>NC_057745.1:27006128-27044576 GCF_004010195.1 Chiloscyllium plagiosum | reverse complement strand
AGATGCCTTTTAAATGTTGTAATTGTACCAGCCTTCACCACTTCCTCTGGCAGTTCATTCCATACACGCACCACCCTCTGCGTGAAAAAGTTGCCCCTTCAGTCCCATTTAAATCTTTCCCTTCTCACCTTCAAACATATGTCTTCTAGTTTTGGACCCAAACCCCCGCCCTTTCCCCCAACTCCCCCCTCCCCGGAAAAGACTTTGCCTATTTACCCTATCCATGCCTCTCGAGATTTTATAAACCACTATAAGGTCACCCCTCAGCCTCTGACACTCTGGGGAAAACAGCCCCAGCCTATTCAGCCTCTCCCTCTAGCTCAAACCCTCCAACCCTGGCAACATCCTTGTAGATCATTTCTGCACCCTCTCAGCATTTCTCACAGACAGAAAAGTACTTCTCTTTTTATATTCAAAGCACAATATTATTCAGGTCATGGTCTTCCTGTGGTAAATCCTCCTCTTCTAATACCCTGTAAAATGGACAGAGAAAAGTCATTACTGGAAGTGGGAATCAGAACACGTTTTCTTTCTTCTCCTGTTCCCTAAATCCTTTAAAAAAAGAAATAACTAAACCTAAGGAGAGAGACAATTAAGGCATTAGCTTTCAGGTTCTTAATTGAGAAGATGGAGCTGGACAGTTTCAGGGAGCAGGTTCCGGACACTGTAGTAGAACCAGGCATCAATGGTGGGACAGAGGGAAGGAGGAATGTACAGGAGGGAGTCAAAGTGATAGAGAGTTTGGAGCCGAGGAAGGAAGTTTCAGTAGAAGGAGGGTTAAGACCATGAAAGGCTGTGATAAGGATGATGAGGTGTCTGGTGGAATAGGAAACAAGGAACGTTGAATAAGTTAAAGTTGCAGAGATTCGAATGTCTGCCAAACTCAGAACATTTGAATCTGGAAGTTGACAAAGGTGCAGCTGGAAGTTTCAACTGGAGATCAGCAAATGGACAATACAATGAAGGTGGAAACAAGCAGTCTTTGTGATGATGAGGATATGGGGGATAGAAGCTTAGCTTATGGCTCTAACATTCTGGGTGAACCTGAGGCAGTGGGTGGGATCTTAGCAAGTTCAGCCCTGATGGAATGAGAAGATCACCGACTCCGTGAATTGTAGTTATTGGTGATGCTGTGACCGACCTCTGGAGCAAGTCAGACGTGAACCTGAGTCTTCTGGCTCGGAGGCAAGGACACCACCACCCACTTCACAAGAGCTCCTCTCTCTGAATTGTAGACTTGGCAGTACCTTTGGAGTTGAATGAACCAATTGGCATCTGATCTCTGAGCTCCCTAGCCAATCAGCGATGGAGGATAGGATGACAACTGAAGAAGCTCTTCCTGTTGACCACTCACCTTGCTGGCCCTGACAAGTTAGCTAACACATAATTTGGGTGGGAAGTCTAGGGTTCGATGTTAAAACAGCTAATAATTGGGTTCTCCAGAATTTCAACCATTTCTCAATTACTCATTTGACACAGCTAATGGCTCCGTTATTCATTCAGGGGTTACAGGCAATGCTGGCTCAGCCATCATTTATTGCCCATCCTTAGTTACCCTGTTGTGAACCTTCTTGAACCATGACTGTCCATTTCAGA
Organism: Chiloscyllium plagiosum; assembly: GCF_004010195.1. NCBI lineage: Eukaryota > Metazoa > Chordata > Chondrichthyes > Orectolobiformes > Hemiscylliidae > Chiloscyllium > Chiloscyllium plagiosum. Next base: position 27,042,980 of record NC_057745.1, on the reverse strand, counting down.
GAATCCTAGAATCCCTACAGTGGGGAAGCAGGCAATTCAGCCCATGGAGAGAAGACTGACCCACCAAAGAATATCCCAGCCAGACCTACTACCTACCCCCCCAACTCCATCCCTGTACCCCTGCACTTCCCATTCCTAAACCATCTAGCCTGCACATCTTTCGACACTATGGACAATTTAGCACAGCCAATTCACCCTAACCTGCACATCTCTGGAGTGTGAGAGGAAAGAGTCGAGGGTGTGGTGCTGGAAAAGCACAGCAGGCCAGGCAGCATCCAAGGAGCAGGAGAATTGACGTTTTAGGCATAACAAATTTCTGATGAAGGGCTTATGCCCGAAATGTTGATTCTTCTGCTCCTTGGATGCTGTCTGACCTGCCATGCTTTTCCAGCACCATTCTCGACTTTGATCTCCAGCATCTGCAGTCCTCACTTTCTCCTAGTGTGGGAGGAAACTAGATTACCTGGAGGAAACTCATACAGACATGGGGAGAATGTGGAAACTCCACACAGACCGTCTGCCCATGGGTGTAGGTAGGCACACAATGCAATTAGGGAAAGATTTCCAAGATTTTGAGGTGACAGTGAATGAACAGTGATATTCTTCCAAGCCAGGATGGTGAGTGACTTGGGGAGGATCTTGAAGGTAGTGGTGTTCCCAAATGTTGGCTATCCTTGTCTTTTTAGTGGTCATGGGGTTTGGAAAGAGTTGTCTAAGAAGTCTTGGTGAGTTTCTACAATACATATTAGAAATGGCACATGCTGCTGCTACTGAGCATGAGTGGTGGAGTGAGTCGATGTTTGTGAATGTGGTGCCAATAAAGAGGCTGCTTTCTCCTGGATGGTGTCAAGCTTCTTGAGTGTTGTTAGAGCTGTACCCATCCAATCAAGTGGGAAGCATTCCATCAATATTCCTGACTTGTGCCTTGCAGATGGTGTACAGGCTTTGGCGAGTTAGGAAGCAAGTTACTTGCTGCAGGATTCCTAGCCACCAATCTGCTCTTATAGCCACAGTATTTATGTGGTTATTCTGGCAAATGATAACGTCTAGGGTGATGGTAATGTGAGATTCATTGATGATAACCCCACAGACGTCAAGCGTTACTTTGCCTCTTGTTGGAGATGGTCATTGCTTGTCACATGTGTGGCCAAAATGTTACTTGCCACTTGCCTCTTGTCAGCCCAAGCCTTGATATTGTTCAGATCTTGTTGTACTTGAACATGGACTGCTTCAAAACTGGGAAATCATGAATGGCACCGAATGCTGTGCAACCACTGGCAAACATCCTCACTTCTGACCATATGTTGGTCATTGATAGGTCATTGATAAAGCAGCTGAGGATGGCTGAGCCTAGGACACTGCCCTGAGGAACTCCTGAAGAATTGTCCTGGAGTTGAGGTGCCAGGTATGACTCCCTTTTTCCCTCTGATAGCCACCGATGCCAGTTTTGTTAGGGCTCCTCGATGCTGCACTTGATCAGAGTGGTGCTGGGAAAGCACAGCAGGTCAGGCAGCATCCGAGGAGCAGGAGAGTCGACGTTTCAGGCAAAAGCCTTTATCACCTGTCTTCTGGAGTCTTGGTGTTTTGTTCATGTTGGATCCAAGGGCTGTAATGAGGTCAGTAGGTGAGTGGTCCTGGCAGAATGCAAACTGAGTGTCTGTGAGCAGTTTATTACCAAGCAATGGAATTATCGGTGACCTCTTCCATCTGCTGATCGAGAGTAGGCTAATGGGGCAGTAATCGGCCAAGCTGGGGTTTTCATGCTTCATAAGAACAGGGTTTACCTGGGCAATTTTCCACATTGTTGGGTAGTTGCCTTTGTTGTAGCTGTGCTGGAACAGCTTAGCTAGGGTTGCAGCAAGTTCTGAAGCACATGTCTTCAATACCAATGCCATAACGCATATAGCCTTTGCTCTGCCCATTTTCTTCAGTCATTTCTCTCTGCCATGTGGAGTGAATTGAACTTGCTAAAGACTGAGATCTAAAATGCTGGGGGCTTCCAGAAGAGGCTGAGATAGATTTATTCACTTAGTACTTCTAGCTGAAGATTGTTGCAAATGCTTTGTTGTTGAGGTGCTGGACTCCCCCATCATTCAAGATGGCAACATCTGTGGAGCCTCCTCCTCCAGTGAGCTGTTTCACTGCCCACCACCATTCACAACTGAATGTGTCAGGACTGCAGAAGTTAGATCTGATCCGTTGGGTTGTAAAATTTCTTAGCGTGTCTATCATTTACTGCTTCTGCTGTTTGACATGCAGTAGTCCTGTGTTGTAGCTTCTAGGTTGCAATCTCATTTCTAGGTATGCCTGGCGCTGCCCCTGACATGCCCTTCTGCCCTATTCATTAAGTCAGATTTGATCCCCTGGCTTGATGGTAATGGTGGAGTGGGGGCTATGCTGGGCCATGAAGTTGCAGATTGTGTTTCAGTTTAATGCTGCTGCTGATCATGGCCCACGTTCACTAGAAACTCAAATGGACTCACCATATAAACACTTTGGCTACAACAGCAGGTCAGAGACTGGGAATCCTGCAGTGAGTAACTCACCTCCTGACTCCCAAAGCATGTGTGCCATCTACAAGGCACAGTTCAGGAGTATGATGGACTAACTTCCCGCTTGCTTGGATGAGTACAGATCCAACAACACTCAAGAAGCTCAACACCGTCAAGACAAAGCAGCCCACTTGATTGGAACTATATCCACAAACAGGCGGGTCGGTGTGGACTTGTTGGGCCGAAGGGCCTGTTTCTACACTGTAATGTAATCTAATCTAATCTAAAGCTCAACACCGTCAAGACAAAGCAGCCCACTTGATTGGAACTATATCCACAAACATCCACTCTCTCTACTACCAATGCTGAATAGCGCCAGTGTGTAGCATGTAGAAGATGCCGAAATTCACCAAAGATCCCTGGACAGCATCTTCCGAATCCACAACCGTTTCCATCTTAAAGGATAAGGGCAGCAGATACATGGGCACACCACCACAAATAAGTTCCCCTCCAAGACTCTCACCTTCCTGACTTGGAAATACATCACTGTTCTTTTACTGTTACTGGGTTAAAATTCCTGAAATTTCCTCCCGAATGATATTATAGATGAACATAAAGCACCTGGACTGCAGTAGTTCAAGAAGGCAGCTTGCCACCATTTTCTTAAGAGCAATTATGGATGGGTGAGAAATGCTGATCAGCCAGTGACGCCCACATCCCGCAATAACTAAAAACAATCTGTTGTCCTGTTCTGTGAGTTGGTTGAGGTTACAGGTTTGGAAAGTGGTGCTGAAGAAGCCTTGGTTGCTGCAGTGCATCTTCTGGTGGGTGCACACTCACACCACCATGCTTCGGCGGCAAATCAGGAGCTGATAGTGGCCTTTTCTTTGATGGTGTTAAGGTTCTAGAGTGACGATGAAGGTGCCCTCCTCTAGGTAAGTGGTTTACTGAAGGTGCACAGGTTTAGAGCATGACCTGCTTTGTTACATTTTTAGTCATTTTTAGAACGCTAACAGGTTTCTTTGCATTGTTCAATGACTGGAATTGCATGATGCCAAAAGTCGAGTTCAGTTCTGTCAGAATTCACAATGAGGAGTGAGGAATGAGGAACGACTGGCTTTTAGAAGCTTGGTAGCTGCTGACGTGTTTCTATTTATTGTATGTAAATAAAGGGGTAGGGTGTCAAGAAATACACTGGAAATCAACGTTCAAGATGGTTAGTTTACTGTTACAACAAGAATTTCAGTGGAAGCTATTGCTATGACTTTTAATACAAAGATGAGCTATGAAGGAACTTAGTAATCCAACCCGATATACTAACATTACCTGTTGGGAGATTAACCGCTAATTTTGGAATCATAGAGTCATTATGGTACAAGCGAACCATAATAACTTTCTGTAGCACAATCCATTCAATCCCATTTCCCCATTCTGTAACCCAATAGGTCGATTTCTTGTGTCTCTTCAATTTTAATCAACTGTTGATTCTTTCCACTTGCTACATTAAAAAAAGTTTTTCCTCACATCCCCCCCTTACAGTTCTTGCTCAATACCTTAAATTTGTGCCCCATAGTCCTTGAATGAGCTTGGGAAATTAGAGCAGAAGTGGACCATTCGGTCCCTCGAGCTTGCTCTGCCATCCAATTAGGTCATGGCTGATCTGTTTGCATTTCAAATTCCACATTCCCATCCATTGATTCGCCTAACAAGAACCTATCAAGGTCCAAAGAAGAGTGATATTGAACTTGAAATGTGAATTCTGTCCCTCCACAGATGTTGCCCGCTTTGCTGAGTTTCTCCATTGACCCTGCCTCCAGTCCTATTAGCTAATGGGAGCAGCTTGTCTTTTATCTATCTCAGGGGTTCTTATAGGGTATGTTGTGATCCCCAGTGGGGCTATGGGACATGAGATAGAAATGGCGGGTTTAGAGGCAATCAGTAATCTCTCTGGAAGAGTCCTGGAACTGACTCCAAGGTCCCTGCCAAAACAGCTTTGTAAGAAAAGCTGTGACATACATCCAGGATAGTTTGACGAGCTTAACTACACAGACATGATGGCAGGCAAATGCAGTGACAGAGTTTGCTGGTCATTTGGCCACATTGTAAGTTCCACAGCCCAATTGCTGCTCCCTGCACAGCCTGCCCAACAGTTGGTGTCTGAGCCTTTATCACTGAAATCTCCTCACCCACCGCTCAATGACTTTTCCACCCTGCCCCACACTCAACAGCCAAATCTATCTATCCCAACCTTCTCTATTACTTCAGCAAGAAATTAAATTAGATTCATCGAACTCAACCTGCATTTTACAAATGAGTTCTGGCTCTAATTAATTCAGAAGGCCCATTAAAATTTTTCCCAATTATTGTTTCTCAAACCTGACACATCCTGATATTAAACTGACTTGCATTGGATATAATTGTCCTCCCACCCTTCCTTTAACAAAGCTAAAAATCACACAACACCAGGTTATAATCCAACAGGTTTATCTGGAAGCACTAGCTTTCAAAGTGCTGCTCCTTCATCAGCCACCTTGCTTCCAAATAAACCTGTTGGATTATAACCTGGTGTTGTGTGATTTTTAAGTTTGTCTACCCCAGTCCAACACCGGCATCTCCAAATCATTCCTTGAACAGTAGTGTCAAATTCATCTCTGTTAAATATTCTTTTCCTCAACAACACTGCTTTTTGGAATACTGCACAAATGCCTTTTTGTGTGTTAAAATATCACTGTCGTATTTGTTATTGAATTTTTAAACATAAGAAATCAGGCTACATGGAGAACTGTGGTTTGCTTGACAACCAAAGGCCAGCAGGTAATCAGGAGTCCCATGCTTGGGTTTTCTGAACCAATGCAGTGACCCTCAGGTTCCAGTTCTTGGAATCAGGCCTAGACCTGAGCCTGAGTCAGTGCCAGGAGTTTAGAGAGGGTCAGTGTCAGTCACGAAGAGCATTCAGGTCCTTTATAATGAGACTGAGAGGAAGAATTTGAACTTGAAGATTGCTCATCCTAAATATAATCCTGTTTCAGGCTGTCCAGGGCAAAGCAATCTTAGAAAGCACACTTTCAAGCAGCATTTGGCCCTTATTTGCAGATACATGAGATAGAAATTTGCAGATGCTTCAATGGGTGAGGAACCCTGCTGCTTGTTCACAACCAGTGTTGGGCGGCACGGTGGCTCAGTGGTTAGCACTGCTGCCTCACAGAGTCAGGGACCTGGGTTTGATTCCAGCTTCGGGCGACTGTCTGTTAGGAGTTTGCACATTCTCCCTGTGTCTGCATGGGCTTCCTCTGGGTGTTCCAATTTCCTCCTACAGTCCACAGGTGAGCAGGTTAGGTGAATTGGCCATGCTAAATTGCCCATAGTGTTCAGGGGTGTGTACATTAGGTGCATCAGTCAGAGGTAAATGGAGAGGAGTGGATTTGGGTCAGATACTCTTCGCAGGGCCAGTTTGGACTGGTTAGGCTGAAGGACCTGCTTCCACACTGAGGGGATTCTAATTCTAATTCAGTGCTGATGACCTTCTAGCCAAATGCATGCATGTCCTTCCTTCCTGCAAATGAGGAGTTTCATTAGACTGTTGCTCAATTGGCCTTGTTATCCTGTGTTAGAGTCCACTCTACAGGTCAAAGATCACCACAACCAACAAAGACTGGGTTAAAATGATATACAGTACTGACTATTAGGTGGAAGGATTGAATGATGAATACTACTGTCACTATTGACTATGTTACAGTAACAATGCACTTTCTAACAGGGAGGGTATGATTGGTGGAGATGGTGTCATAGGAAAATCTAAATGCAACAAAGAAAATGGGGAAAGTAGATGTGGGACAAATAGTAATAGAAAAAGTGACAACGACACTGTACCGTTTTCCTTTGTCTGACTGTTAGCAAAGCAAAACCAAATCTAATTTAATATAAAATCAAAAAGGACCACGGATGCTGGAAATCAGAAACAAAAACAGAAATTGCTTGAAAAGCTCGGCAGGTCTGGCAGCATTTGTGGAGAGGAATCAGAGTTAAGATTTCGAGTTCTGGGGGTCACTGAACCTGAAACGTTAACTGTGATTTCTCTCCACAGATACTGACAGACCTGCTGAACTTTTCCAGCAATTTCTGTTTTTGTTCCAAATCTAATTTGCTCCATTATATCAATACTGGAATGCTTTTGCAGCTACTGAATTGCCAAAGCCTCAGAATTACTCCTATTTTTGAGCTACTTGTCCTATGTTGCATACAGGCAGATAAAGATGCACATCTGCCCCTCCAGAACATTGCCTTGAATTCTTTCCCTTCAGCCAAATCTAATTCATGTCTGTGTCAACTCAATGAGCAATTTCTTCAATACTCTACACCCATTACTTGCCCCTCCTTCAAACTTCACTCAGGTCAGAATATTGTTAGCTGTCAACTCTTCCATTTCTGTACGTCATAATCCCTGGTTTCACTTTACAAATATAGTTCTGGAATGCTATTGGTCAGTATGTGGAACTCACTGCCTGAAAGGTGGGAACCATCACATACAGATCATTTGGCGTGCTAAAGCATACAAGGTTATGGACCAACTGCTGGAAAACGGGACTTGACAAATCACAGACATGATGGGCTGAAGTGCTTCTTTCTGGCTGTAATACTCTGTGACTTTCTTGACTGGGCTCAAGAAAATGGCTTTTCAGTTCTCTGCCTGAAGATAGGTCCAATTCACAGCCCCACATGTGGCAGATAATGTCACTGAACTAGTATTCAGGAGGCTGGGTAATGCCTTGGGATATGGGTTCACAATCCACCATGAAAGCTGGTCGAACCTAAATTCAGTTACCTAAGTTTGGCACTGAAGAGAAAAAAGGCTAGTTCCAGCCATGAAACTATCATCAAGCATCATGAGAACTAAAACAGATTCAAGAAAGCCCTATCGGAAAGAAATCTGCAAATCTGACCTTCCAGATTGTCAGTAACGTTGTTGAGTCTGAAATGACCTGGCACTTTAAACTAAAGGGCAATAAATGCTGGTCAATGACATCCATGTCCCATTTCTGCTATGGTAGTGCCGGGCGCAATATTCACACCAAGAAGATTAGGGATCAAATCCTACCTTGTTGGCACCAATCTATTCCACAACAGCTATCCAGCAGCTGCCTTCCCAAGGATCTGAACTGCAGTGACAACATGTACTTTTTCCTGCCTGTTGTTGCCTGCAATGATGGTAGTAGAGGCTCCAATTTCATTCCATGACGTGGCTGATCTGCAATCTCTCCCATCCCTGCTGCTTGCCATTGGTGTGCACTGGAAAGAGTTTATAACCTGTTTGGCCACTTTTTAAATGTACCGTCCTTGACCATCTGTGTCCTTGGGTGGATGGGAACTGAGCTTCTAGCTCAGAGGCAGAGACGCTGCCCATTGCACCACAAGACTTCCTCCATTTATCATTATCCTTTCTATCTGTTTTCTTATGTAAGTTACATAGATCGAGTAGCATGGATTTGGTTCACTTGAAAAAGCTCATACGGGTTTATGAACAGCTTAGATGACAACTTGCTCTTGCAAATAATGATGTATGCAACCCGCATCCACCATAGTTCTGCTGACACTGCACATGGCAGGTGCTAAAAGATAGTTGATTAAGTTGGAGCCAAAGAGTATGGAAAGCGGCCTTCCAGTCCATCACTAGTCATCAAACACCCACCTAAACTTATCTCATTTTCCAGCACGTGGACCATAGTTTTGAATGCAACAGCATTTCAGGTGCCCATCTAAATAGTTCGAAAATGATTTGATGTTTCCCGCCTCCACCACCCTTTCAAGCAGTGAGTTCCATTCCTCATTCCACTGTGTTTCGATCACCTCTAAACTTCCTCCTCCTTAACTAAAACTGTGCCCCATGGTTATTGACCCCTCTACTATGCAAAAATGCTTCTCCATTTCTGTCTTGTCTAAGTCCCTCAGAACATTGCTACTTCAGTCAGATTTCAATGCTCTAGTGAAAACAACCCCAGCCTATCTAGTCTCTCTTCATACCAGGAAGTTTAGGCTTTTGTATCCTTTTTTTTGTGTGTTACTACTTTTTTGACAGCATAATGGTGTTGGCTAGTCTATCAGGAAAGTGTGAATATCCTTGTTCCCTCTGAAATCGAGCTAGATTGTTAAGAAAAAGTGGAACAGAGCAGGATGATGGAGTAAAGATTCATGTCAATCAGAATCTAATTGAATGACAAGTCATGAGAGCTGAATGGGCCAGTGCTGTTCCTCTGCATCTCCTACTGCTAGCATACACTTGTTATATTTGCCCTATATTCAAGTATGGTTAGGCCCTGCATGGTATTTTTCTTTAGATATAATGAAGTATATCTGTGTGAAATTTGATCTGTTGTGTTGACTGACCATTCGAAAGTGAGATTTATGGCAATTAACAAACGTATCCTGATTATGCTTTCAAAAAGTAACTCAGAATTTCCACAGCATAGCTAAGTTGGTAGCACTCAAATCTGTCTGCCAGAAGATGGAAGTGTTTAAACCGAAGGTTGAAATTTGATCTTCAGAGAGCCAGTGCAGATTGACCACCTTCTGGTGATAGTTCAGTCCAGTGATAAGGGAAGTGCTGCAATGTTATAGGTGAGGCATTTTGGGTGTGTTGTTAAGCTTAAAACATTCTTCAGCATTCTTTGAAGAAATGATAGAGTTCTCCAGTACACCAATAAAGATTACATTTCGAAATATGATTAATTAGTTGCGAAAAATGCACTTCAAAGATTATGGGGAGAAAGCAGGAACAGAGTTTTGAGTTGGATGATCAGCCATGATCATATGGAATGATTGACCGAATGGCCTACCCCTGCTTCTGTTTTATTTTGTTTTTCTATGTAGTGAAAGCACAATAGGCATCATGTTCTCTCTATTGGATGCAGCGACTAACTGGCCCAGAAATATCAGTTTCACTGAACTTTGAGAATTGGTTCAACAAATATCTCAAGCTTCTGCCATCTCCTTTGTTAAATGTGGAATGATTTGGCCTGGAGTTTTCTTGGTGTCATGGCTTTTCATGAAAAATGCGTGTCTAGTGTCACTTCCAGTTAAAATGTGATGGAGTAGAGCAGCTTCGAGGTAACTCTGAAGCAATTCTCAATCGATTTTTCTCATTAGGCAGACTTTTAACTAAGTTGAACATGTGCATACGTACTTTAAATGCATTTTAAATGATCGAATTGTTCTGCTTACTCGTCTCAAGAAGACCATGAGATTCAGCAGCATCAACAATAACCTGACGAACATTAGAAACACATTATTATTAAAGCTTATGTAGGTCAAGGAATGTTTCTTCCCCTTTTAGAAGGAACGTTCCATCTCGTCACTTCAGGCCAAGCATTGCAGGGTAGAATTTAGTGTCACTTATCCCTGATACTTACACTATATATAGCACTATGTGGAGTCTATCCAATAGTTACTCAAAGTTTTACGGCATTTGGGGACTGCACTCACTTGTTATCACCAACACCATTACGATAAGGAAATACATTGATCAAAAACACCTTCTACATCAGCTCCTCAGGCTTCTCTCTGTTCGGTGCTGTGGTTTTGTCAATGCTGAGAGGGAGGGATAGTCTAAACCATTGACGTAAACTGAACACATTAACCACTCTCTCAGATGGCTCGCATGGCACTGGTTTGGCTAACATCCTTTCCTCAAATAATGTCACTAAAACAGATTTATCTGGTCACGTATCTCCTTGCTGCTTGCGAGACTATTCCAACTGCAAATTTGTAGCTTCTCAGGACCTCTGAAAATGCTTCACTGGCCACGAAGCACTTTTGGGTTACGTCCTGAGGTTGTATAATTGAAAATCTGACTTTCTATCAATAAAGCAAAACCCACGCGAGATACGCACAACTAACTCAAGTTCAAACAGGAACGTGCCTTTTACTATTTTATCAGCAAATCAAGAAATAAAGGACCCAGATACTTTTTGTCTCTGTAATTACTTTGTACTTTGGTTACCATGGCAATAGAAACTAATCTGCATGCTGTGTTTGATTTTTGTTTTAAATCAACTGAAAACAAATCGGTTACATAAGAAGCCGGTCATGTCAGAGGAAAGGGAGTTCGAGTCCATCAATAACCCTCAACACATTTTATTATCCTCAAAATGTAAATGCTTTGTCGACCTGTTACCATTCAAGACTTTGCTGCAGTTATTTAGCTGACTGATGTCTGGGTGATATGTATGAACTTTTATTTATCCAATTCTGGTCAATGAAAATTCTTAAATATTCGGAAGCACCTTTAGGATCTGTACATTAATTTGCTAATTATTTGCATCACTGTACAAATATTTCAAAAGATCTATATTATTTGCATCTAACCAGCATGTGCTGGTGTTGCAGTACCAGCTGCAAGTGCCCACAGCCATCAGTAATATATACTAACTGTTAAGTCAAGCCTGATAGTCTCGCAAAAGATTATTGACCGCATACCTACGGTGTAAAGTAAACAGCTATTAAGTAAAATGTAATAAACCTTTATTGTCTATCAAGATTGAATGTGAGCACAGCATATACTGCATTGACCAAGAGGTGGATTTCACCAGATGTACCAGTTGTGACTTGACCTGCATTAAAAAGAATGTTAAAAAATTACATTCTCTGAAAGACGTGGCAGACATGTGCGTGCTAAGTTCAGGTTTTATTTTTAACCATTAAGGTTCAGCACTACATCCCCTCAACCAGAGTTAACGTGCCTGATGGATTCTTCTCAGCCCCTTTGAAAATGGACAGGGACAGAACCCCCTCAATGGTTAACAGTGTGGCCTTCATGATGCCAAGCAATATCCCAAACTATGGATCCAAAGCTCCTGTAAAACCATCAGAGGCTGAGATCCTTATTGCTAAATATGTTAAGGTAACACGTCAAATCTGCATACTCTAGATAACTGTGAGGTCAGGTGAATAAAAGCTAATATTTTCTTTTTCGAAACAAAAGATCGTCACTATTGTTTTTTCTGTGATGTATCTGTGCTTTATGGTGTCTGTTTTCATTTGATCTACAGCACTAACCAGTTTCGCCAGATATCTATCTGGCAGTGACACACCTCATCATATTTTTATATTTATCCATTTATCCATGGCTACCACTTGGGTGTGGTTACTTACTAAACAGGCTTTCTTCACTACACCCATTTGATGTCACTGATTCAATACTGGGCTACCCAAAGGAGTAAACTTGAATCAATGACTGTCTGTATTCTGCATTGTAAATCTAACACTTTGACTTTGAATTGAACTCATAGATCGTAGAATCATGGAATCCCTACAGTGTGGAAATAGGCCCTTCAGCCCAACAAGTCCACACCAACCCTCCGAACAGTAATCCACCCATTCCCCTATTACTCCACATTTATCCCAGACTAATGTACCTAACCTATACATCCCTGAACATTATGGGCAATTTAGCATGGCCAATTCACCTAACCTGCACATCTTTGGATTGTGGGAGGAACCCAGGCTCCCGGAGGAAACCCACGCAGACACGGGGAGAATGTGCAAACTCCATGTAGACAGTCGCCCGAGGTGGGAATCAAACCCAGGTCCCTGGCACTGTGAGGCTACAGTGCTAACCACAGAGCCACTGTGCTGCCCCTGAGCCACCATGCTCTAAACTGTTCTAACGTTCTTCTTCATTAATTACTGATGATTCAGTGTCTAATTTTAACAAACGTTTATTAAATAACATTGACACTTACACAATAGAAATAGACCATTTGGCCTGTTTGATTCATGCCAGCTTTTATGGACTCTAAGAGTTTTCACTCACCATTTTCCAACTAACTGCATATACTTATTTGTCTCTCTCTCTCATGTGTTTATTCAGCTTTGTATTATCTTGTTAATTTTAAACTGATATTAATATATTTGTAATAAGCTAAATGTTAAAGGATATGGGGTAAAGGTAGACTCATGGGCATATAGAGATCGGATATCAAACACAGGCACAGTGAATGTCAGCAGCACAGTTTAATGGGACAAATGACTGATTCCTGTTTTTATTTTCTTATTTGAATTATTTGCCTGATCATTAGTGCAGGTAGCACATTCCACATTCCCACACTCATTGGGTAAGAGGGTTTCTTCTGAATTCTTATATTTATGTTTTCCCCAACCTGTGCTATCATTAATTTTAAAGACCTTAGTCTTCCCCTGGAGAAACAAAAGGTTTTAACATCATAGTCATTGAGTTTACGATATGGAAACAGACCTTTCAGTCCAACCAGTTCACGCTGACTATGTTCTCAAATCAAACTACTCCCACTTGCCTGCACTTGGCCCAAATCCCTTCAAACGCTTCCTATCCATGAACTTATTTAAGTGTTGTAACTCTGCCTGCATCCTCCACGTCCTCTGACAGTTCATTCCACACATGAACCGTGCTCTGTGTAAAAACGTTGCCTCTCACGTCCCTTTTAAATCTTTCTCCTCTCATCTTAAAAATATGCCCCCGAGGTTTGAATTCCCCCACCCTGAGGAAAAGGACCCTATCTATACAGCTCATGATTTTATAAAACTCTATAAGTCACCCTTCAACCTCCAGTGAAAGAAATCCCAGCCTTTCCAGTCTATTTTTATAACTCAAAAATTCCAGTCTACCAGTCTTTCCTGATAGCTGTAACCTCCCAGTTCCTGTATCATTCATGTCAATCTTTCTCACTTTCTCTGGTGCAGCAATGAATTAATCCACACTATCAAAACTCATCTCAGCACCCTTGACCAAAGACAAACAAATTTACTTAGAGGTTCAATACATATTATGCTAGTGAGGCCCTCAAAGAGTTAAATCTGTAACCTTTTAAATCTTAACTGGAATTCTCAACTATTTGTGACATCTTTATTCCAACCATTGTGTCCTTTCAAAGAATTGAGCCACCAAAATGAGAAAGTGAGGACTGCAAATGCTGGAGATCAGAGACATGAGTGTGGTGCTGGAAAAGCACAGCAGGTCAGGGCAGCATCCGAGGAGCAGGAGAGTCGACGTTTTGGGCATAAGCCCTTCGTGCCTGAAACGCTGATCTTCCTGCTCCTCAGATGCTGCCTGACCTGCTGTGTTTTTCCAGCTCCACACTCTCAAACTGAGAACACACCCCAGCTCATTGTGAAGATTGCGGATAATTCCTCACTATATTTTACAAGATGATGTTAGTCAGATGTAACTATTCAGGGACAGAGTTCCAGGAGTATTGGTCACCAAAGTCCCTGAGCTCCTTGGGCTGCTCTAGCCATTAGAGAGAGAAAACTAGCAGAGGTTGAGATGCTCTTGCACTGTTGGCTTTACTCTGCATCACACTCCAGCTGTTCAATCAACTGAGCTAACCGACTCCCCTTTGCAGGGCAAAGAAATAATTCCACTTTAATGTTATTCACTTCAATTTAAGTGTAGATTCCTGTGACATTATTTTCTTCCCCTGTAATTCAGGACCCTTGCACAACAATGTGATAATAACCAGACACTCTGTAATCTGTTTTTGTGTTACTGTTTGGAACAAGGAGTAGCAGAGCCATGTACCATGTAAGGGTGACATTTCAGAAATTGTGGCTATAAACCATCCTGGGTCAGCTTGGGCTTGTGAAAGGTGCTATAAACATTCAAATTGCTCTCTTTTTGTTTCTATTCATTGGCTTTGAGTCATAAATGCAATCTGAATACCAATAGTCAGGTGACAAGTTCCACACATACTTTCGCTTGTTATGATTTCGCTGTGAACTGGATTTTATTGAATTCTTGAGAACTGTGTACAGTTAAAACATCCATAAACATGCTGGCTCAAAACTCAAGCTTGACATCACCCTATACTGCTTGATTTATTTCAATCACTGCATTAGCAATTCTAGTCTCTTTAACTTCTGTGTTGTTCTGCAAAATTGGCTCTGCACTTGGGTTCTGCTACATTAAAAAGAAACAAAAATGGGTCTGCCTCCTTTACCCTTTACTCTGAAATTCTCCTCCCTACATACACACAGCACATATTGTTCATTGTCAATATTGAGCAAATCTGAAGTGAGTTCTTAAATCATGAGTCAGTGGTGCATTTGTAAGCTGCCACCTTGCAACTTATTAATCATCCATTCTTTGTTCTCTACTTCTTACGTCTTCCAGTTCCACAGTTTCCAAGATCTCAGAATTCCTTCAATGCTGGCCTATTGCACATCCCCAACTTTAATCACTGATGGTAATGTTTTCAATTGCCTAAACTCTAGGATCTGCTCCCTCATCCTCCACACCCAGCCGCTGAAATCTACTTTAAAGACACACCTGAATATCTACCTGGTTGGTCAATATCTTATGTGGCTCTGGTCAAATGTTGTTTGATAATTTTCTGTGCAATGGCTTTGCCTTGCCTCACTATGCCAAACATGTAGCACTCCGCTCGCTCCACAACAACCGCCAGTTCACCATCAAACCCGCTGACAAAGATGGGGCAGTGGTAGACTGGATTACGGACTTCTATGTTGCCAAACGCCAACTCTCTGACACCACGTCCTACCTCCCCCTTGCCCACAACCCCATCGCGACCCAGGCGATGTGTCTGGTCAAAATCAATTGCACTCTCCATGTCTTCATTGCCTCCGATGGTCTCCTCATCACTGCCACCAATCTCATAGCCCCCAGCCCCACACTGCCCGGTTCTACCAGCTCCCCAAGATCCACAAGCCCAACTACCCTGGCCGACCCATTGTCTCCGCATGCTCCTGCCCCACCAAACTCATCTCGTCCTACCTCAACCTCCTTGGTTCAGGCACATCCCACCTACATCCATGACACCAACCATGCCCTCCATCTCTTCAGCAACTTCCAGCTCCCCAACCTACAGTGTTTTATCTTCACTATGGATGTGACGTCCTTATACACGTCCATACCCCAATAGACCCAACCAGTCCCCCTCCACCAATACCCTCCTCTGCCACACTGAACTGGTTCTCACCCTGAATATCTTTTTCTTTAATTCCTCCCATTTCCTCCTAATCAAGGGGGTGGCCATGGGCACCCTGATGGGCACTAGCTACACATGCCCCTTTGTTGGCTATATCAAACGGTTCCTCTTCAGCACCAACACAGGCACAGTGCCCCAACTTTTCCGCCATCACATCAATGACTGCATCTGAGCAGCGCCCTGCACCCAGGCTGAACTGGAGTAGTTCATCGACTTCGCCCACAACCTCCATCCCGCCCTCAAATTCACTTGGATCCATCTCGGGCAACTCCTTCCCCTTTTTTTTATTTTATTTTTTATTTTTTAATAGATATTTTTATTGAAAATTTAACATGTTTTTACAAACTTACAAATAAAAAAAAACACAAGTATAAACACTAATATGCAATTAAATATTAAATAAATAATAACCAAAATCTGTTAAACAAAAAGAAGAGATACAGAGAAAAAAAGAAAAAGACAAAACTCAACTAACTACTAATCTAACCTATAACTAACCAGAGTGTATAATGAAATATCTTACATTACTCAAGAAAAGAAAAGGATAACATAGTAATTAAATAGTGAAGTACTTGCTCGGAACGAATTAACATCAAGTCTTAATAAAACCCGTATTCATGCGGCATTCCTCCCCCAAGGAGCCCTGGACCAGCCAGAAACATTACCTCAACTAGATGAAAGCCCTTGACAAAATGACCAAAATATCTGTATCTATGTAATTCAAGAAGGGCTGCCATATTTTATAGAATAATTCAGTTTTTCGGTGCACCATATTTGTAAGGAAGCCAAGGAGAATACATTCCACGATTAACCTGTGCCAATTCAGAAGTCCTGGAGGGCCCTCAGCCACCCAGTTTACTCAGATATCTTTCCTTGCACAAAAGGAGAGAAGGTAAGCTCGAGAAGCCCAGGAGAAGAGATACTGAATCTACTCTAATTTCCATTCCTAAGATTTCTGTCAAGGCATTTGCTACTCTGATCCAGTATTTGCGGATCTTATGGCATGTCCATAAGCAGTGTGTGAGAGTGCCCACCTCTGTTTTACATTTGGGACACACTGGAGATGTTCCTGCCCTAAATTTTGCCAATCGTTCCGGTGCTATATGAGTCCTATGGAGTATCTTTAAGTGAATGGCCTGGGTTCTATTACAGATGGAGATTTTTCTGGCATTTTCCCATATATCATCCCACATTTCTGTGGAAATTTCCAGCCCAATTCCTGATCCCATGTTCTAAGCAGACGGTCCATGTCTTCCGACACTTCATTATGTAATAAATGATAGAGAGTGCTGACCAAGGGTGCACCCAATGGCCACAACACTCTATGTTCTCTATCTGATTTATAAAGACAATCTAATAGCGTAGTCTTCTTCTGTGTGTAATCTCGAATTTGGAAGTATCGAAAGAGGTCTCCATTAGTTCGTCCAAATTTATGATGCAGTTGTTCAAAAGACATCAGGACCCCTTTCTCAAACAGATCCCCTAAACAGGAGACCCTTGGATCTCCAGGATTTAAATGTGGTGTCTGTGAGTCCCGGTTGAAAATCCCATGCCCCCACTATAGGAGTATAGGGGGATGTTTTATGTGAATTACCCTCGTTTTGCCACATTATCTATCAGGCTTTAATTGTGTTTAATCCTATAGGATTTTTACAAAGGTCCATAATGATTTTCATCTTTTCTAAAAATAAGAGGTTAATAAGAGGGCACTTTACTTGAGAGGCCTCGATGTCCAGCCAGATTGATTGTGGGTCAGACATGACCCAATCGGCTATGTAGCTTAATTGGGAACTCAGCTGATACTTCCTAAAGTCTGGAAAATTCAGCCCTATCCTTGCCTGTGGTAGCTGTAGCTTCTTTAACTTAATGAGGGGCCCCCTATGATTCCAGATGAAAGAACCCAGCCAAACATATAATTTGTGCAGTGCCGGCCTCGGCAGCACCACCGGGAGCATTCTCATAGGGTATAAGAGACAGGGCAGGACGTTCATTTTAATCAGAGCTATTCTACCTAGCCAGGAAATTGGAAAATCCCCCCAACGTTGAAGGTCCTGCCTTACCATCTCCACTTGATGCACAAAATTGACCTTGTACAACTGGCCAAATACTGGGGTGATAAAAATACCTGAACATAAGAAACCCTCCAGAGACCACCGAAAGGGAAAATGAGATCCATCCAATAAGTGGGATATACTAGCAAGGATGCCCATCAGCATGGCCTCCGATTTTGAGAAATTAATTTTGTAACC
This sequence comes from Chiloscyllium plagiosum, assembly GCF_004010195.1. Classification (NCBI taxonomy): domain Eukaryota; kingdom Metazoa; phylum Chordata; class Chondrichthyes; order Orectolobiformes; family Hemiscylliidae; genus Chiloscyllium; species Chiloscyllium plagiosum. The sequence goes on along the minus strand of NC_057745.1, from coordinate 27,025,265 downwards.
TGAGAATGCACTAAATATATTAATAACCTGGATTAAGTGAGGCACGGACATCAGAGGATTAATAAGAAAAAGGAGAACATCATCTGCATAAAGGGTAATTTTATGCTTACTGGTGCCAACCCTCGGGGCCGTTATATTAGAGTCAGTCCGTATAGCTTCCGCTAGTGGCTCAATTATTAACGTGAATAACAACGGTGAGAGAGAACATCCCTGACGGCAGCCCCTACTCACACTGAAGCTATCCGAGCCTAATCCATTGGTGATCACAACTGCTTTGGGGTCATTATGGGCGGCACGGTGGCACAGTGGTTAGCACTGCTGCCTCGCAGCGCCAGAGACCCGGGTTCAATTCCCGACTCAGGCGACTGACTGTGTGGAGTTTGCACGTTCTCCCCGTGTCTGCGTGGGTTTCCTCCGGGTGCTCCGGTTTCCTCCCACAGTCCAAAGATGTGCAGGTTAGGTTAATTGGCCATACTAAATTGCCCGTAGTGTTAGGTAAGGGGTAAATGTAGGGGTATGGGTGGGTTTCGCTTCGGCGGGTCGGTGTGGACTTGTTGGGCCGAAGGGCCTGTTTCCACACTGTAATCTAATCTAATCTAATCTAATCTAATCATTATACAATGTTGAGACCCATTTAGCAAATACCTTTTCAACGCCAAACCTTTCCAATGTATAGAACAGGTATGACCATTCAACCTTGTCGAATGCCTTCTCTGTGTCCAATGAGACTACTATTCCCAGTATTTTTTCATGATGACAGACTTAATCACATTCGAAACCTTTCTAATGTTATTAGATGATCTATGGCCCTTGATAAACCCCGTCTGGTCCTCTTTTATGATAAATGGCAATACCCTCTCCAGCCTAATGTTTTAGAAAGAATTTTAAAATCTACATTTAGTACGGATATTGGTCTGTATGATCTGGAATCTTCTGGGTCTTTTCCTTTTTTGAGAATGAGGGAGATATTCGCCTCTTTCAGCGAAGGCGGGAGGCAGCCCTGACTATATGAGTAGTTGTACATGCCCATAAGTGGACCAGCTACTACTCCTGTAAACTCTTTGTAGAATTCAACCTGGAATCCATCTGGGCCAGGTGCCTTACCACTCTGAAGCTGCCTGATTGTGTCAAGTACTTCCTGGGTTGTTAGGGGAGCATTCAGGATCGACACCTGTTCCGGGGTTAAGTGCGGAAAGGCCAGGCTTTTAAAAAAGGATTGCATCTTCCTGACTCTATCTTCACAATCCTGCGATTTATACAAATCAGAATAAAACTTTCTGAAGATTGTGTTGATCCTTTTATGATTGTGAGTCAGAGTACCAGCACTTTCCCTAATGGACATGATAGCTTGAGGGGCCTTTTTTTGCCTTGCGAGAAATGCTAAGTATCTACCAGGTTTATCGCCAAAGTCATATAATCTTTGCTTTGCAAATAATATTTCCCTCTTTGCCATTTGAGTGAGCGCGGTATTCAGGCCTGTCCTAAGGGCAGTAATCCTTTGTAATTTAGCAACAGAGGGTCTATCAACGTACGCTGTTTCAGCTGCCTTTAAGCGAGCCTCTAGTTGACGCTGTTGTTCTCCCTTTAGTTTTTGGGGGTCGCAAAGTATGAAATGATCAGACCCCGCGCTTAAGCCTCAATGGTCTCCCACATCATTAACGGGTTACTAGCTGTACCTGAATTAATTTCAAAAAAAGTTTTGAATTCTTGAGAGAAATATTTTACAAATTTACTATCCTTCATTAAGAAAGAATCCATACACCAACGTTGGGGGGATGTCGCATTGTTCCTAGCCTTGATTTCCATATACACAGCAGCGTGATCAAAAATTATTATATCACCTATTTTGCAGGACGACACGGAATTCAAAAAGGTCGCGGGGCAAAAAACATATCAATTCTAGTGTGACATTTTTGTGGATTAGAGTAAAAAGAGAAATCTCTGCCTTGTGGGTGGAGGTACCTCCACACATCTACTAATCCTAACTCTTTATTCAAATCCGCCAATTGCCTGGATCTGGGGGCTATACCCACAATACTCTTGGGTATCCTGTCTATCTCCGAGTCCATAATGCAATTAAAGTCTCCCCCTATATTTGTATGATGAGCATCGAGAGCCATCAGTTTGGAGAAAGCTTCCATTATAAATTTGAAAGGATGCGCCGGGGGACAATACAGATTTAAAATCCCACATTCCTCTCCATTTATAAGGGCTTTAATCAATATGTACCGTCCAGATTCATCTGACTTAGGATTTTGAAAGGGAGATTCTTCTGAATAAGAATGACTACTCTCCTACTTTTTGAGCTGAAAGAAGAAAAGAAGGCCTGATCAAAGCCACCCTGTTGTAATTTCAAGTGTTCTTTATTCAGTAAATGTGTCTCCTGTAAGGGAGCTATATCAAACCTTTGTTTTTTGAGGTTTGATAGTATTTTCTTCCTTTTGATTGGTGAATTACTTCCCTTGACATTCCAGGTGCACCATTTAATTGAAGTGGGCACCCAACCGCCCCCCCCCCACCCACACCAACACCTAGGTACATTTGGTAATGTTAATACCACGTATAAATATATAAAACTATAAAGTTGCTGTCTCAGCAGATAATAATTAAGTATAGTAACACAAAATAATAGGGGGAAACGACCCGCTCTAAAGGAAAGAGATAAGGTAAGACAAGGCAGACGCCCCCCTCACCTGAATCAACTAGACCACCTGGCCGATATATAATAAAAAAAGAAAATCGCAAAGTGGAGAACAAATAAGCCTCCCCTCCCTGCCCCCCTGAGACAATATTAAGCAATAAAGGTAATAAGAGAAAAAAAAGGGTAAACTGATGGGGGGGGAGCGGGCAGAACAATATCATTCACCACACGAATTAACTCTTACAATCTATTTAAGAGAGTCCAAAAATTCCTTGGCCTTCTCCGGGTATCCGAATTATAGACGGACTCTTCGTGGCTAAAACATAGTGTCGCTGGGTAGTGCAGGGAGTATTGAATGTTTAACTCTCTAAGACACTTCTTTGATTCGACAAGTGCTCTCCTCTTGTGGACCAAAGTTGGGGAAAAGTCCGGAAACAGCATAATCTTAGATCCTTTGTAAGTCATGGCCTGGGGATCTTTCCCGAGATTTCTGGTGGCTTCCAGGAGCATTTGCTTCTCGCTGTAACACTGAAGCTGGGACAGGACTGGGCAGGGGCTCTGGTCCGACCCAGGCCTGCGTATTGCAACCTAATGGGCCCATTCTACCCGCACCTGGCCTGATCCAGCCTCCAGCCTCAACATCTGATCTCGAGGTTGTCGATGTGATCTTCTAAGGCCCGGACTCGCTGTTCGAGAGTCCGGACCCGATCCACGGCTGATTCTGCAGCAGCCTCGGAGATCACAGCCTTTAGCTCCGCCCCTCCGACTCGATGTTCAATTTTTTTCTATGTCTCGGTCGTGCTTTCGCAGCGCGACCGACAACGATTTCCATCTGCTTCTGGACTCCTCTATGAAGACGTTGATCTTCTCTTCAAGCTTGGAAATCACTGCAACAAGGCTCGCCACCCGTAGGTAAGTCCCCCGGGGCGGCTGTGGACGCCTCTGCTGCAGCTGGGGAGGGTGGGGGAGAGGTTCCTGCCTATTGAGAACTGCGGGCATTCTTTCCCTTAGTCATTTTAACAAAGCACCAAACTACTCAAGTTTGGTGCAAAATGACTCACTGTATGAAATAAAAGTTATTTTAAATGATTTGGCAGGTGTGGTGGAGGCAGGCAGCCCACTTTGTCTGAGTCTTGGGCAGAGCACTACAGACTCAGACTTACTGAGTCACCGCCATCTTGGATCTGCCCCCCTTCCCCTTTCTTGACCTCTCCATTTTCATTTCGGTGACAGTCTCCAGATGGACATTTACTACAAACCCAAGATGGAAAAGCACAGCCGATCAGGCAGCATCCGAGGAGCAGGAGAATCGACGTTTCGGGCATAAGCCATTCATCAGGAAACTAATGAAGGGCTTATGCCCGAAACATTGATTATCCTGCTCCTTGGATGCTGCCTGACCAGCTGTGCTTTTCCAGCACCACACTCTCAACTCTGATCTCCAGCATCTGTAGTCCTCACTTTCTCATAGTTTACTACAAACCCACAGACTCCCATAACAACCTGGACTACACCTCCTCTCACCTATGCCTTGTGGGTGGAGGTACCTCCACACATCTACTAATCCTAACTCTTTATTCAAATCCGCCAATTGCCTGGATTCTGGGGGCTATACCCATAATACTCTTGGGTATCCTGTCTATCTCCGAGTCCATAATGCAATTAAAGTCTCCCCCTATATCTGTATGATGAGCACCGAGAGCCATCAGTTTGGAGAAAGCTTCCATTATAAATTTGAAAGGATGCGCCGGGGGACAATACAGATTTAAAATCCCACATTCCTCTCCATTTATAAGGGCTTTAATCAATATGTACCGTCCAGATTCATCTGACTTAGGATTTTGAAAGGGAGATTCTTCTGAATAAGAATGACTACTCTCCTACTTTTTGAGCTGAAAGAAGAAAAGAAGGCCTGATCAAAGCCACCCTGTTGTAATTTCAAGTGTTCTTTATTCAGTAAATGTGTCTCCTGTAAGGGAGCTATATCAAACCTTTGTTTTTTGAGGTTTGATAGTATTTTCTTCCTTTTGATTGGTGAATTACTTCCCTTGACATTCCAGGTGCACCATTTAATTGAATGACTAACAATAATCATCCGGGCAAGTCCGAAACCCCCCGGCAGGAATAACCCCATCCAAAACACCCCGAGCATAGACCATAGAAAATTCACAACAATAGATATTCTTTAATACACTCACACCAATATAATAAAAAACTATTTCTAAATAAAAAAAATATATTTAAACGGAGATTTTCTCCCTTGCTTCCAGGGGGCATCACTTCCTTTCCGAAAACCCATCATATCCTCTCCCAGCCAGTGTCCTACCCTCGACCCAGGCACCCCATAATAAAATAAAGAAAATTCAAGTGTAGTATAAAGCTAAAGTTAACAGTGAGCACCCTACCGCCCCCCCCCCACCCACACCAACACCTAGGTACATTTGGTAATGTTAATACCACGTATAAATATATAAAACTATAAAGTTGCTGTCTCAGCAGATAATAATTAAGTATAGTAACACAAAATAATAGGGGGAAACGACCCGCTCTAAAGGAAAGAGATAAGGTAAGACAAGGCAGACGCCCCCCTCACCTGAATCAACTAGACCACCTGGCCGATATATAATAAAAAAAGAAAATCGCAAAGTGGAGAACAAATAAGCCCCCCCTCCCTGCCCCCCTGAGACAATATTAAGCAATAAAGGTAATAAGAGAAAAAAAAGGGTAAACTGATGGGGGGGGAGCGGGCAGAACAATATCATTCACCACACGAATTAACTCTTACAATCTATTTAAGAGAGTCCAAAAATTCCTTGGCCTTCTCCGGGTATCCGAGTTATAGACGGACTCTTCGTGGCTAAAACGTAGTGTCGCTGGGTAGTGCAGGGAGTATTGAATGTTTAACTCTCTAAGACACTTCTTTGATTCGACAAATGCTCTCCTCTTGTGGACCAAAGTTGGGGAAAAGTCCGGAAACAGCATAATCTTAGATCCTTTGTAAGTCATGGAGGGGAGGAAGGAGAAAGCTTGTTCCTATAAAGAACATGCCTATCCAAACCACCAGTGCCTCACTGTGATACTGAGGCAATGCAGGGACTTTGGATGAGAAGTAATTCTGAAGTCCTCACACATTGATGTAAAAAAATCCAAAGACACTATCCAGCAAGCCAGGAGATCAATCCTGTTTCAATGAACAAGGCAAATGGAACAGCACCAAGTATACTTAAAAATGGGGTGTTGACCTTTTGAAGCTATAACAGAGGGCTATTGTGTGCCAAACAACAGACAGGACGAAGCAATCCTACAACCTATAGATCAGATCTAAGCTCATCACTTGTGCCACATTCAGCCATGAATGGTGGTGGACAATTAAACAACTAACATGGATATCTCCATTGTCAATGATGTGGGAGCCCAAAGGCAAAGGACAAGTCTGAAGCTTTTGTATCCGTCTTCAGTCAGAAATGTTGAGTGAATGATTCATCTGAGTCTCCTCTTGAAGTCCTCAGCATCACAGATGCCAGTTTTTGACCAATTCAATTCACTCCACATGAGATCAAGAAGCAGCTAGACATTGGATACTGCAGAGTCTATGGGAACTGAAAACATTCTGGCAATTGTAGATAACTTGGGCTTCAAAAACTAGCCAAGCTGTTCAGTACAGTTCAACTTTAGCTTCTATCGAACAATATGGAAAATTGCCTTGGTGTTCCCTTGTTACTACCACACCCTGGGTAAGCCTCCTCATGTTATTTTGGTTCCAGAAGGGAAATCTCAAATTGTTAAGCACCCAGGTGAAGAGGGATGAACTGGCTCCCCTTCTTTATTCATCTGCTTCCTTGGTTAGTTACAAAAAGATTCATTTACAAAGGATCCTTCCCTTCTGGCTACCTTTCTCCTAGAGCAAATGGATTTCTGTTATAAAAGAAGCCAACTGCACCAGTCTCTTATCGAGTTAACAAAAGGTGAGTTTATTCGTTGCAGGAAGGAATAACAACATAATACACATACTTCTCATTTCATAGAGTCATACATTCCCTACAGTGTGGAAGCAGGTCATTCAGCCCATCAAGTCTAGACCGACCCTCTGAAGAGCATCCCACCCAGGATCAACATATAACCTGGAATTTCCCATGGTAATCTACCTAGCCTGCACATCCCTGGACACTATGGGCAATTTAGCATTGCCAATCCATCCTAACCTGGACATCTTTGGACTGTGAAAGGAAACCAGAGCACCCAGAGGAACCCAAACAGACACGGGGAGAATGTGCAAACTCCACACAGACAGACGCCCGAGGCTGGAATCGAACCTGGATCCCTGGTGCTGTGAGGCAGCAGTGCATCAAAAACAGATAAGTATTAAAAGATATAAGAAACAGTCTTTATAAAGAGAGTTGTTTTTGAAAAGTAGATAGTGGGATGTTGATAGTTGAACACTCAGCTTTAGGATTCTTGGCTTTGCAGGTTAATTAGAAATCCTTTCTTTCTGCTTCCTTTTGACACTGGCTGTTGGCTAGCTGGCTTCTAGCACTCACGGTACGAGCTATTTACCTGCAATGCAGAGGTGACCAGTGGGTGGTTCCTCAGCTTTCACAGCACATTAAGACTTGAGCACAGGCTATTACACATAAATATCTCAGTCCACTGACAGACATGAGCACCTCAGCTCACTGGCACATTTCCTTCCACCAGCACACACAGAGTTTAGCTGAATCCTGTTCTTGTGTGCTCTTGAACAGGGAAGACACAAAGCATTCCTCTCACCTACACTTCTGTCTTTTCTCCATCACATTCACAGGCTGACTGGAGATTGGTGTTTAGTTTGTCATTTATTTTCTCCATTTTACTTCACCCTTTTGAAGCTTCCTCTGCACCTTGTCAGGGGTGACCTTCCAGGCTTTCTCCCCAGACACTCACAGAATTTTGTGGCTGGATGCCTTTAAACAAAAAACATTGTAATTAAAGTTCAATGTGTCTGTAGGTGATTTAGAACTATGATCTGTGGTCATGGCAGTTCTGTGTACAAAATTGGGAAAAATCCAACCAAGCCAATTACTATCTGATTAGTTTATTTCCAATCATTAGCAAAGCAATCAGACAGTGTCAATGAGCAGCAATTCCAGGGGGATAACTAGTTCCCTGATGCTCAATTTGGGTTTTGCTTCTGACCTCATTACAGTTTTGATCCAAACATAAGCAAAAGAGTCAAACTGAAGAAGACATCATTTCTTCTCTCTATTATGCTGCTCAAAAGCAGCTACTGAAATATGATTTATTTGTATATACCCAAGTATGGCTCCATTATATTCCCAAGCTAGCTGACTGGCAGAGGAGAATGGTTCCTCTGACAAAATGAAATTATCATACAACCATGAATTAAAACATTTGATTTGATTTCATTTATTTATTGTCAGGTGCACCTAAGTACAGTGAAAAGCTTTGTTTATGAGCAGTGCCAGCAAATCATAGTAAGCAAGAACATACAGGTCATAGGGTGAAAAAGACTTAGACAAAGGCATTTCGGTTATGACGCACAGTCTATGCACTAGGCAAGATCAACATTAGCAAGATCGATATTATTTGAAGTTAGAGAGGTCTATTCAGCAATCTGATAACAGCGGGGAAGAAGCTGTATTGAAGCTATTGGTATATGTATTCAAGATTCTGTATCTTCTGCCTGATGGAAGAAGCTGGAAGACAGTATTATCAGGGTGATAGGAGTCTTTGATGATGTTGGCAGCCTTTCCGTGGTAATGAGGAGTGTAAATTGAGTCCATGGATAGGAGGTTGGCTTCTGTGATGGTCTGGGCTGTGCACACAACCTCCTGTAGTTTCTTAGGTCCTGGACAGAGCAGTTGCCATACCAAGTCGTTATACACCCAGACAGTGTGCTTTCTGTGGTGCATCTGTAGAGGTTGGTGAGGGTCCTTATAAACATACGGAATTTCTTGAGCCACCTGAGGAAGAAGAGGCATTATTGTGCACGGAATGTGAATTCTTGATGCTGACTTAGTTGTCTGATTTCAAATTCTTTAAATAAAATGATAACGTAGTGGAGATAGTTTCATTTATTCAGCATTGTTCTTCTGGACTGGCCCCATTCTGTGGTCAGTGTGACAGAAGCGACTACTTTTAGGTCAATATTTATCCTTTTTAAAACCAGGTTAATCCATAAGCCATAATCAGGTGATGGAAGCTTAAATTTGATAGCTGATATTTAGCACAATTGTACAACTTCAATTTTAAAAACTTTATTGAGTGAAGGGTTTTAAGAGTCCTAATGTTGTTAAAGATGAATACAAATGCAAGTTATTTCTTTCTTTGCACTGTATAGTAAAGAGCCTCTAAATTATAGACATTGTAAATTAACTTACAGTAGTAACCCAATGTTTAAAAAGTAAGTCATGAAACTAGACATTTCCTTCAAAGCACCTTTTAAAAAATCCATGCTGTGAAAAAATGAATCCAGAATCCCGACTTGTGGCAACTGCAAATATTTTCTTACTTTTCATGTAAAACTCAAAGTTTTAATGAGGTATCTTATTTTTAATGAGGTATCTTATTTTCAATACCTCATCGTGTATTGTATCAATCACGGTTTGTTTCTGGGAAGAATTTCATTGCTGGTCGTAGGTATTAATTTAAATGAGCAAAGTGAAGGCAGAATATGAAAATTTGCTCAAACGTCAATCGTTACTTGCCTGAGAATCCACTCCCTGGTTAGCGCAGCCCATCAACACATCAGTATCACATAAGATCAATTACGAATGGGTATATGGTCCATAATGACAGTAACTATGCTCAAGCAATTAGGGTAGATTATATTGCACATTCGTTTATGTTTCACTTTAGTGATGACAATCTCATCTTCAATTTACAAACTGCAGACAATAACTTACACAAAGTTAGTGACTCAGAAAAATGTCACAAAGGTGAATAAAATAGTTTACAAGGTCTGAGGGAGTTGACAAGTTTGGTTGAATGAATGTACTACAAATATTCTAAGCACATTGGAATACGAAATAGAGAGTTTCAACCTGGAGAGAGCTATTACATCAATGTTCCTTGCAGCTCAATGATGTCTCACAATTATGTCATGCATCCAGACTAATACTTGCCCTTTCAAGTAGTGGCATTGGCAAAGAGTTCATCCGAGGTGTCAGTGCCTGTTGAGTTCTGAGATTTGACAGGTACCTTGTTACTTGGTGCAGCACTCTTTAGATGCTGCTCATGCGATTTCTGAAGCAGAGGGCTGCTGTAAATGAGTTCCTGGAGGCGGTTAGAAATCTAAATAAAAACCAAAAGGACTGTGGATGCTGAGAATCAGAAACAAATATGGAAATTGCTGGAAAGACTCAGCAGGTCTGGCAGCATCTCTGGCGAGAAACCAGAGTTAACGTTTGGGGTTGAGTGGCCTTTCCTCAGAACTCAGAGTTCTGAGGAAGGGTCACTTTACCTGAAACGTTAACTCTGATTTCTCTCCACGTTTGCTGCCAGATCTGCTGAGCTTTTCCAGCAATTTCTGTATTTGTTTGTGGTTAGACATCTAGTGGTCAAGAACCTTTTAGAATAAAATGTGATAGTGGGGCATTGAAGGAGATATTTGCTTAGTTAATCAAAGGCTTGGGTAAAGAAGTAAGCATTAAACACTGTTGCCTTAAAGGAGGTAGGTGAGATAGAGAGGTGGAAGGAGGGAATTCTAAAGCATGGGTCCTCAGCAACTGAATGTGTAACTGCCAGCAATGGAGCAACTAACATCAGACATACACAAATGTCATAACTGGAGGAGAGAGAGTTGGCTGGTTGGCGGAGAATACAGACATGAGGAGAGGTGAGAGATTCGAAAATAAGGACAAAACTTTTAAAATTAAGATGTTGTTTGGTCAAGACGGAATATACCTCAGAGCACAAAGGTGAAAGCATAAGCATATTTATTAAATTAGATTCTGAACTATCTTATACGGAATTAGTGTGCAAAGATATGTGGATCATGTGATAATGTCTTTGGAGATCTGATTCCTAAGGTCTCACATGCTTGATGTAGTTTAACGTACCAACTAAAATATCAACATATGCTTCTTTTGAAGATGCAGGACATCACAAAGTGATTCACAGCCAATGATGTTGTCTCAGAGTGTAGCTGTTATGACACAGGGGGAGTCGAACGCCTCTGATAATTAAAACCAAACTCCTAGAAAAGCTCGCCTCATAATCTGTTGAAATGTGACTGAGTGACAGAGAACTCCTAATTTCCACTCTTTAAAGAAAAACAACTATTTATTTTCCTGATTCTAATTGTGAACACTAAACAAAACAATTAACAAACCAACACTCTTTCCCCTAACTGAACACAATCCTATTAACATGCTGTTCCAATAACATACGTATTAAACATTAGATTAACTTAATCTCAAGTCCACACAGTCTCTGTCTTCTCCGCTGTCTTCAATCTTTTGTCTGCTGACCTCCCTAGGTCATCTTCTTTCTTTTTACTGTGAGTATGTTTTACAGGGAAAGGTACCTTTATTTGAAAGTGTCTTCTAACTTCTTTGAGATCAAGAGTTTCGATGGGCAGTTAGCTCTCCGGCAGTTGCTCTGACCAAATTTTCAACTTGCCCTGGTTTTATACGCCCCCAACATCATTCCCTATCATTGGTCCATTGCTGTCAAAACAATAAATTCAAACTCGATTGGGTTTTAGTATCCAGGGCACAACTTAAACTAATTGTTTAAATTTGAATTGTTTTCAAACCTGCAACCAAAACTCAGGTATCCAATTAACAGCCAATTATTACATGTATCTATTTTGGAACAACCCATCTCCCAGCCTTTCCATTCAGTCAGCTAGGCCTACACCTTAGGTTTATTTCAAAATTAAACACTCTCTGTTTTAAAGTGAACATACACTCATTCAACTTCCTAACAGTAGCCACTTGTAATTTGGCAAACACAGCAGCCTGTTTACACACATCAAGTTCCCCCAACTGCTGTATGTTAGGTTCATGTTAGCAATATTAAATGAGGGGGACAACTTAATTTAGAAATATGAACCACTTGTTCATATTTATCTGGATTTGATCTTGTTGATAGGATATCCATTGATGGTATGCAGTTGAAGGGAAAGAATAAGCAGTTCAACTCCCTCTCTTGTTGGAGTTGGTCAATGCCTGGCACTTGTGAGGCAGGAATGTTATTTACTTCTTATCAGCTCAAGTCTAAATATTGTCCAGTTCCTGGGGCACATGATCATAAAAGACCATATCAGCACTATTGAACTAGAATTCACCTTACACCCTCTCAGCAAACACCTCCACTTCATTTATCTCACTCACTGTTTGTGGTTCTCCGGTGTGCAAAACTAGTTCCTGTATTTCCTTTACTTAACAACAGGAGCTGCTCTTTTAAAAATAGTTCATGGACTGTGAAAAACACTTCAGTATGTGCTGAAGAGTTATACAACTTCCTTTTATTGTTAAGTCTAATTTTTGTTTTATCCATGGTAGCGGTTTAGATGATTGACAAAGATTTGACAGCAATTAAAAACAAAATTATTTCAAAAGTTCCATAAATAGCTTCAAGGGTTTTAAAAGTTTCAGTGGGCACACACAGCCCTGAAACAACTACAAATCAGTTTATCTGAAAAATATTGCCAGTTCCCTTTAGAGACGGCTGCATTCACAATGTTACATAAACCAATCCATTTCTACTACAGTGAATGAGATCAGTTGCTGGCCCATCGAACATTCTGGTGGTGATGAGAATACCTGACTATTTTGAGGTATGCCCTCACTTAAATCCTGCAGATGAATGGTGGGGTCACAAAGCAGCTCTCGAGATTGAAGCCTGATGATCAGGCCAAGGCATAAAGCAGCAAGGTAGTTTCCTAAGCGTGGAGAGAAGAGAGTTCCCTGGATTTGATTCCACCCCTGGGTGACTGTCTGTGTGGAGTTTACACATTCTCGCGTGTCTGTGTGGGTTTCCTCTGGGTGCTCCGGCTTCCTCCCAAAGTCCAAAGATGTGTGAGTTAGATGGATTGGCCATGTTAAATTGCCCCATAGTATCCAGGGATGTGCAGGTTAGGTGGACTAGCCATAGTAAATGCAGGGTTAAAAGGAAATGGTGGGGTGGGACACTTCAGTGGGTTGGTGTGGATTTGATGGGCTGAAAGGCCCGCTTCCACACTGTAGGATTCAATGATTAGCTGGCCTCTTCAATTCTGTTGGCCATGAAACTTGCTGTTGTGCGCATAGCGTAGGGTCAAGCTAATTATTACCTAACATAGTAATTGTGGTTCTATTTACATAATGAGGCTCAATTTCCTTCTTATTACAGGTTTTGGTATTTGAATCAGGCAGTTTTATAGACACCAGATTATAGTCAAACCTTTGCATCATGAAGATCACGATGACCGCTATTGAGGTGGAAATCTACTAGTTCCACTCCGATGTTATTACTGTCCACATGACCACACAGTGTTTTAGACACAACCTGCTCAATTCCTAGATCATTATTACATATCAGTTACACCGGCACCACCCCCGACCTGTTCCTCTGCTACATCGATGTCTGTATCGGCACTACCTCGTGCTCCCATGAGGAGGTTGAGCAGTTCATCAACTTCACCAACACCTTTCGCCCTGACCTCAAATTCCTTCTCCCGCCTCCAACACATCCCATCCACCTGGATGCCCTGTGTGGGCCTGTTACCGGCCTTAACCTCTTCATTTCAAACTGCTGCCGTGACATCGACTGCCTCAACCTGTGCACCTCTCTCACCCACTCCAACCTCTCACCCTCACAATGCGCAGCCCTCCACTCCCTCTGCTGCAACCCCAACCTCACCATCAAATCCATAGATGGGGGGGGGAGGCAGCAGTGGTTTGACGCACTGAACTCTACAACACTGAAGCCAGGCGCCAACCCGCAGACACCTCCTCCTACTGTCCTCCCAACCCCACCATATCCCTTTAACCCTGCATTTACTATGGCTAGTCCACCTAACCTGCACATCCTGGATACTATGGGGCAATTTAACATGGCCAATCCATCTAACTCACGCATCTTTGGACTTTGGGAGGAAGCTGGAGCACCTGGAGAAACCCACACAGACACGCGAGAATGTGCAAACTCCACACAGACAGTCACCAAACCATCATCTCCCAGAACATCCACAACCTCATCATCTCTGGGGATCTCCCATCCACAGCCTCCAACCTCATTGTCCGTGAACACTGCATTGCCCGATTCTACCTCCTACCAAAGATTCACGAACCTGATTTCCCCAGCTGACCCATTGCTTCAGCCTGCTCCTGTCCCACTCAACTCATCTCTGCATACCTTGACACCTTCCTGTCCCCCTTAGACCAGGAGCTCTCTACCTACATTCAGGAAACCACCCATGCCCTTCACCTCCTCCAAGATTTTCATTTCTCTGAACCCCAATACTCCATGGACATCCAACCTCTTCCATGATGAAGGCCTCCAAGCTGTCTGTCTCTTCCTCTCACGCCAACCAGTACCTTTCCACCAACACTCTCATTGACCTGACTGAACTGGTCCTCACCCTTAACAACTTCTCCTTCCAATCCTTCCTCTTCCTCCAAACCAGAGGGGTAGCCATGGGCACCCACATGGGACCCAGCTATGCCTGCCTCTTTGTTGAGTACGTGGAACAGTCAATCTTCTGCAGCTACACCGACATTATTCCCCACCTTTTCCTCTGCTACATTGATGACTCTATCAGCACCACCTTGTGCTCCCACAAGGAGGTTGAACAGTTCAACTTCACCAACACCTTTCACCCCGACCTCAAATTCTCCAACCTATCACCTTCTCCTTCACCTTCTTCCACCTACCGTATTCCCAGCTACCTTTCCCCCCCAACCCCAACCCCCTCCCATTTATCCCTCAGCTCCCTGGCCCACAAGCCTCATTCCTGATGAAGGGCTAATGTCCAAAACATTGATTCTCCTGCTCCTTGGTTGCTGCCTGACCTGCTGTGCTTTTCCAGCACCACACTCTCGACTCTGATCTCCAGCATCTGCGGTCCTCACTTTCTCCCGTTATTACATATCTGTAGAACCACAGAGAAGACTGGGTACTGCATCCAGGTTTGGAGTTGGATAGAGTTTTTTTTGATGAAAATAGAAGTGGTGAGGATAATATAAAGAAGGGTTATACCTGAAATGTTGACTTCTCCACCTCCTGATCCTGCCTGGCTTGTTGGGTACTTCCAGCTTCCTGCTTGTCTACTTTAGACTCCAGCATCTGCAGTTTTTTTGTTTGTCTCAGATTAAGTGAATGTGCAAAAACTTTAGAGGCAGTATAATGTGGGAAAATGTGAGGGTATGCACTTGGCAGGAAGTATAGGGGAGTTCAATATTGGTGGCATGGTGGACAGTTGAAGAAGGTTTTCTAAGATTACAAAAGGATCTTGATCAAATGGGCCAACGGGCTGAAAAATGGCAGATGGAGTTCAATCTGGATAAATGCAAGGTATTGCATTTTGGTACAACAAATAAGGGTAGGGGTTATACAATTAATAATAGGGCCTTGGATAGTGCTGTAGAACAGAGGGACACAAGGGGTTCAGGTACATAATTCTTTGAGGTTTGCACCACAAATAGACAGTGTGGTTAAAAGGCATTTAGTACGCTTGCCTTAATTGCTCTGTCCTTTGTGTATAGAGGTTGGGAATTCATGTTAAGGTTGTACAGGACATTGGTGAAGCCTCTTCGGGAATACTGTGGCCAGTTCTGGTTGCCCAGTTGTACAAAGGATATTATTAAACTGGAGAAGGTTCAGAAGAGATTTACCAGGATGTTGCCAGGTATGGAAGGTTTGAGTTATAAAGAAAGGCTGGATGGTCTGGTACTTTTTTCACTGGAGCGTAGGAATTTAAGAGGTGACCGTATAGAGGTTTTATAAAATCATGAGGGCTATAGATAGAGTTAATGGTAGGTGTCTTTTCCCTAGGATGGGGGACTTCAAGACCAGAGGGCATATTTTTAAGATGAGAGAAGAGAAATTTAAAAAAGACATGAGGGGCAAATTGTTTTCACTGAGGGTGGTTCACGCGTGGAATCAATTTCCTGATGAAGTGGTAGATATGGGGACAAATACAATGCTTAAAAGACATTTGCAGAAAACTGCAGGCTACAGGGATTTGGGCATCCTTTTGTATAAGGGTAAAACCAATGACTGCAGATGCTGGAAACCAAATTCTGGAGTAGAGTGGTGCTGGAAAAGCACAGCAGTTCACGCAGCATCCGAGGAGCAAATCGACGTTTTGCCTGAAGAGTGCCTGAAGGGTGGAGAGATCTGCCTGTACTCCTGATGAAGGGCTTTTGCCTGAAACGTCGATTTTACTGCTCCTCGGATGCTGCCTGAACTGCTGTGCTTTTCCAGCACCACTAATCCAGAATCCTTTTGTATAAGTCACAAAAAGCTAGTATACATGTTCAGCGGGTAATAGAGAAGGCAAATGGAATGTTGCCCTTTATTTCAAAAGGAATGATTAGATTAGATTCCCTACAGTGTGTAAACAGGCCATTCTGCCCCACCAGTCCACACAGTAACCCACCCAGACCCATTTCCCTCTAACTAATCCACCTGCCACTATGGGCAATTTAGCATGGCCAATCCACCTGACTGGCTCATCTTTAGACTGTGGGAGGAAACTAGAGCACCTGGCAGAAACCCACACACACACGGAGAATGTGTAAACTCCACACGTCAGTTGTCTGAGGCTGGATTCAAACCCAGGTCCCTGGCACTGTGAGACTGCAGTGCTAACCACTGAGCCACCATGCCACCCTATAAATGGAGCATCAAAATAGGGAGATCTCACTAAAACTGTACAAAGTGATAGTCAGACTACAGATGGAATACCATGAACAGTTTTGGTTCCCTTCAATTCCATTGAAAGATATACTGGCATTGGAAGCAGTCCAAAGAAGGCTGACACCAGGTATGGAGGAACTATCTTATCAGGAGAGGTTGAGTAGATCGGGCCTGTACTCATTGATGTTCAGAAGAATGAAAGAACACCTTATTGCATCATACAAGATGTTTAGGGGAGATGTGGCAAGGTTATTGCCCTTTTGAAAGAGTCTGGGACCAGAGAACATAATGTCAAAATAAGGGGTCACTCATTTAAGACAGAGATGAGGAGGAATTTCTACTCTCAGAGGACAGTGAATTGGTATGACAGAGGTCCGTAGAGGTTGGATTGATAAGCTTATTCAGTGAGATTTTTAAACTGTAAGGGAATCAAGGGTATGAGAAAAAGGCAGATAAGTGGAGTTGAGGATTATCAGATCAGCTGTGACCTTATTTAATGGTGGAGCAGACATGATGGGCAGGATGGCCTCCTGCTGCTGCTATTTCTTATACCTCGTCCTGCTCTTCTTCAAAATATCGCTGTAGGATCGTTGAGATCTACCAGAGAAGTCAACTCCAGAAGTTTAACATCCCAAAGAGGCAGCACCCTCTCCAGTGTCTACGCCTGTGGTCAGATGTTCTTAGGGAGAAGGCAGTAATGGTCCACTAACACTCTCATCGTATTTAAAGAGAGAGATGGGCATGATGAGGGGTGCAGTGCAATATCTCCCCCTCCAACTCAATGCTGTCCCCCTCTCTCTACCTTTCCCTCACTTTTGGGGTCATTGCGCTGCCTCTGACTGGCTTTGGATGAACATGGATAATTGATTCAGAAATACAAGTGATACAGTCATCGAGTAATACAGCATGGAAACAGACCCTTCGGTCCAACTCATCCATGCTGACCAGGTTTCCCAAACTAAACTAGTCCCATTTGTGTGTATTTGGCCCATATCCCTCTAAACCTTTCCTATTCATGCACATGTCCAAATGCCTTTTAATTGTCCTGACTGTGCCCGCATCTACCACTTCCTTTGGCAGTTAATTCCATAAATTCACCACCCTTGTCATAGAGATGTACAGCACGGAAACAAACTCTTCAGTCAAACACGTCTGTGCTGACTAGATATCCTAAACTAATCTAGTCCTATTTGGCCCATATTGACCTCAACCTTTCCTATTCATGGACCCATCCAGATGTCTCTTAAATGTTGTAATTGTATCAGGCTCACTAATTCCTCAAGCAGCTCATACCATACACACACCACCCTCTGTGTGAAAATGTTAGTCCTTAGATCCTTTGTAAATCTTTCCCCTCTCACCCTATGCCCTGCAGTTTTGGACTCCCCCACCCCAGGGGTATCCTATCCATACCCTTCATGATTTCATAAAACTCTGTAAGGTCACCCCTCAGCCTCTGACGCTCCAGGAAAATACCCCCAGTCTACTCAGCCTCTCTGAATAGCTCAAACCCTCGAATCTTGGCAACATCCTTGTAAAATAGTGGTAGAGGATAAAGGAAAACTAACACAAGTGACTTGGTGGTGGAGCAGAATCTATTCAATGATGCTTAAAAGCATCTCTGCCACAACCACCTGATGAAGGAGCAGCGCTCTGAAAGCTAGTGCTTCCAAATAAACCTGTTTGACTATAACCTGGTGTTGTGTGATTTTTATCTCTGAATATAAACATTAAAAAAAGACAGTACTGTATTGCCAACAGTGTTGCACCACCAGAGCCAGGCTAGAATTCCTCAGGTCTGTGGAGTGGTCCTTATGTTCTTGTAGAAATTTAAAACTTGAAAAATCTCAGCACTTTCTTGCGGCATTGCTCCATCTGATTGACGGAATAGGGTGGAATCTGATCTAGGGAGTAGGAGCAGGAAATAGGACCTCACAGGAAGTGTTTGCAACCCACAAAGACTTTAAAGATGTGAGCAGTAAAGTGAGCAGCGAGTTGGAGAGGCCAGGGGTTTGTTAATTTGCAGGTGGCAGGGGGGTTGGTGCACAGAATGATCCCGGTTGCTGGAAAACGCCTATTGAAAGGTGAGTGATTGTAGCTCGTCCTGTATAACCAGCATTACTCATAGACTGTCTCCTGAGACAGAGAGAGGGGAGCGGTGTCCACTTGGAGCGTGGGGCCGGCGACAGGAGCCTGAACCCGGGCACACTGAGCAGATTGTGTCGGGAGCTGCTGCTGCCGCCGGATGGAGCCAGGGGCAATGACCCGGCCCGATCTAAGGAGACTTTTCTCGGCGTGTGACCTGAACCGCTCGGGGCTGATCGAGTTTGAGGATTTCTCCGGCGTTTGCCGGGAGCTGGGGCTGTCCCGTTCGCAGATTGAGCCCCTCTTCCAGAAGCTGGACGTGGACAGTGACGGCTCCATCAACTTCAGCGACTTCACCGCCGGCTTCCAGGAGGTCTCCGCCGTCCTCGACCTCTCCTCCATCAGCTCCGAGGGAAACCAGAGACTGGCCCGGGACGAGTTTGAGGATCGCTTCGGGGCTGGGCTGCACTATCTCCGCAGGTACATCACAAAGCTCTTCACTCACCCCCTCACCCTCACCCCCAACCCCTCACCCTCACCCCCCTCACACTCACCCCCTCACACTC
>NC_057745.1:26984213-27005171 GCF_004010195.1 Chiloscyllium plagiosum | reverse complement strand
CCCTTCCCCCTCACTCCCCTCACCCTCACTCCCCTCACCCTTCATCAGGTGGTAGTGGAGGGCTCAATCCTAACACACAGAATCTCACTTTTTAGATTAGAATCAATCTAAACATCATGGCATAGACAGAGAACACAGGGGGCCAACATCTTCAACATATTGTCTAGCTATCACCATTGTTAACAGCTAACCCGAGAATGCAACTTTTTAATTTTAATAAAGGTTTTGTGATTTACACATGAAAGAAGTGAAACTATCACTGTATTCTAACAGATGAAAGGCCTAACGACAATCAATTTTTCAATGTATAATTTCAGTTACATCACACTGTAAATTTTTGCTATAAATTCTGTTAGGATTGAGCCCTCCACTACTACCTGATGAAGGAGTGTCGCTCCGAAACCTAGTGTGCTTCCAATTAAACCTGTTGGACTATAACTTGGTGTTGTGTGATTTTTAACTTTGTACACCCCAGTCCAACAGCATCTCCGAATCAGAGAAATTAAACATCTTCAATAATACATTCTGATACTCCCAGCTGATCATATTGTAGATTCCCCAGGAAGATTCATTTTGAAAATTAGATACAGCTGTCAATTAAAAGGTACATTCTGCTCTTATATTACCTCTGGCCTTAAAGTTGCTTAAATGGAAAAATTAGTGTTGTGGATAGTGTGTTTATAAAGTGGGAGTAGAAATCATAGCTAGAATCTTTCCCAGTTTTTTTCAGTCAGAATTCCAGTTCTAATTTATGAACAGTCCGCCACCAACATGCAACCTTAAATCATTGTGCTAAAAAGAGTTAATCTTGTTTCTCACAAGTTAACTTCGTCATGTCTTGCAGAGGAATGTTGTTACCATGTAATCTGTCTCTTGACAGAAACATCTTTCAGTCCACTCCCCTTCACCGAAAGGGTTTTGAATCTTTGTAATCCTCTGCCTGCAAGGATTGTGAATGATTTATTGCTGAACATATTTAGGGCTGGGATAGACAGTTTTTGTTTTCTTTGGCAATTGAGGGATTTGGAGAATGGGCAGGAATGTGGAATTGAAGCTCAAGATCAGCTCTGTTGTACCAAATGGTAGAATAGGCTTGAGTCTACTCCTGTTTCATCTGATCGTGTGTTCCCATCACAAAAGCTAGATTCCCTGTTTCTTAGCCATCCTGGACATCCCCAAATTGCATATCTGATGAAGCCTGTCAAACACTGGCAATCCCAAGATCACACAAGACAAACAAATCTCCGATGGGAAATGAAAGGTGGTCCACTGGGCTTACCCCCACCCTCCTGATTCTTGTAGTAACACGTCCAGGCACTTCCCAAACCCCACAAAGCATGTAACCTCTTGTGAGAGGTGAAAATAAACAGGATTGAGACAGGGGCACACTCATGGTTTCCTTGTCTAGTTTAATCTGTTGGGATCAAACCAAGTGAAACCAGATGATGAACGGAATTTAACTTGAAGAATACTCTAACTTTTGTCTAATGAAGAAAGTAATTATACAGATTCTTACAATTAGATTGTTGGTTAATAAACTATTGCGAGGATCTTGTGGTGCAATGCAATGCTAGAACTGGGTTCAAGTCCCACCTGCTCCAGAGGTGTATCATAACATCTCTGAACAGGTTGATTTTTAAAAAAAGACTGAATTTTTGTAGAAGAGTTTGCTAAATATTTCTGTAGTTACATCAAATATTTTAACAAACTGCGCAGTGGATGGTTAATTGTACATTTTAAATACAGTCTTAAATACAAGCTTAGGGTACAAACAGCACTGCTATCCACAAACACGGATTAAATTGCCTTTCATCACTACTCGGGGTTTTAAGGATTTTGCACTTTGTACATAGATACAAAGTACGTTTGATAACATTATCCAACTTCTGCTGTACCAAACAAATAATGAATTCAGTTGAGAAAACAAACGGTAGGAGAACAGGAAATCTCATCCTTTCATTCACTGTCTTAATTTAGAAAACTTTTACCAACCCTGGTAGACGATGTGAACTTCTCTGGCTCAGAGCTCCGGGTGTAGTGAATATCAGATAATTGGACAGGCTCCTTTGCAAACATGCCTTGCAATCCATATATTTTTCTTTGCCTGATACTAGCTGCGTTCTGCGTGCCAACACAGATAATCTCCGCTACAATAGACTGAAGCAGCCCAGTTTAACAGCCTGCAGTAAAATCCCCACAGTGTGAAAGCAGGCCATTCAGCCCATCTGGTCCACACCAACCCTCCAAAGAGCATCCTACCCAGACCCACCCTATACCTGTAATCCTGCATTTTCCATGCCTAACCCACCTCACCTGCATACTATGGGCAATGTAGCATGGCCAATCTACCTAGCCTGCACATCTTTGGATTGTGGGAGGAAACCAGAGCACCCAGATGAAACTCATGTCGACACAGGGAGAACATGCAAACTCCACATGGACAGTCACCTGAGGGTGGAATAGAACCCAAGTGCCTGGTGCTGCCCCTTTGAAAGAGTCAACACTGAAAACCACGTTTTCTCTTGATGTTAATGAGCAGCGCCCATCAAAATCAGACAGATAGATAGAAAATCAAGTATCTGATCTGAAGTTCATGTGGTATTAAGCAAGGATCCCATGGTTATGCAAGTAGTGCAAGGGCAAGCAAGCTCCCTTTCAACATTCTGTATCATTTGAAAGTACTTCATTCAGCTACTGGCAGTGAGGCTTTGTACTTTGTATGCTCTTGACTGGTATGAAAGTCCCACTTAGAACCTCACTATCTGGGTATCTATCTGACCGTAAAAGATTGAGCTTAGACTCAGCTCTCACGCGTGAGGCCAGATTGCTGCAATGTTGAGTAAATCTGTCATTTACTATTGACATTGCAGGATAATTTTCTCAAATCTTTCCAGACCACCACAGTCATAAACGAAGGATGTGCGAATCCTCAGGATGTTTTTATAAGAGTTCAGAAGAATGAGAAGGGATCTCACTGAAATACACAAAATACTGTCAGGGCTAGACAGGCTGGATGTAGGAATGGTGTGTACCCTGGCTGGAGGATGTAATGCCCTGTATAACTGAAGCATAACATCCTCACTTTCATGTTCACTTCTGTTGTAATAAAGGCCAGTATTCAATGAGCCTTCTTAAACACTCACTGTAGCTGCATACTAATGTTTTGTGACTTGTGCACAGAACATAATGATTCTGGGCGGCACGGTGGCACAGTGGTTAGCACTGTTGCCTCACAGCGCCAGAGACCTGGATTCAATTCCCGCCTCAGGCGACTGTGTGGAGTTTGCACATTCTCCCTGTGTCTGCGTGGGTTTCCTCCGGGTGCTCCGGTTTCCTCCCACAGTCCAAAGATGTGCAGGTCAGGTGAATCGGCCATGCTAAATTGCCCGTAGTGTTAGGTATAGGGGTAAATGTAGGGGTATGGGTGGGTTGCGCTTCGGTGGGTCGGTGTGGACTTGTTGGGCCGAAGGGCCTGTTTCCACACTGTAATATAATCTAATCTAAAATCTAATCTTCTGAAATGTATAATTTTACAGTCATTTTCCACTTTTCTTATTTTGTTTGAGCTAGCTTAAGATAAAATTTTCATAAGAAGCGGCGACTTGCATTAATGTAACATCTTTCATGACCTCCAGACATTATAAAGTACCTTCCAGCCAATGAATTACAGCAAACCTTCTGGAACCTGAGGGACCAGGAGTGTACCAGTTGATCAAATATTCTGGTTGATCAAGAGATCTACCTAATCAATGGAAAACACACGCTAAGTAATAGAAATGCCATGTGGAATCTCGCGGAAAGCAGGAGGAGGATTGGCTCTGTCGATTGTTGATTTGGCAAGCCAGCACAGACTGGATGGCCCAACTCGTTTCCTTGTGCACTGTAAGGGTTATGTGATTAACTGTGTCATCTCAGCCCTCAGTTCTCATGGGTTTGGATGTACAGGGGGATATACAGGGGGATATACAGGGCGATATACAGGGGGATATACAGAGGGATATCTTGATGTATTCGATGCGTTTGCTGGGATGCTGAAAATCGAATTGAAGTCTTCCTTTTGCTTGTTGTGACTGCTTTGCTTCCTCCATTACTGAGCGGTGGGAGATGGCAAGTTGTGTAAATGGCATGTTTCTGTATCATGTGAATGCATCAACAGCCATTTTTGTGAGTACTCTTGTTTGTGGTTAATGAAAATGTAGCAGCTACTCTGAACCATCAGCACCCTTTCATATTCACTGAAAGGGCATATACAGCCTGACTTCAGAAAGAGATGGTGCTTAGTCCAGTCCAGTGCCCCTAAAGTATACTCCCTTGAGGCTTTTAAGAGGGCATTGAATAGATTTTTGGATAGTAATGATGTGCAGGATGTGGGCAAAAGTCAGAGGTTGGTACTGGACAATAGAATGGTAAAGACACAATGGGCCACATGGCCTCTTTTTGCACTGTAATATTTCTGTGATTCTGAAGAGGTTATGATCTCAGGATACAGGATACACCATTTAGAACTGAGATGAGATTTTTTTTCATTCAGAGGGTGATGAACCTGTGGAATTCTCTACCGTGTAAGCCAAGTCACTGGATATATTTAAGAAGGAAATCACTTTCTAGAAACCAAAGTCATTAAGGATATGGGAGAGACAGTGCAGTATGGTGTTGTGATACAGGGTCAGCTGTGATCACAGTGAATGATGGAGTAAGCATGATGAGCCATGTGGCCTAGTTCTACTCCTTTTTCTATGTTTCCTCTGGCATCGAAACTGCATTGTAAAAACACCTTCATACATAAAGAGTTGTGATTAGCTCTAAAGGCTATTCATTACTTGATAATTTGACTGATGCCATTCCAATATGGGAACACAATTCGGCCTCATATGGTTTAGTGTTTGGTTCGTATTTTAACCTTCCAAATCCTCAGCTTAACAACTGCAGGGTTGTGAGGAAGAGATCAAGGGTGTGGGACCCACATTCTCTCTAATTTTTCTCTTCAATGTTTGCTGTCTGCTTATTGACAGTGTGGAACATTCTGGAATAGTGCAAGAAGGAACTTGAAGTGGAATAATTGTGTCACTGGTTTCAAGGAACTAGTACAGGCACAATGGATCAAATGGCCTCCTATCTTGGCTATAAGATTAAATAAACAATAGTTTGTAGAGCACTGAATGGAATTTGTGTCATGATGGAGAATGTTTCCATCTTAAGCAGGATTCAGTCTTGTGCATGTCCTTTTTTTGTTTTTCTTTTCATTTCATCTCAAAAACATAGATTAAAACTTGGATTGTTGTGATTCCTTAAGGTCCTGACGGCACTAGGTAGGATAGACACTGAGAGGATCTCCCCCAAGCTGGGGAATCGAGACTGAGGGAGTTGCTGGCAAGGCAAGCATTTAGTAAGTCCACATTGTTAGCTAATTGAGAAAAAACAGGTTTAATTGCTTAAAGGGTATTAATTCAAAAATTGGATTTAATTACCTTATATTCAGTATTTATATATTTTAACAGCTTGCAATAATTAATGCAATGCAGCACCTTATCTAATGTGTAACTTGCACAAGTGGTCTAAAAAGAAATCATATAGGAAGATCATAAATGTCAAATTCTCTTCCTGTTCTTTGCTGTAACTGCATTACAAGTGTACCTGTGCATGTGCGGTGGGAACACAGGAGTCATTTTTAATGTCGAGAGTGTGGTGCTGGAAAAGCACAGCAGGTCAGGCAGCATCCGCGGAGCAGGAGGATTGGCGTTTCGGGCATAAGACCTTCATCAGGAATGGTGACGGGCTAATGCCCAAAATGTCGATTTTCCTGCTCCTCGGATGCTGCCTGACCTGCTGTACCTTTCCAGCACCACACTTTCGACTCTGATCTCCAGCATCTGCAGTCCTCACTTTCTCAGAGTCATTTTAATGTCTCACTTCCTGAGTTGGGAGCACACACAAGTTTTTTAAAAAGTTATTCACGGGATAAGGGCATCACTAGTTAAGCCAGTATTAATTGGTTAAGAGTCAACCACATTGCTGTGGATCAGGAGTCATGTAGACCAGACCAGGTAAGGATGGCAATTCCCTTCCCCAAAGTAAATTAGTGAACCAGATGGGTTTTTCTGACAATCTGTATTGGATTAAAGGCCATCATTTAGACTCTTAATTCCAGATTATTTTTATTAAATTCAAATTCCACCGTGAAGCCAGGTCCCCACAAGATTATCTGCGCCTCTGTTGATGTTGGTTGAGAGATAAATATTGACTAGGAGAACTCATACACTCTTTTTGAAAATAATGCCATGGAACCTTCTACATCCGCTCAGGAAGGCAAGTGGGGCCTAGCTTTAATAGTGCAGCACTCCCTCAGTACTGCTGTGGAGGGCCAGCCTCAATTTTGTGCTCAGCTCCTTTGGAGTGGACATAAACATAGATGTTGGTGTGGGCCATTCCGCCCATCGAGTCAGCTCTTCCATTTACAATGAACACTTGCCTGATTGAACGCTTCAAAGTCCTTTACCAAAGCTATCCCTATAACTCTAAACACTATTGTTAATGAAAATTATCAACCTTTACTTGGACAGGCTGAGCTTCCTCTGAATTCCAGTTTCACCACCTTTTGAGTAAAAAGAATTTTTCTTAGTCTCCATCATCAATGGTGTCTCCCTTATTTTTACCTGGTACCCTCAGTCCTAGATTTCCCAACCAGGGGAGACATCTTACCTGCATCGACCCTGTCTGTCATAATCATAAAGTCATAGAGTCATACAGCACAGAAACAGATCCTTCAGTACAACTCGTCCATATCAAACATAATCCCAAACTAAACTGCCTGCTCCTGGCCTATATCCCTTTAAACCTTTCCTATTCATGTCCTTATCCAAATGTCTTTTAAATGTTGTAATTGTACCTGCCTCCACCACTTCCTTAGGAAGTTAATTCCACACATGAACCACTCTGTGTTTAAACAAAAATTGCCCCCATGCGTTTTTAAAATCTTTCTCCTCTCACCTTAAAAATGTTCCGCCTAGTCTTGAAATGTCCCGTCCTAGGGAAAAGACAGCTCCCACTAACTCTATGTATACACCGCATGATTTTCGAAACTCCTATAAGGTCACCTGTCAACTTCCCACACTCCAGTGAAAAAAGATCCAGCCTTTCTATACAACACAAACTTTGCATACCCAGAAATATCCTGGTAAATCTCTTCTGACTGCTTTCCAGCTTAATAATATCCTTTGTATAACTGGGTGACCAGAACTGTACACAGTACTCCAGGAGAGGTCTCACCAATGTCCTGTACCACCTTAAGATGACTTCCCAACTCCTATACTCAAAGGACTGAGCAATGAAGGCAAGTGTGCTAGATGTCTTTATGTCCAAATGTCAATGAATTATGTACCTGAGCCCCTGGATCCCTCTGTTCTATAACACTACCCAAGGCCCTACCATTTATTGTATAAGTCCTGCCCCTGTTTGTTGTACCAAAATGCAATACCTCGTATTTGTCCAGATTGAATTCCATCTGCCATTTTCACACACTGATCCATTTGATCAAGATCCCTTTGCAGTCTTAGAGAACTCTCTTCTACTATGTCAACAGTTTTGGTGTTGCTGAAAACTTACTAACCATGCCTTTTGATATTCTCATCCAAATTATGTATACAAATGACAAACTTTAAAGTGTATTGTAGATTTCGATGAGATCCCCTCTGAATCTTCAAGACTGTAGAGTCCAGGTCCAGCTTTGCTAAATTTCTCTTTGTAGGATAGTTTCGCCATCCTAGGAACAAGTCTAGTACACCTTTTGTTTTATGGTAATTATCTCTTTCTGGAAGTAAGAACGTCAAAACTGCACACTGTACTCCAGGTGTTGTCAAACCTAGTTCCGTTGTAAATGAAGCAAGATTTCACTTCTCCTACACTCCAAACCTGTTGCGATGTCGGTCCATTAGCTTTCCTAATGGCTTGCAACACCTTATGAACCCACTTTGATTCAGGGGCAATAGAGTAACCCATTGACTTTAGGCTGACACTAAAAGCCCTTTGTAATGTCACAACCCTGTGAGATCCATTTGCTGCACAATGTTTGTTTTAATGTATCAAATTACAAAGGAAGCTGAGACCTTGAAGGACAATGGGAAATAAAAGAACACAGTCATAACCATCATGGTGACTGGTCTTCCAGATCCTTTCTGGAAGAGGGAAGGGACGTTGTCACTCTCTGAACTCTGGTGCTGTCCAATCACCTGGCAGAGGTGGGGTGCTGCTTTTTGGAGTATTGGGGTCCGACAGTAGAGGACCTTGGGAGTAAATATTCTTTCTCCCTCAGTTCAACCCAAAAGGAATGCCCCTCAAGCCTGTCATTACCTCTCTGTAGCTGCCACGTTTCCAGAGGCCTTCAAAACCTGTCAAACTGGCCCCATCCAAAGCTCTGACCGTCATTGTTCTATTTAAAATACCTACCCATTTCTCTTGCCCCACCTCGGGACAACCTGCATATTGGGTTAGAGTCAGATTCTGAACTGGTTTGAGAGTTTTGTCGATTTTACTTATCCTGACCACCATCCACATCCACAGCCCCAGCATTTCACCAAAAGTAAAGCCCACTACCCACCACTATAAGAGGGTTATTTTTTCTAAATACATAGTGACTGAATTGAATTGAATTGAATTTATTGTCCCGTGTACCGAGGCACAGTGAAAATCTTTGTCTTGCGAGCAATAACAGCAGTTCAGAGTTAAGTAGCAAATATAAGTAAATAGCAGCTAAAACAAAAACACAGGTACAGGTGAATGTTAAGAGTTTGAGAGCCCATTCAGTATTCTAACAACAGTAGGGTAGAAACTGTTTTGAAACTGGTTGGTGTGTGTGTTCAGGCTTCAGTGATGTGAAGAGACAAAATAAAAGTGTCTGTGACAGGTGGCAAAGTTTTGTAGAAGAGTTTCCACCCGCTGGAGAATAGAATACAGTAGCGCCTCGACATACGAACGACCCCGTTCACGAACAAATCGGTTTACGTACAGGATTGTACGCAAAACTTTGCTTCAACGTGCGTACGAAATTCAAGGTATGAACGCAAAAAGCCCATGTGCGACCACGTGGCTTCATTGTTCTGCTTTGCTACGCGCTTGCTGTACGCAAAAGCTCTCGGGCCCCGCGTGATCTCATTCAGTTCGTCTTTGGCGCGTGCGCTGTGAACAGCGTTCGTTGCCCCGTCCAAGCATTCTTACGCCATCCGAACAATGGGAAAAATTGATTCAGTTCGCGAACTGGGTCCCGGACCGGATTAAGTTCGTAAGTCGAGGCGCTACTGTACTCAGAGCCAACTCAAAATTAAACATGCAAATGAAAATAAAATACTGCAGATCCTGGAAATCAGAAATGAAAACAGAAAGTTCTAGAGAAACCCAGCAGCTCTGTGGACAGAGAGAGATAGAGTTAACAATTTGAATCAGATATGGTTCTCCAGAACGTTTTATTTCCACAGCTGAAGATGCTGCAGCTGTTTATTGGAATTTTAATAAGTCTAAACCTTTTTTGTTGACAATATATTGAATCCAATAGACAATAGGTGCGGGAGTAGGCCATTCTGCCCTTCAAGCCTGCACTGTCATTCATTATGATCATGGCTGATCATCCTTAATCAGTATCCTGTTCCTGCCTTATCTCCATAACCCTTGATTCCACAATCCTTGAGAGCTCTATCCAACTCTTTCTTAAATGAATCCAGAGACTGGGTCTCCACTGCCCTCAGGGGCAGAGCCTTCCACACAGCCGTCACTCTCTGGGTGAAGAAGTTTCTCCTCATCTCTGTCCTAAATGGTCTACCCAGTATTTTTAAGCTGTGTCCTCTGGTTCGGCACTCGCCCTTCAGCGGAAACATGTTTCCTGCCTCCAGAGTGTCCAATCCTTTAATAATCCAGTATCATTCCTCTTCAGAACCTAAACTCCTTCAAAAACTAATCTGTTAGAAGTTAAATGTAGAGGACAGGAGATGGTGCAACAGTGGAGGCACAAGACTTGTAACCCAGTGGATTCTAATGAAGAGTAATTGGACTCGAGACATGAACTCTGCTGTCTTCCCACAGACTTGTTCAGTTTTGCTAGCTATGTTTTGGTTTCATATCTCCAGAATTCGAGAGGGACTAGATTAGGTTAGGATATCTGGTTGACATGGACGAGTTGGACCAAAGGGTCTGTTTCTGTGCTGTACATCTCTATGACTAGTGTTTCAAAATGATAGAAGTGATGTAGAGAGGCAGAGAGATGTAATGAGGGATTTATAGAGCTTGAGATGTAGACAACTGTGATGACCAGATCCCTGGCCAAGACTCCCCAAGTTATTACAGCTCTAGGTGGCTTACTCTAAGTTATCAGGTTCCTGGGTGAGGAGGGATCCTCTTGTATTTTTACCTGCCCCTGCACTTGGTTGCAACAAGATTAATGTGAAAAACCAGGTTAATGTGAAAAAGAACCTCCCTTGTGGATGCCTTTCTTCCAGAACAAATAAACATATATGTTTTTAAAAAGAGCCAGTTGAACTAGATTTTCTTGAGTTAAAAAAGGAGTGAGATTATTACTAAATGTGAGAAGGTAGAAAATCACAACCCACGTATATAATGATTAGAATGGCGAAGTGAGTCCAAGGAAAACCATAAAGGATATACATGTTGGTCTCTGGGTTGCCAATGAAGTGTCGATGGTGGAACATTAATAGGCAGGCAGTAAGTTTTGGAATTTTTTTGCTTTGCAGGTTGGTTGAAATTCTTGTGTCCTGTTTCCTTTTAACTGACTGACGTTGCTCAAAGCAATTAAGTCCTTTTTTTTGTCTTATTTCCATTTGACTTGCTTGCTAGCTAGCTGGTTTGTCCAGTTCGGAGAAAGATATTCCTTTACTTGCAATGCAGAGGTGACTATTGGGTTCTTTGACTGTGGTCTTCACAGCTCACTCATGCTCAAATTAAGACTAACATATGAAATAACTCCACCGAGACTGGTATCCTGTCACCAAGTCACCCTTTATTTACATGTGGAGAATCCTTGACACTGATCCAGCTCCTGTAGAGCCAGCTCTCATAATGTCATGATGTCTGACGCTTCTCTTTATTTATTTATTCTACTTTTCAATATTTTATTAGCCAGTACAAACTACAAACAAACAGTTAACATTAACAGCTGTATACAAGAAACAGCAATTTACAGGGGGAAGGGGGCAGCAAAGCCAGACCCCAAACCCCACCGTCTCACCAGTTCCCAGGGAAACAAGATTGAACCTCCAATCCTGCTCCTGTTTATCCTTTTTTTTTCCCCAGCTCCCTCAGAGGCAGCTCTCAGAATGAGCAGAACCACTCACACTCCTATTCATTTTTTTCTTTTTACTTTTTTTCTTCTTTTTTTAAATACCCCCTCCACTGTCACCTAACTACAGTAGTGCTTATTTTTCCCCAGGACCCATGTCATGTCTACACTCCTATTTTTTTTAAAATATATTTACAAGATGCACAAATCTTTATTCAGTTTCCACCACCAGGAAGAAAGGAAACACCCGAGTGGCCAGTGACAAGCAGTGCCCTTCACATCAAAGGGCAATGCTGTGTGATCAGTGAAGGAGAGGGTACTCCTGTTTATTTTTTATTCTCTGAGTGAACAAGATATCTCACACTCCTGTGTTTTTTTTGTTCTTTTTTTCTTTCTTTCTTCTTTTTTTTTTAATGTTATTTTCCCCCCCATACTACCGCCTAACTGCGGTAGTGCTTATTTTTTCTCCAGCACCTATGTTGTGTGTGTGTGCAGGTGTGAGACACAATGAAAGACACAAGGTGCATGAATCTTTATTCAAATGTCCACCACCAGGAAGAAGGAAACACCCAAGTGGCCAGTGATAAGCAGTGCCCTTCACATCAAAGGGCAATACTGTGTGATCAAACAGTGAAGGAGAGGGCTCTCTGATTGGATCAGATTAACAGCCACAAAAAGGGAAACTCATATTCTGATGTCCACCTGGCTGACCTTGTTAGTATCACAACAATATACTGTACTCCAGTGCTTCAGCCCACTACTACACATGAGCACCTCAGCTCACGCACAAAGTTTGCTGCACTACTTTTCAGAACATGGATTCAAATCCTGCAGGTGGTTGAATTTGAGTCCAATAAAAATCTAGAATTAAGAGACTAATGATGATTTGAAACCATTATCAATTGTTGGAAAAGGGGAGGCGATAGCCAATGGTATTAGTGCCCGACTGTTAAACCTGAGACCCTCAGGTCATGTTCTGTGCACGAATCCCACCATGGCAGATGGTGGAATTCAAATTCATTTTTTAAAATCTGGGATCAAGAGTCTCATGGTGACTATCAGAAACACCCATCTGGTCCACTAATGACCTTTAGGGAAGGAAACTGCCATCTTTACCAGACCTGCTGAGATATTCCAGCAATTTCTGGTTTAGTGCTATCCTTACCTGGTCACACCTGCAGCAATATAGTTGAGTCTTAACTGCCCTCTGGGCAATTTGAGATGGACTGGTCCAGGCAGAGATGCCAACATCCTGTGAATGAATTTTTAAAAAAATCTTCTATTAGCATACACAAACCAGAACTGGCTTTTAACCTTTTTTTTTGTATTCTTGAAAGTGGGCGGCACAGTGGCTCAGTGGTTAGCACTGCTGCCTCACAGCGGCAGGGACCCAGGTTCAATTCCAGCCTTGGGTGACTGTCTGTGTGGAGTTTGCACATTCTCCCTGTGTCTGTGTGGGTTTCCTCTGGGTGCTCCGGTTTCCTCTCACAGTCCAAACGTGCAGGTTAGGTGAATTGGCCGTGCTAAATTGCCCGTAGTGTTAGGTGGATTGGTCAGGGGTGAATGTAGGGGAATGGGTCTGGGTGGGTTTCTCCTCGGAGGGTCAGTGTGGACTGGTTGGGCCGAAGGGCCTGTTTCCACACTGTAGCGAATCTAATCTAAACAGGAAGACACAAACACGTCTCTTAGCCAGACTGCTGGCTTTTTCCTGTTGAGGTCGGAGATAACGCCCAGAGGATTACAGTTCACTTTGTAATGAACTTTCTCCCTTCTTAGTCTATCCCTTTGAAGTTTCCTCGAGACCTTGTCAGTTGTGACGTTGAGGCCTATTTCTCCAGATAGATGTAAATTTAAAATCTGCAGTCATTTTGGGCTGCAAGTCCTTTTTTTTTAGAAGAAAAATGTGTTTCAGTGAAAAGGTCAACATCTACGATAATAACCTCAGGGTTCCTTCATCGCCATGACACACATGAAGGCACAGCACCAGTGTTGTCAAGGCAACAGGTTGTCAGCTCAACAGTCCCTGTTGGTGATTGGAGATGGCATAAAACTGATTTAACTGAAAACGTATTTCACTCTTTACCACTTTGAAAGGCATTATAAAATATTAATCTTAGTCAATGGCACAACGGTGCAGGCATTATCTTGTCCATTGATGTTTTGGCTTAGAGCTTCATCTTGGATGCGGATGTGAAATGAGGTCATAGAGTCATTAGAGATATACAGCATGGAAACAAACCCGTCGGTCCAACTCGTCCATGCTGACCAGATATCCTAACCTAATCTAGTCCCATTTGCCAGCACCCGGCCCATATCCCCTTAAACCCTTCCTATTCATACATCCATCCAGATGTTTTTTAAATGCTGTAATTGTACCAGCCTCTACTACTTCCTCTGGCAGCTCATTCCATACACACAGCACTCTCTGTGGAAAAAGTTGTCCCTTGGATCTCTTTTAAATCTTTTCCCTCTCACCCTAAACTTACGCTCTCTAATTCTGGACTCCCCCACCCAAGGGAAAAGACCTTGTCTATTTATCCTATCTATACCCCTCCTGATTGTACAAACCTCTATAAGGTCACCCCTCAGCCTCCGACACTCCAGGGAAAATAGTCCCAGCGAATTTAGTCTCTCCCTATAGCTCAAATCCTCCAATGATGGTAACATAGTTGTAAATCTTTTCTGAATCCTCTCAAGTTTCACAACATTCTTCCAATAGGAATATTCCACGCAATATTCCAAAGTGGCCTAACCAATTTCCTGTACAGCCACAACATGACCTCCCAACTCCTGTACTCAATACTCTGACCAATAAAGGAAAGCATACCAAACACCTTCTTCACTATCCTATCTTCCTGCGACTCTACTTTTAAGGAGCTATGAACCTGCACTCCAAGGTCTGTTTGTTCAGCAACACTCCCTAGGACCCTACCATTAAGTGTATAAGTCCTGCTCTGATTTGCTTTTCCAAAATGCAGCACCTCACATTTATCTAAATTAAACTCCAGCTGCGACTCCTCAGCCCATTGGTATGGAATCCCCCAGTCCTTCTACACAATACCTGATTTCAGTTCCATAGTCTGAGGAGAGATGGGTGGAATGGTGGAAGGTTTCGTGAAGCAAGCCCGGTGTTTAGGTTCTGGAGACCTGTTGGCACAGCTGCCAATGGCTGACCGATTTACAAAGTGGCCTTCCTTGTGCAAACTCTTACTCATCAGGCAGTACAGTCAAAAAAGCACAGGCAAATTCCAGGATTTCATTTGATTTGATTTGATTTATTAATGTCACATGTACCTAGCTACAGTAAAAAGTTTTGTGTGCAGTACAAACAGACCATACTATACAAAGTTCATAAGGGTAATAGAATAGAGGGAGGAGTACAATGTTACGGCTGCAGAGAACTTGCATAGAGAGCGAGATGACCATTAAATTTAACAGTTGAGAGGTCCATTCAGAGGTCGAATAACAGTGTGGAAGAAGCTGGTCTTGAATCTGTTCATACGCGTGTACAAACGTTTATATCTTGTACCCGAATGCAGAGGTGGAAGAGAGTCTAACCGGGTTGGGAGAGGACTTTGATGATGTTGGTTGCTGTCCGGAGGCAGTGGGAAGTATAGATGGAGTCAATGGATGGAGCTTCAGTCCATTCATTTCAGACTGAACAAAACGAGCTTACTCACAGTTTCTCATTACATGCTCGCAGCAGATGAAGATCTGTCCCAGAGTCCATATTCATAACATCAGCAATGGCTTGCATTTATGTAGCACCTTTAACATAGAAAAAGCATCGTAAGGTGCTTCACTGCTGTGTAATCATACAGAAATGATGGTGGACCAAAGAAGGTGGTACTAGGAGGGGTGACTAAAAGATTGGTCAACGAGATTGGTTTTAAAGTACTTCTTAAAAACAAGGGAAGGGTTATAGAATCATGCAATATAGGTGCAGGTCATTCAGCCCATCGAGACACCCCAACTCTGCAAAGAGCATCCCACCTATAGCTATCCCCCTACCACATCCCTGTAACCCTGCATTTCCCATGGCTAACCCACCTAGCCTGCACATCCCTGGACACTACTGGGCAGTTTAGCATGGCCAATCCACCTAACCTGCACATCTTTGGATTCTGGAAGGAAACTGGAGCACCCGGAGGAAACCCATGCAGACACGGCGAGAATGTGGAAACTCCACACAGTAACATGAGGCTGGAACCAAACCCAGGTTCCTGGCACTGTGTGGCAGTCATACTAACCATTGAGCCATCGTGCCACCTATTAAGGAAAGATTTAAAAGGGTATAAGGGGCAGTTTCCATTAGCTGTTAATTTTTATTTTGTTAGTGCCCCATTGGGACCTGTTTAAACCCATTTTGTTACCTTTAGTTTTTTCTAATATAAGGGAGAATGGAGCCAATATAGATGTTTGCACTGGGGGGAGAAAGCAAGATAAAGGCAGGTAGGGAATTGCATTGACATAGAAATATCAAAGGAAGGCAAAGTTCAGGGTTTGGGGTTGTTAAGGATGGAGGAGGTTAAAGATATGGAGAGGAGAGGTCAGGATAAGATTTAAACGTAAAAATTAGAAATTTAATTTTGAGACATTGCAGGAATGAGGAATTTGTGTAAATGGTCAGCAGGATTATT
This sequence comes from Chiloscyllium plagiosum, assembly GCF_004010195.1. Taxonomy (NCBI): domain Eukaryota; kingdom Metazoa; phylum Chordata; class Chondrichthyes; order Orectolobiformes; family Hemiscylliidae; genus Chiloscyllium; species Chiloscyllium plagiosum. The sequence continues at coordinate 26,989,253 of NC_057745.1, read as the reverse complement.
GATATGTGAGGGAGACCTTGAGGTAAGATTTAGATAAAAGCTTGGGGGATGTGGGTGGTTGGTCAGGATGACAAATTCAATTCTGAATGTAACTACAGTATAGGTCAGCTCTAATAAGTATGATATGTATAAATGTATAACAATTTATAATGAAACCTTTTAGAGAGATTATTGAAGCAACCTTGCAAACAAACAATTACTTATATTGAATTCAGAAGCATTCAGAATTGTAGTGACCCAATAAAACATTGATCAGGTTTATCTCCCAGTCCTAACTTTTAATGTTGATAAAACAGTTGTTTATTTGTGCCCATTTATTGGTTGCTAGTGAAACACTAACCATTTAACTTACTGTTTTTACAAATTATGTTTTGAGTTGGATAGCTTTTTGTCACTTTCCCCTTGCAATAACAGCTAAACAATTGTTTTCCATCCCTCTCATGTCGAATTGTACCATCTAGTTCTCAGTGAACAAGATATTTCTTCATGTGTTTGTTTCCTTTATGAGCTAATGCTGACTTTACACTTCTGATGTTTAAATCCTTAAAAGATGTCATTTCTCACTGACTTAATCTGTTGATTATTACATATTTTGGGCTTGCATCACCTTTCAAACTATATATCCATGACACGAACGACACATCCTTTTATAAAATTGGCCTGGGATGGTTTTCATTGTACCATTGTGTAGGTGATAGAGGGCAGCACAGTTCCATATGTTGTTGTAACTGTGATAGGTTAAAGAATCACTCAAAGAGCCTCCTGTTGGGTCCTCTTGACAACACAGTTGCCCAATCACTACCTTTTGCATTCTCTGGCTGTGAATACACTCATTAAGAATGTCTCAACCCACTTGGATGTAACAATGTCCTCTTTGTAATGAGAGCTGAAACTATGACTAACCAGAGTAGTTTTTGGGCTCATTAAATTACACTGAGTTTCACAGGTCTTTGATCATTTGGGTGGTTATTTGGCTGTTGTAATGGGTGTAACTGTAAATTCAGTAATTTCCAATATAGATATCACTATAACAATGCACAGTCATGTAGTGCGTTCCAGTAGTCTGCAAAATACAACACCAGAATGTGCAGTTGTAGAGATTACACTCAGTTCGCGAATCAGCATTTCTGGATCACACGAGAGAATCTCCTGTTAATCCAAACTGAAATTGTGTTTGTGGCAGCCTTGGTTCAATGGCAGCATTCTTGCTTTGTGGTTGGAAGTTTGTGCATATCAACAAAGACGGGGAATAGGCCATTCAGCACCTTCAGCCTGTTCCACCATTCAATAAGAACATGGCTGTCTGACCGAAGCCTCAGCTCCATGTTCCTATGTAACCCCAGATACCCTTCGACTCTCTTGTTAGGTGGGAATCTGTTGTTTTAAAAAAAAACAAAAAAAATTCCATTGCCCTACCACTGGAGAAGAGACTTCTGCATACCCAGTTCAAGTCCTGTAACAAAAGCAGGTTAACACTGGAGCGCAGCATTGTTGGAGGGACTGGGTTTTTGAATGATTTTAAATCAAAGCTTCCACTGACATCTCAGGTGAAAAGAAATGGTTCACTGGCACTGTTCAAAGAGCTGAAGAGCTCTCACTGGTGTCCTGGTCACTATTTATCCCTGAAGCCATCTCACTGGAGCAGATTACTTAGTCACTCCTCCTGATACTATTTGTGGGAGCTTGGTGTCAGCAAGTTCCTTGTGTGGTTTTCAGCCTTAAAACTCTGACTATAGTTTAAAAGCACTCCATTGGCTGTAAAGCACTTTGCAAATGCAAAATGGCATAACATGAATGCGAGAGTTTATTTTATTTAAATTACTCGATAATTCAACACACAGATTTTGGGTGTGGTTTGATGAAATTGCATTGAGAAGAACATTTAGTTGGTTCATTTTTTACTCATATTTTAACTCAGATGGAAGCTTGACATGTAGTTTTGCTGCATCAGTAAAAATAAAGGATACAATTAGGATTTTAGCTCCTGATTGGATCTTGTTCCCATGATGTGGATTCCAGTTTTAATTGGCAAGAATTTTTCTGAATTGAGAAACAAAGAGATCCCTTTGAATGAATGAGCGTCTTCCAAGATCAAGTTTGACAACGTAGCAAATGTGAAATTTTGATGTGAGTGGTGATGATTTTAGTGCAGTACTTCATGTAAACCTTTCAAGGAAAGTTTAAAATGACAGCAGTGCAATCAGAGAGCTGCGCCTGTGGAAATAATACTCAATATTGAAATATTCAGTGCTGCAATCCCAATGATTTCCAACATGGCTTAGTGTTAATTCAATGAATTGTATCTTCTGCAGAAGGTGGTACCACGTGTTGAGAGTTTAATAAGCCTATTTTCATCTGTGTGTTGTATGTGCGGAGGTCTTAGTTTACAAATCAAAGAAATCTCTTTATCCCCAACTTTATAAGATCCTCAGTCATCCTCTGGTTGGGAATGAAAGCAATGATTTTTTTTATCAATTAGATGAAGCATTCAAAGATTTATTGAGCTTGTTTACCAACAGGTCCATGGCAGTGAATTGGCTTGTAGAGTCATAGAGTGTACAGCATGGAAACAGACCATTTGGTCCAACTCACCCATGCTGACCAGATATCCCAAATTATTCTAGTCCCATTTACCAGTATTTGATCCATAACCCTCTAAACGCTTCCCATTCATATGTCCATCCAGATGCCTTTTAAATGTTATAATTGTACCAGCCTCCACCATGTCCTCTGGCAGTTCGTTCCATACACGCACCCACACTGTGTGAAAAAGTTGCCTCTTCGGTCCCTTTCAAATCTTTCCTCTCTCACCTTAAACCTATCCCTTCTTGATTTGGACTCCCATACACTGGGGAAAAGGCATTGACTATTCACCCTATCCATGCCCCTCATGATTTTATAAAGCTTAAGGCCACCTCTCATCTTCTGACGCTGCAGGGAAGATTTGAAAAGCTGCTGTATGGAACAACTCCTGAAAGTTGGGAAATCTCTAGTTTAGACTTGCAGGCTACAGAATTTGAGTGAGGGTATGGGACTGATTGGGTTGCCTATAAAGAGCTGGCATTGACTCAGATGGCAGAATGGCTTCATTCTGTGCCATATTGACTGCATAATAAAGTTTCAGGTAGAAATACTGAGTCTGAGATTACCAAGATGCACTCAACAGATGGAGCTGATGTGCGCTGCCGAAATATCATCAGTCAGGAGACAGGGTAATACTGATGCCTTATGTCAGGACGAGCAACAAAGCAGGCATGTAGAATTCCAGATTCACTAACCGTGAGGTATTGCCAAAGATCTGCACACTGGACCAAAACCAGCCTTGCACACCATTTCAGCACAGGTATGACACCTTCCCAACAATATTGCCCAAGTATGTCATAACCACAAAGACACAGGATCAATGTAATGTTGTTAATTACACAGCAGTTTGTTCTCTGCCAGTCATCAGTAAAATAATGGGAGATGCCAACAAGCAACACCATCTCATTCATTTCTGACAAACTCAAGGTAGGCAGGAAATGCAGCTTTCTAAGCATTACTCATACTCTCGGGTCAAAAGATGTGGTGCTTGAAAAGCGCAGCTAGTCAGGCTTCGTCCTGGGAGCAGGAGAGTCAATGTTTTGAGCATCAGGAATTGGGGGTGGGGGTGGCAAGGGGGCTCAGAGATAAATGGGAGGGGAGGGGGGGAGAAGGCAGCTGGGAATGCAGTAGGTGATGAAGGTGGGGGATGATGGTTATATGTCGGAGTGGTGGGATAGGTAGGGTCAGCAGATAGGTGGGAAGGAAGATGGACAGGTCTAGAGGGTGGTGCGAGTTGGAGGTTTGGGTCAGGGATAAGGTGGGGGGAGGGAAAATGAGGAAACTGGTGGAAATCAACATTGATCCCGTGTGGTTGGAGGGTCCCAAGGTGGAAGATGAGGCGTTCTTCCTCCAGGCGTCAGGTGGCTAGAATTTGATGGTGGAGGAGGCACAGGATTTGCTTGTCCTTGGTGGATTGGGAAGGAGAGTTGAAGTGTTTAGCCACAGAACAGTGGGGTTGTTTAGTGAGTGTGTCCCAGAGATGTTCTCTGAAACGTTCCACAAGTTGGTGTTCTGCCTCCCCCCGTCTCCCACATAAAGAGCAACGGATACAGTTGGTGATGTGTGAGGAGGTGCAGGAAAATCTCTGTCAGATGTGGAAGGATCCTTTGGGGTCTTGGATGGAGGTGAGGGGGGAGGTGTGGGCACAATTTTACAACTCTTGCAGTAGTAAGGTGCCGAGAGTAGAGGGTGGATTGGTGGGGGGAGGGGGAGGGTGGATTGGTGGGCGGGGTGGGGGGGTGGGTGTGGGCGTGGACCTAACAGGGAGTCACAGAGGGATTGGTGTCTGTGAATGTCTCTCCATATTCTAGGCACAAATGTATAACAAACTGTGTAAAGAAAAGTGTATTTGACTGTCAGGAAATCAGTTGATTTGTATTCATTTTCATAGACAGCATGTGCTTTCTTACTATCTAAATTATTCAGCAGCAAACATTTGTGAGTTTAAATATAACAAATGTTGTTATTCTCACATTTACCTCAAATTAAGTGCAACATCAGTGTCACTTGCAAACCCCCATAAACAAAGACTGGATACAGCAATCAAGCAATTTTACAAATTCCAATCCTTAGCTTCTGATTGACAATCTAAGGTTTCTGAGATAACAGCCCTGTTGTCTCTTGTTTGGATTTGATTATTTAATCCATCTTCCGCAACTACACTGGCCCCACCCCCCACCTTTTCCTCCGCTACATCGATGACTGTATCGGCGCCGCCTCGTGCTCCACGAGGAGGTTGAACATCCACTTCACCAACACCTTCCACCCCGACCTCAAATTCACCTGGACAGTCTCAGATTCCTCCCTCCCCTTCCTCGACCTTTCTATTTCTATCTCAGGCGACCGAATCAACACGGACATCTACTACAAACCAACCGACTCCCACAGCTACCTGGACTACACCTCCCCCCATCCTGCCCCCTGTAAAAACGCAATCCCATTCTCCCAATTCCTTCG
>NC_057745.1:26875609-26983454 GCF_004010195.1 Chiloscyllium plagiosum | reverse complement strand
TTCCTCATTCCTGAAGAAGGGCTTATGCCCGAAACATCGACTCTCCTATTCCCTGGATGCTGCCTGACCTGCTGCGCTTTTCCAGCAACACATTTCCAGCTCTGATCTCCAGCATCTGCAGACCTCACTTTCTCCTTTGATTATTTAATGTTGATGTGGGGAGGCCTGTACAACAGGCTGAGAAGCTTCTTGCAGTCAGATTTCTAGGAGGCTGGCTCTCGGGTAAACTTTAAATCGGACAGGTTACAGACTGCAGTTATGTGATGTCTTGCAGTTGAGTCTGGTTTACGCAGTGGCTAAAATCATTTTTCTGATGGCTTTGATGGAACTAATCACAAACAGGTTTTAGCTGGCTTTTAAGAGTGTATATAAGTACAGCTCCCTCACCATGTGACATTCCACAAGTTCAAGTTCTTTTCCAAAGAAGGGTTGGTGTTTATGTTAATTTCGCACCCTATTTTGTGATCCTGTGTAGTCTACCTAGTCCCGTGTGAAGGGGCGAGTTATTTTGTTGCAATGGGAAGATGACAGTGGCCATTCACTTCCATTTGCCACAAATTGTGTTTTGATCTTTTTGTTGTGTGAGAAACTTGGGGACAGGAAATGTGGAACTTAATACTCCTGTGTTGGCCCATCTTTAAGCAAAGTATTGTATTATTCCCTGTTAGGTTGACAATGTCCATAATTGATTATGTATTTTCTTAATTTGTCTGTAGCTCAAATACCAATGGTCACATTTTTAACAACATTTGTGTGCAGCTTTGAAAAGTACTGACTAAAAGTTCGGAATATACTTGACTCTTTTTAAAATAACTGTAACCTAGTAACAGTACTCAGCAAAGGGGAAGATGCTGCCTGACTAAATTATCTGGGAACTTAGAAATGATGAGTCCATAGGTCCATGAAAATATATGGTATGATATACGGGAGATGTCATTTCTTCTTAAAATGTCCAGTTCCAAAATCAACTGGACAATGCTTCACACTTGGGAACAGAAAGGCATTATGGGAAGAGTAGAAAAGAGTTGGGAATTGTTAACTTAAGCATTTTAGAGTGTTGGCTGGGATGTTTTGAGTGGAGTGGAATTAATATTGAAACCATTATTGTTTCTGATAGAAATCAAGACCTTGGATTCAGAAATGCTGCTCCTAATGATTAGAGTATAAATTATATTAAATTAGAAACAGATGGTCTGAGGAGGTAGTGCAAAAAAATATAGCAAGGATTTGGAGAAAATAGGTAATGTGGCAGTATAGTGGAAGATGAAGTTGACTATTGCTGAATCTGAAACAAAGGAGATTGGTGAGGCCTCTTCTGGAATACTGTATCCAGTTCTGGTCATCCTGTTTTAGGAAGGATATTAAGTTGGAGAGAGTTCAGAAGAGATTTACCAGGATGTTGCTGGATATGGAAGATTTTAGTGATAAAAATAGGCTGGAATTTTCTTCATTGACGTGTAGGAGGCTGAGAGGTGAGCTGATAGAAGTTTACAAAATAATGAGAGGTATAAATAGAGTTAACAGGAGTTGTCTTTTTCCAGGGTCATATTCTTAAAGTGAGAGGAGAGAGATTTTAAAAGGCATGTGGGGCAAATGTTTTACACTGTGTGGTTCATGTGTGAAATGAACTTCCAGAGGTAGTGGTGGATGGGGGTACAATTGCAACATTTAAGACATTTGGATAAGTATGTGAATAGGAAAGGCTTGGGGGGGATATGGACCAGGAGCAGGAAGGTGGAACTAGGTTAGTTTAGGATTATGTTCAGCTTGGACTGACTGGATTGAACAAGTCAGATAAATGGTGTAAATGTTCCTTCCGTGAGTGACTAAAAATTTCCAGGTCATCAATACACACCACAATTGGATAATCTGGCAATGACCTTATAGGTCAGTCTCTGAAATGTGGCTGGAGTGTTTTTCATACCAAATGGTATGACTTTGAACTGATATAGTTCATTTAGTGTTACGAAAGCCAAAATTGCCTTTGCTCTTTCTGACAGAGCCTCTGAGCAAGTCCAACTTAGAAAGGTAAGTTGCTTGGCCCACTTTTTCGACACAATCCTCCACCCGTGTAATTGGATATGCATTAGTCTTTGTAACAGTGTTGACTTTCCAATAGTCCATGCATAACCATTGGGAACCATCCTGGATTTGGCACCATGACTATGGGTGAGCTCCAGTGACTGTAACTCACTTCGATTAGGCCATCTTGGAGCAAGTGCTCTATTTCTTTCTGAACCTGTGCCAACTTTAGAGGGTTATGCCTGTAAGGATGTTGCTTAATTGGAACAGCATCTCTTATATCTGCATCATACACAATTAGGTTAGTACTTCCCAGTTTATTTCTGCATATCTCCCCATGTGATAGTAATAACTCTTTCAGGCCATTTTGATTTTCTTGTGGAAGGTAATGCAATAATGTATCCCAATTTTTGACAACTTCCTCATTGTCCAATTTGATTTGAGGAATGTCCAATTTAGAATTCTCTGAACTTGGTTCTTCCTTGTGTGCTGTAATCATTAATACCTTCTCCTCTTGCTTTCCTTCCCAATCAGAAGGAGAAAGTGAGGACTGCAGATGCTGGAGATCAGAGCTGAAAAATGTGTTGCTGGAAAAGCACAGAAGGTCAGGCAGCATCCAAGGAGCAGGAGAATCGACGTTTCGTGCATAAGTCCTCCTTCAGGAAGGGCTTATGCCCGAAACGTCGATTCTCCTGCTCCTTGGATGCTGCCTGACTTGCTGCGCTTGTCCTGCAACACATTTTTCAGTTCCCAATCAGAATACCTTTTGAGCATATTCACATGGCACACTCCTGTCTGGAGTCCTTATTAAGTAGTTCACCTTACTCAATTTCTTCTCAATTTGATACGGTCCACTAAACCTTGCTTTTAAAGTTGAAAATCACACAACACCAGGTTATAGGCCAAGAGATTTAATTGGAAGCACTAGCTTTCGGAGCGCTGCTCCTTCAGGTGGTTGTGGAGTACGCAATTGTAAGACACAGAATTTATAGCAAATGTTTACAGTGTGATGTAACTGAAATTATACATTGATAAGTACCTTGACTGTTTCTTAAGTCTCTCATCTGTTAGAATGACCATGATAGTTTCACTTCTTTCATATATAAATCACAAAACTCTTTTTAAAAGTTACATTCTCAGGTTAACTTTAACAATTGTTTCAGTCCAGATAGGATGTTGAGGGTGTTAGCCCCCTGTGGTCTGTTGTCTGTGCCGTAATGTTTAGACTGATTCTAATCTAAAAAAATGAGTTAACAAGAGTCTTTCATGGATTCATGCAGTTTTTGAACAAAGTACAATGTAACTCTGCAAGTATCAATTCACCCCACAAACGTATATGTGTATGTGTGCATGTGCATGTGGGTTTTTGCGTGTGTGTGTGTGTGTGTAGTGTGACATGAACCCAAGGTCCCAGTTGAGGCCATCCCTATGGGTACAGAACTTAGCTATCAGTCTCTGCTCGGCCACTTTTCGCTGCTGCCTGTCCCGAAGTCCGCCTTGGAGGATGGTCACCCGAAGGTCCGAGGTTGAATGTCCTGGACCGCTGAAGTGTCCCCCAACTGGGAGGAAACACTCCTGTCTGTTGTGTGGTGCCCATTTATCCGTTGCTGTAGGCCGCTGCTCAGTTTCACCAATGTACCATGCCTTGGGGCATCCTTGCTTGGGACACCTTCTTTATGCCAAGGATGATCGGTTTGTGGAATTCTGTACAACAGAAGGCTGTGGAAGTGAAATGACCAAATATTTGAAAGAAATTGATCTCTCAAAGGTAATGTTGTTGAGGGACATGGGGAAAGAGCAAGAGTATGACATTGAGATAAGAAGATCAGCCATTTAACACCATGATCATGTTGAATGGTGGAGCAGGCTCAATGGGCTGAATAGCCTCTTCCTTTTTTCTATGATTCTAAACAGTGAAAAATACATATAGGTCTAGATATTCATCACACGAAGTGGAATACATTCTTTAATTAGTGAAAACCTTTGGCTGCACAAACGAATTGTTTTTGGATGGACCCAATACTGTCTCCAATGAGCCAAATGCACTTTTTCTTGGAGTTTTGAGGGTGTGGGGGTGGCGTGTGTGAATGCTAATGATGATATTTTTCCATTCTGATTACTTCTGTTTGACCCTGACTGAGCCTGTAGTTTCAAACTGATGAACGAACCTGCAAGAATGTCAAGGGAGGTGTATTTTGATTTTTGTTTTAATTCCAGAGGTATTGTTGGAAACCAGTCCACGCACACAGCTCGGAATAGGCATGGCAGTGACAGTGGGTATCGTGTTTTCTACATAACTGCCCAAATCCTGACAGATGCAGTCATCACATGTCCCCTGTTTAGCACCTCTTTGCACAGTTATTGGTATGCACTCATCCTCCATTTTAATAAAAGTTCAGGGTTTTTACTTTTCCAACTGACATGTCAGTAATTTTTATTTTTTGTGCATTGCTTAGTGCAAGAGCTGTGAGTAGGACTTCAGCAATACTTCACCTGTGGTACTGTTCCCTTCATTTGTGTTTAGTTAACAATGTCCTTTAATTGTGGCAACTGATTGCAAAGTGGTGAATATAATCAACCATACGCAGAGAGGCGGTTTTGTTTTTTTACACTTTTCTTCTTTTTTTTATTTTGTTAAATCTATACAAAACAGTTAACATTAACAGCTGCATACAGAGAAACAGTAATTTTACAAGGGAGAGAAAAGTCAGGCCCCTAACCCCACCGTTCAACCGGTTTTCAGGGAAATGAGGACCAACCTCAAATCCCACTTTCAGTCATCACAAAACAGTAATAGTAGCAAATACGTAGAAGACAGTGCAAATTGATAAAACAGTGCATAGAATACAGACCCCCCCCAGCAACCCACCCGTCCCTCGCACCTTCTGGCCACACTGAGGCAGCCCGCCCTATGCCGCCTTCCGGCTAGACCCTGGTTTATTGATGCTACTGCTCCATGTCATCTTAAATGCCCATTATCTCCCTTGCTGCTCCCTCCATAAACCTAAGTTTTCTTAAACACTGACAGTCACTTGGGGATACAGAATTTGACCATTGCTGAAAAGAGAGATGTGTTGACAAAGCTTTTCATTTTGCACTCATCAGGACAAGCAGAAGAATGTGACACATTTCAGTCACAGTCGTTTAGACTAGAGGAGTAAAGGGTTCTGATTAACAGAGACTTTGCCTTGGAGAAATCAACAGGGAACTGCAGGCTTCCTCTACTCCCATGTAGTTCAGAAAGGTGCAGGGCTTGAACTTATCCCTTGGATTTTGATTAGATTAGATTCCCTACAGTGTGGAAACAGGCCCTTCGGCCCAAACAGTCCACACCGACCCTCCGAAGAGTAACCCATCCAGATCCATTTCCCTCTGACTAATGCACCTAACACTATGGACAATTTAGCATGGCAATTCACCTGACCTGCACACCTTCGGACTGTGGGAGGAAACTAGAGCACCCGGAGAAAACCCACGCAGACACAGGGAGAATGTGCAAACTCCACACAGTCAGTCACCCGAGGCTGGGATTGAACCTGGGACCATGGTGCTGTGAGGCAGCAGTGCTCACCACTGAGCCACCGTGCCTTGCAGGGAATGGGTCCCTGCACTTGGTTGTATGTTGCTTTTTAAAAAAAAAAGTTATTCACATAGACCAGCATTTATTGTTCATCCCCAATTGCCCTAGAAAGCGGTGATGGGGAGCTGCCATCTTGAACAGCTGCAGCCCATGAGCTGTTGGGAAGGGAGTTCCCGGCCTTTGACCCAGTGATGGTGAAGGAATGACAGGAGTGTGTGGTTTGCAGGAGAACCTGCTAATGTTCCCATGCATCTGCTGCACATGTCCTTCTAGGAGCTGACACAAATTTGGAAGGTCCTATCAAAGGAGGATTTGCAAGTTGCTACAGTGCATCTTGTTGATGGTGCACACTGCTCCTGTTGTGCATTGGTGCTGATAGGAGAGAATATCGAATGTGGCAGATCGAATGTCAGTCAAGTGAGCTGTTTTGTCCTGGCTGGCAACAAGCTGCTTGCGACTTATTGAAGCTACACCCATCCAGACAAGGACACGGACTGTTCGGGTACCTGAATAGTTGCAGACAGTGCTGAACTTTGCACAATTGTATGCGAATACTTCCACTTCTAACTTCCAGAATCAGTACCAAAGTCTTGAGCTTTGCAGCAACAATTTGCATTTATAGTAAAATGTACAAAGGTATTTCCCAGGAGCATTGAGAAACACAATTTTACATGTACGGAGATATTAGGACAGAAAAAGGGTTTTTACACAGCATCTTAAACGGGAGAAACCTTGGTTGAGAGGAGGAGGTAAAGGAGGTGGGGGGTGCGGCTTTTCCATTGGATAGTTGTAGTTTGGTTTTCTAATGAAGTTCACCGAATACTGACCAATTTCTCCTGCCTCCTTAAACTAAAGTTATCTGTCAGAATAATAGGTAGGGGATTTTAACTTTCCAAACAGAGACTGGGACTGCCACAAAGTTAAGGGTTTAGATGGAGAAGAATTGAAGTGTGTACAAGAAAATCTTCTGACCTACTCTGCGGAAATAAGGCAGGGCAGGTGACTGAGGTGTCAGTGGGGGAGCACTTTGGGGACAGTGACCGTAATTCTATTAGTTTTAAAATAGTGATGGAAAAGGATAGACCAGATCTAAAAATTCTAAATTGGAGGGAGGCCAATTTTGGAAGGTATTAGGCAAGAAATTTCAAAAGTTGAATGAGGGTCCAGGTAAAGTAACGGCTGGAAAAATGGGAAGCTTTCAGAAAGGAGAGAATCGAGAGACAGTATGTTCTTGTAAGGGTGAAATGAAAGGGCTCATGCCCGAAACGTCGATTCTCCTGCTCCTTGGATGCTGCCTGACCTGCTGCGCCTTTCCAGCAACACATTTTCAGCTCTGATCTCCAGCATCTGCAGTCCTCACTTTCCCCAGGGTGAAATGAAAGGCTGGTATGTGTAAGGAATACTGGATGACTAGAGAAATTGAGGTTTTGGTTAGGAAAAGCATATGTCACATATAGACAGCAGGGACAGAGTGAATCCTTAGTGTAAAGGCAAGAGGAATATACTTAAGAGGGACAAAAAGGGGACATGAGATAGCTTTGGGAAATAAGGTTAAGGAGAATACAAAGGGATCTTTAAATGCATTAAGGACAAAAGGGTAACTAGGAAGAGAATGGTGCCCCTCAAAGATCAGCAAGACAGCCTATGTGTGGAGCCAGAGGAGATGGGGAAGGTACTAAACAAGTATTTTGCATCAGTATTTACTGTGGAAAAGGACATGGAAGACATAGTAGGGAAATAGATGGTGACATCTTGAAAAATGTCCATATTACAGAGGAGGAAGTGCTGGATGTCTTGAAATGCATAGAAGTGGATAAATCCCCAGGACCTGATCAGGTGTACCCTAGAACTCTGTGGGAAGCTAGGGAAGTGATTGCTGGGCCTCTTGCTGAGACATTTGTATTATCAATAGTCCCAGGTGAGGTGCTCAAAGACTGGAGGTTGGCTAACGTGGTGCCACTGTTAAAGAAAGGTGGTAAGGACAAGCCAGGGAACTGTAGACCAGTGAGCCCGACGTCGGTGATGGGCAATTTGTTGGAATCCTGAGGGACAGGATTTACATGTACTTGGAAAGGCAAGGACTAATTAGCATTAGTCAACATGGCTTTGTGTGTGGAAAATCATGTCTCACAAATTTGATTGCATTTTTTTTTAAGAAGTAACAAAGAGGATTGATGAGGGCAGAGCAGTGGATGTGATCTAGATGGACTTCAGTAAGACACTGAACAAGATTCCCCATGGGAGGCTGGTTAGCAAGGTTAGATTTCATGAAATATAGGGAGAACCAGCCATTTGGTTTTCGAACTGACTTGAAGGTAGTAGATAGAGGGTGGTGGTGGAGGGTTGTTTTTCAAACTGGAGGCCTGCGACCAGTGGAGTCCCATAAGGATCGGTGTTGGGTCCACTACTATTCATCATTTATATAAATGATTTGAATGTGAGCATAAGAGGTATAGTTAGTAAGTTTACAGATGACACCAAAATTGGAGGTGTAGTGGACAGCGAAGAAGGTTACCGTTGAGTATAATGGGATTTTGATTAGATAGGCCAGTGGGCTGAGGAATAGCAGATGGGGTTTAAATTAGATAAATGCGAGGTGCTGCGTGTTGGAAAAGCAAATCTTAGCAGGACTTATACACTTAATGGTAAGGTCCTAGGGAGTGTTACTGAACAAAGAGACCTTGGAGTGCAGGTTCATAGCTCCTTGGAAGTGGAATCGCAGGTCGATAGGATAGTGAGGGAGGTGTTTGGTATGCTTTCCTTTATTGGTCAGAGCATTGAGTACAGGAGTTGGGAGGTCATGTTGCGGCTGTACAGGACATTGGTTAGGCCACTGTTGGAATGTCGTATGCAATTCTGGTCTCATTCCTATCGGAAAGATGTTGTGAAACTTGAAAGGGTTCAGAAACGATTTACAAGGATATTGCCACAGTTGGAGGATTTGAGCTACAGGGAGAGGCTGAACAGGCTGGGGCTGTTTTCTGCGGAGTATCGGAGGCTGAGGGGTGACCTTATTTAGGTTTATAAAATCATGAGGGGCATGGATAGGATAAATAGACAAAGTCTTTTCCCTGGGGTGGGGGAGTCCAGAATTAGAGGGTGTAGGTTTAGGGTGAGAGGGAAAAGATTTAAAAGAGACCTAAGAGGCAAGTTTTTCATGCAATGGGTGGTGTGTGTGTGGAAGAAGCTGCCAGAGGAAATGGTGGAGGCTGGTACAATTACAACATTTTAAAAGGCATTCTGGGTGGGTTTCTGAATTGGAAAGGCTTAGAGGGATGTTGGCCAAGTGTTGGCAAATGGAACTAGATTAATTTAGGATATCTGGTCAGCATAGAAGAGTTGGACTGAAGGGCCTGTTTCCATGCAGTATATCGCTGTAACTCTAAAGTCTTCCTGCTAAACCAACCAATGATCCACCATGTTGCGATCAGTGGTCTTGAGTGGGTAAATGGCTTCTTGTTTTCCATTTTTAAGATTTAATAATAGTGGTTTGTATGTCTATTTGTGTGTTTATGAATTTGATGTAAAGTATGAAGTGATTGGTTGGTCGAGCAAGGAAGACATTCTAGCATTATGGCTAAACACACAGCACACAGCCTGGATAGTTCATCTACCAACTCCTGAAAAGCACTCACTGGAGTAGTTCCAGATGATTGGAGGCTGGCAAATGTTATTCCCTCCTTTGGAAAAGGGAATTGGGATAACCCTGGGAATTACAAACCGATCAGTCTTATGTCAGTGGTGGGCAAATTATTAGAGAGGAGTCTGAGAGACAGGTGTTATGATTATTTGGAAAAGCAGAGCTTGATTAAAGATAGTTATCATGGCTTTGTGAGGTGACAAGTCATGCCTTATAAGCCTTATTGAATTCTTTGAGAATGTGACAAAACACATTGATGAAGGTCAAGTGGATGTGGTTTATATGGATTTGAGCAAGGCATTTGATAAAGTTCCCCATGGTAGGCTCATTCAGGAGGCATGAGATACAGGGAAATTTGGCTGTCTGGATACAGAATTAGCTGGCCCATTAAAAAAACAGGTGGTGGTTGTAGATGGAAAGTATCTAGTCTGGAGCTTGGTGAGCAGTGGTGTTCCACAGAGATCTGTTCTGGGACCTCTGCTCTTTGTGATTTTTACAAATGACTTAGATGAGGAACTGGAAGGGTGGATTAGTAAGTTTGCTGATGACACAAAGGTTGGTGGAGTTGTGGATAGTGTGGAGGGCTGTTGTAGATTGCAACAGGACATTGACACAATGCAGAGCTGGGCTGAGAAGTGGCAGATGGAGTTCAACCTGGAAAAGTGTGAAGTGATTCATTTTGGAAGGTGGAATTTGAATGTTGATGACAGGATTAAAGGTAGGAGTCTTGGCAGTGTGGAGGAATAGAGGGATTTTGGGGACCATGTCCATAGATCTCTCAAAAGTTGCCACCCAAATAGATGGTGTTGTTAAGGTGGCATATGGTGTGTTGGCTTTAGCAGGCAGATTGAGGCTAAGAGCCATGATTGAAGTTATGCTGCAGCTCTGTAAAACCCTGGTTAGATTACACTTGGAATATTGTGTTCAGTTCTGGTCTCCCCATTATAGGAAGGATGTGGAAGCTTGAGAGAGGGTGCAGAGGAGATTTACCATGATGCTGCCTGGACGGGGGGGCATGTCTTATGAAGACAGGTTGAGGGAGCTAGAGCTTTTCTCATTGGAGCGAAGGATGAGAGATATACAAGATGATGAGAGGAACAGATACAGTGGATAGCCAGAGACTTTTTCCCAGGGCGGAAATGGCTGACATGACATAATTGGAGGAAGGTTTAGGGGAGATGTCAGAGGTTGGTTCTTTACACAGAGAGTGGTGGATGTGTGGAATTCATTGCCAGTGGTGGTGGTAGAGTCAGATACATTAGGGACATTTTAAGCGATTCTTGCATCGGCACATGGATGGTAGTAAAATGTAGGGTATGTAGGTTAGTCTGATCTTGGAGTGGAATAAAAGGATGGCACAACATCAAGGGCCAAAAATCCTGTACTGTTCTATATGTATGTTCTATAACTAGACAGCATAGGTTTAAGGTGAGAGGGGAAAGATATAAAAGAGACCTAAGGGGCAACTTTTTCATGCAGAGGGTGGTACGTGTATGGAATGAGCTGCCAGAGGATGTGGTGGAGGCTGATACAATTGCAACATTTAAGAGACATTTGGATGGGTATATGAATAGGAAGGGTTTGGAGGGATATGGGCTGGGTGCTGGTAGGTGGGACTAGATTGGGTTGGAATATCTGGTCGGCATGGATGAGTTGGATCGAAGAGTCTGTTTCCATGCTGTACATCTCTATGACTCTATGTAGACACTCGGAGTATAAAGGCTGCAGCTGCTGAAGTCAAGCCCACCATCACTGTCCCAGCACATCTGGGCATGTTTGATAAATACAGCCTTGCCTACATCACCCACATCCCTAACAATAAACTAATAAAAGAAAGGAATCACAATGCAAAATGAATGTTTCTTGGATTCTGGACCAGTGAAGAATGCAAGCATTGAATCAAGCAAATAACTGAGTGACCAGGTTGTAAAAAT
Organism: Chiloscyllium plagiosum; assembly: GCF_004010195.1. Classification (NCBI taxonomy): domain Eukaryota; kingdom Metazoa; phylum Chordata; class Chondrichthyes; order Orectolobiformes; family Hemiscylliidae; genus Chiloscyllium; species Chiloscyllium plagiosum. Next base: position 26,972,278 of record NC_057745.1, on the reverse strand, counting down.
TAAACAAACCTTGAAAAGCTGTTTGAAGTTGTACACTGGGCAGCACGGTGGCTCAGTGGTTAGCACTGCTGCCTCACAGCGCCAGGGACCCGGGTTCAATTCTAACCTTGAGCAACTGTCTGTGTGGAGTTTACACATTCTCCCCGTGCATGCTTGGGTTTCCTCCAGATGACCCAGTTTCCTCCCATAGTCCAAAGATATGCTGGTTTGGTGGATTGCCCATGCAGAGTTGCCCGAAGTGTTGGGGGATGTAGGTTAGGTGCAATGGTCAGGGGTAAATACAGGGTAGGGGAATGGGTCTGGGTGGATTACTCTTCGGAGGGTTGGTGTGGACTGGTGGGGCTGAAGAGCCTGTTTCCACACTGTAGGGATTCTAATCTAATTCTAATCACACATCCCAGCAATGACTTCCTGTGCTGTTCTTCTACCTTTGGAGCCAGGAAAAAGTGGGAGGAAATGAGGAGCACGTGGCTATTTTATTGCAAATCACACAGATTTTATTGCTTAAAATTACTTTTTAAAATCACTGCAATTTAAGACCTGAAGATCAAAATTGATTGAAATTAAAGTAAGAGCAATACCCTGTAATGTCTTTTTTTTATTTCTCTATTTTTATACCTAATCTATTTAGTACCTAAGATTTGTAACTAGGTACTTTGTACCTAAAGAGGGTGCCATTTGTGGTGAAATATTTCACTGGACTCCTGTTCTTTTGTGCTTGAGTACACATGACAATAAAATCTAATTCATATTTCTAGTGTAGAGCAAAGCAACATCTCTTCTAATTTTCATGACTATGATACAACCATTGTTAGAAATGACTGTCAAATCTAGAAACTCCCATTTAATATTTAATTTGTCAAATCAATACACAAAGCAGTCAGTTAAATTATACTATTCATTCAGGGTCAGTTGAGTGTATGTCATGTTAAAAGATTTCTGATTTCACCATCAGTTTTGATCAGCACATTATAAGGAAACTACTCATATCATGGAGACTATGCACAGAAGAACCAGAAGGCCAGACCTTAAGCCAATGAGTTTCAACCCATTTACTGAATGGGCAGAACTGGGCAAGTTAGGGAATGAAGCAGAAGGTGTCTGTGCTGGGCTTTGAAGATCAAGTGATGAGCAAAGATAGGAGAAACAGGGTTCTTTAAATAAAAGGTTTTTTTCTTAAATTTGTTCATGAAATATGACCATTGTAGGTTAGGTCAGCATTTATTGCCCATCCTGAATTAGACTAATCACTAATCCTACTTTGCTGATGGTCAAGAGTAGACTGTTAGGACAGAAATTGTCCAGGTTTAATTGTTCCAGCTTTTTGTGCTCAGGACATACCTGGTTAATTTTTCACATTACTCGGTGGATGCTATTGCTGTTATTCAAGTGGAACAGCTCGGCTCGGGACACAGCTAGTTCTGGAGCACAAGTCATCAGGACCAGGGTCCAAGTGTATTATGAAGTGCCTTCAATTATACTTTTATATCACATGGACTGAATCAAACTGATTGAGAGGAGACAGTGTGCACCATGTTAAAATAGATGGACAAGTTTAATCTGTTACACAACTGCTAAGTTAGCCAGATATGGCAACACTGAAAAATGTTAAAAAGAGATGTAGAAAAGTTTAGGATAGATGTTACCAGCTTTATTGCAAATTGCGATTAACATTTGGCACCATCTTTGCAGTAGGATAATGGAGGCAAAACCATTAGAATTAGTCATGAGATAATGTAGGAGGAAAGTTTTCTTTTGAAATTCATTTGAGGTGAATGGAGACGACACTATTACTTGGATCAATCTCGTAAACAGGGACTAATGTTTGTTCCATTTATCTTATAATGAAGTGTTCTCTCTCCCAATGGCATTTTGCTTTTGAAAATCTAAAAAATTGAGGTATGTTTTGATTGTTCACTTCTGTTTCAAATTATTTTAGTACTAATCGTTTATCTAATTTCGATCAGTTACCATGTTAACTTAATGGCAGTAATCAAAACCTGGAGTCTGCCAGCCTTTCAATTTCAGTGAAACTGCAGGAGTTTATCTGGGTGCCAGATACGACACCAGGAATTCACAGGCAACAAACTTGCACTACACAGGAAGTGAAGAGAGAGTTACAATGGCCAATAAAGGGACAAAAGTGAAAGAGTAGAACAATTTTCTGAAGATATGAACGGGCCTGACATTGATTGATTGTAGAGCAAGCACCTTGGAATTCACACATGTAGTTTGCTCTCCACCCTTTAAAAAAAGACTGAATACCAAAACTGTTCTACTTCCCAACTCTTTTGTAAAGCTTATTCGCTGTTAAATGTATATTTTCTTAACTGGGTAGAGAAAGAAACAAACTGTGTATCCATTGCAACTATTCGGTGGTTTGTGTAACACTTGCTGCAATTTTTAATTGTACTAACCTCACAGCATACAATTGCACAGCTAGGCTGTATTCACAATGACTCTCCCACTTGTTTAATAGAATCATAGATTCCCTACTGTGTAGTCCATTTAGCCCATAGAGTCCACACCAACCTGTCAAAGAGCATCCCACCCCATTCCTGTAACACTGCATGCTAATCTACCCCCCCCCCTGCACACTATGGGGCAATTTAGTCTGGCCAGGCTACCTAACCTGCACAGCTTTGGACTGTGGGAGGAAACCGGAGCACCTGGAGAAAAATCCATGCAGGTACTGAGAATGTGCAAACTCCACACAGACGGCCAGTCGCCCAAGGCTGGAATCGCACCCAGGTCCTTAGCTCCATGAGGCAGCACTGCTAACCACTGAGTCATTGTTCTGCTCTCATGGACTAAGAAATTGCCTGGGAGTATTTACAATTGACACAAGGTTTTGTTATGAGGAGTCTGTGTGCCCCACCTAATGCAAGAAATAATGACTAAAATATGTTCTTGTCTGTACTCGTCTGAGCAGACTAAAGGGAGAAAAACAACAATGCAGAACAATATGACACATTGGCCTTCAAACTGATGAATAGAAATGCAAGGCAATTGCTAAATCAAATATTCAAAGTGACATTAAAATGTGATGTAAAAACATGTCCATGAGAGTGAAACTTTAATCACTTGTGATGTATTTTGCATATTAGAAGCTTTGCAAAGGAGAAGATATGACACCAGACAATAATTCAGACTGGGATGGATGAATTGATTTTCACCATGGCCCCCACGTCTAGGATCTCTAGCCAAAAACTGAGCCGCTCACATATGCGTCCCATGCAAATGTGCCCCTACCTATACTGAAACAATCACAATCGGTGAAAACTGCATTTAAAGGGTAAAACCCTTTAAAAACACAATCAGAGAAAGCAAAGCCGAGCTTCTTTAATGGATGGAGGTGAGTGGGTGGAGAGAGAGATTTGCAAAAGGATCTGGACCAGGAGTTCCAAGTATTTTGAATACTGAACACACAAGGTTACTGGAGACCATAGGATTAAAAATAGTGTCCAGTTCTAATTGATACAGGAGGGAGGTTACATCAATTCCATCCAGGGATTAATATATGGACCATTGCTGTTTTTGACTCCTTCTGATGACTTGGATATGAGTATATGTAGTGTAGAATTTCAAAATTTACAGATGGTATAAAATTTTTTTTATATAGAATCCCTACAGTGTGGAAACAGGCCCTTCGGCCCAACAAGTCCACACTGACCCTCCAAAGAATAACCTACCCAGGCCCATTCCCCTAATACTCTACATTTAACCCAGACTCATGCACCTAATAAACACATCCCTGAACACTATGGGTAATTTAGCATGGCCAATTCACCTAATCCACACATCTTTGGATTATGGGAGGAAACTGGAGCACCTGGATGAAACGCACGTAGATACGAGGAGAATGTGCCAACTCCACACAGACAGTCGCCCGAGGCGGGAATAGAACCTAGGTCCCTGTGAGGCAACAGTGTTAACCACTAAGCCACTGTGAATCGCAACAAACAACACAGGCGACTTGTAACAGGTAGATGGATTTGTGATTTGGCTGACGAAAACTCATACAGCGAAATGCGAAGAGGTGAACTTTGGCAGGAAGTATGAGTCAAGACAATACTAGCTGTATGGCACAGTTTTAAAAGGTGGTGAAGGCACAGAGAGATATGTAGACCCAGGGAACTACATACAATCACTTTATCCATTGCAGAACAGGCAGAGAAGGTGGTTTTAAAAAAAAGCACAATGAATCTTTGGCATTATTAGTAGTGGGGGGGAAAAAAAAGTACATAAGATGGTATGATCAACCTTAAAATGGCTGCACCTCATTTGCAGAAGGGCTCTCGAGACCAGGAAGAGTCAAAACAGTTTTGAGACTGTTGGGATGATACACTGAGAAACTAGAGAAGCTACATTGTTCTCCCTATAGTGGAGAAGTTTGATAGAAGATTTGATGAAGCCGCAAAATCCTGAACATTTTTGAAATATTTTTGGGTGGCACAGTCATTAGCTGCCTCAGTACCAAGGACCCAGTTTCAATTCCTCCCTCAGGTGCCTCTGTGTGGAGTTTGCACAGTCTCCCCGTGACTGTGTGGGTTTCTGTCCACAGTCCAGAGACCTGCAGATTCGGTGGATTGGTCATGGCAAAACCTCATGTGGGGTTATGGGAGTGTGGTAGGGGGTGATCTGAGTGGGATGCTCTTTGGAGGGTCAATAAAAACTAGATGGGCTGAAAGACCTATTTCTGCACTGTAGAGATTCTTTGATTCTAAATAGGGAAGTCTGTTTCTAGAGGTCTCAGGTTCACCATAGCGAGCAGAAAGAAACAACATAATCAAACTTTTTTTAATGCAGCAAGTTACTGTGATCGAAATACATGGCTTGCAAGAGTGTTGGAAGCAGTTTCAATAATAACCATCAAAGGAGAATTGGAGGAATACTCAAAGGAAAAACATACATAGCAATGGAGAAACAGTAGGGAAGTGGGATTGAATGGATAGTTCTGCCTAGGGACCAGAAGGACGGTATACTGAATGGCCTTTTGTGGCTGCATTCTTCTCTGGTTTATGGGCAGCCTCATACTGTTGATAAAGGAAGCAGCATTATCATTGCATATGAAAGGTTACATTCCATTATGTGTAGTCTTGATGTTTACACTATGATCACACTCCAGTGCAATGCTCCTCATCTTTGCTCACATAATGGAAGGTGGGCAAGTCAGGATTTTGTTTTAAATGAGTCTGCTCACAGATCTAGTCAAGATGGCTATTGGTAGATCCGGGATGGTCATACTAGATGGCAGGTTGCCTTATTGAGTTTGTTTTTTCTTTAAAATGCATGCCCTGAGTGACTTTGGAATTGTTCACACAAGAAGCCTTTACCTCCCGGACACTGCAGGAAATCATTAGGAAGCTCATGGAAGTTTTTAAAACTATGAAGCTAGTATCTGAAGTGGAAAATTTTCTTGCAGCCATAATAAATTCCTTGTTTAAACTACACCTAGAGTCTTGAGTAGAGTTCTGGATATTACACAATGAAAATGCTACATTAATCTTCAGAGTGCAGTATGGTTCACCAAAATGTTATTAAGGAGAGATTACCCAAACAAGGGTTGTATTTCTTAGAATATAGAGGGGTAAGAAGTGATTTGCTTGAGGTTTTAGGGAATTGATGTGGATAGATAAGAAGAAACTTGTGTTCTGCTGGGCATGTGGGGTGTAAAACAAGAGAAAATAAACTTTAAAGTAGACAACATCATTTGGGAGCGAGGTTAGAAAACACCACACATCAGGTTCAGGAAGTATAGAACACTCAAGTACAAAAAGTAATAGTTGCCAGCTCAATTCCTCTTTAAATCTGAGAATTTTTTAAAACTAGCCAAGGTTATAAAATGATATGGAGTTAAGGCATGTTTATCAAGATACAGATCAGCAATAATCAGATACCAGAACTATTTCAAAGGACTAAATGACCTCTTCCTTTGCAGAATTAACTCTTTAATAAGACACACTTTAGTAAGACTATGGTTTAATCATTACATCTTATTTGATTTCTCTATTGGGTTAGGATCCTATCACTTCATCTTGGATTTATTTAATCTCTATTGAACATTTGTTTATGGAGTGGGTCAGATTTTTGAGGGGATGTCAGTGAGAGGCCATTTCTATTGGGTCTAATCACCGCAACTTTGGTCATTTAGCTCTTGTGGGGTAGGGGTAGTGTTCCTGCCTCTGGGCCAGGAGATATGGTTTGAGTCTCACCAGTTCCAGAGGTGAAGAATAACGCCTCTGAACAGGTTGATTAAAAGGAAGAAATGTGGGTAAGGTAGTTATAAAGAAATGAGTTAGTTTGGACACAACATTCTTTGTAAATGAGTAGAAGCCTCCGGTTAAAAATACACGCGAGAAAGCTGGAAGCCTTGAGGGATGGGATAGTAGCACGTGTACCCTGATCACCCTCAAAAAGGAATGGCGGGAGAATAAAATGTACAGATCCCAGCATCTGCAGTAATTCGTTACTAAAATGAACCCTATGCCTTGGAGGTGCCGGTGTTGGACTGGGGGAGGGAGGACAAAGTTAAAAATCACACGACACCAGAACCTCCTGATGAAGGAGCAGTACTCTGAAAGCTAGTGCTTCCAAATAAACCTGTTGTGTTGTGTGATTTTTGTTTAAGAAAATGAACCCATTCACTTCTGTGCACAGCTGGTAAAAGGTCTACAGAGGGTTAAACTGGCGAGAACTCTCGCCTCTCCCTCCGCAGGGAGCTCTCGGTGAGAAGGTACACACACAGTTCAGAGTGACTGGAGAGTGGCTGGGCTGGTTTTCACAGTCAGCCTCTCCCCATTCAAAGCGGCAGCGGGCGGAGCTCTCACATCGTCAGCCCGGGTCTCGGCATCTCTCAGTAAGGTGCTGCACAAATCCGTGTTTCTATCTTGCTGGTCTTTGCCAACCTTAGACCCAGAACCGTGTACACGGGCTGCATTCATTTAGACCTTCATCCAGGAACTTAAAGCGAGTTTGGAACGCCATTGGTTAATATTCATGGTGTAGGCGTTCAACTCTGTTCACTGGGACGCCGAGTGATCAGGAACTGATTAGCAATTTAAACTGGGGGTGGAGGGTGTCGAGATTTCACTCGAATTCCGGCAATTATTAACGTTGTTTCTTCCTCCCCCAAACAGCCGGGAGAAATTGTTCGAGTTCTACCAGCAAATCCGTGCATCTTCAGACTATGGTTTGAACCTGCAGTATGAGAAACTGATCCAGGAGCTTATCAAAGACAGTAAGGTCCAGGACATGGAGACAGAGAAACTGGAACAGACCCTCAGGAGGTAAGAGTGGCTGTGGCCCGTGACCTGTCACATTCGTGGAATTGTTGCCGGAAGCATTTCTGGAATGTATCTGAGTACAACTTTAGAATATTAAAGCGTGTGGGCAACTAACTTGTTTCACTTGGCATGTACTCTTTCACCCCCCTCCCTCTCTATTTACATAGTCATACAGCAATGGAAACAGACCCTTTGGTCCAATTAGTCCATGCTGAAAGTGTTCTCAAACTAAACCTGCTCCACCTGCTTGCATTTGGCTCATATCCCTCCAAACATGTCTAATTCGTGAACTTATCCAAATGTATTTTAAATGTTGTAACTGTACCAGCATCCACCACTTCCTCTGAAAATTCATTCCACACACAGCAGTGTAAAAATTTAAAAAAAAAACTTCCCTCCTGTCTTTTTAAAATCCTTTCTTCTCTTGCCTTAAAAATATATCCTCTAGTTTTGAACTCCACCTGGAACAAACGCATGCCATTCGTGTTAACTATGCCCCTCATGATTTTATACGCCTCAGTAAGGTTACCCCTCAACTTATCTCAAATCTTCCATTCCTGGCGACATCCTGGTGAATCCTCTCCAGTTTAATAATATCCTTCATATAACAGGGTGACCATGTTGTATCTCTTTCTGTAACAATTGATTTAGTTGTAGTGCAGCTTTACCCAACAGTGATAAACCTTTATTCTATATAGTCTTTTAAAATGCACTGATTTGACTTTGTGTTCATTTTTTTAATGATGCATTGATCCATCTCAATGACACTATGCATTTATGTAGTGACTTTGTAAGAAAATACTGCAGGGCAGTCCACAGGAGCAACATGATCCTAAAAGTATTGCAGTTTGATCTGTTTGAAGGGAATTGGTGTCAGAAAGTGATAAAATGTCTTCACTTTCTGGGCTGGACTCCAGTTGACTTGGAGTGGAGGGTGTGGTGCTAGAAAAGCACAGCAGGTCAGCAGCATCCGAGGAGCAGGAAAATCGACGTTTGGGCAAAAGCCCTTCAATCAGGACTCTTAGTGAGAGGAGGAGAACTTCTTCAAGGTAGGCATCCAGTTGACATGGAATTGAGCAGCAAGAATAGAGGAATGTAAATTGTTGGAGGGTGTCACACTTGAGTCAGGGGAGTTTATCTTTTTCCTATGAGATGTGGGTGTCCTCAGCAAGTCCTATTGCCTGCCCCTAATTACCCTTGCTAAGCCACTTTTGAGCACTGTTCAGAGTCTGTCATTGAGTCTGGCATCACATATGGGCCAGACTGTGTTTAAGAATGAAAAGTTACCTTTCCTAACGGGACCAGAAGGTGTTTAAACAACAATCAATCATTGTTACAACTTATTGGAGTAACTTTTTTAAATACTATATTTCCAAGTATTGGGAGGGGAGATCTGAACCTATGTTCCCTAGAAAATTAGGCTGAACTTTTGGATTGCTAGTCTACTTACTTTTAACACAACACCACTGCTGCCTCTTCTCAATGGTAAAGGGTTTTGCAATTATATGAATCTATTAACTATAACCAATGATGCGTCTGTTTTGGAAATAACACCCATTTTAGTGCCATTGAGTCACTGCAGCACAGAAAGAGGCCCTAATTAACTAATTAATCCTTCCTTAATTTACAACAGAGTACTTCAATCATTATGGAAGCACATTTTCACTCAGCAGCCATTACTCAAGCAAACTGCAAGGCTTCAATCAACTTCATTCTTAACACAATTGTTAGTTTACACATGGGGCTGGATTTGCATGAGTCTGTATAAAACATGAAATATTGGCATACCATCTGTGTACTAGGCTGTAACTTTATTTCCTCACATAGTTTGAGATATAAACATTGACTTTAAATCAATCCATAGTCGATCATTTAACATATCATGGGTCAAATTTAAAATTGGTACTGGAGGGTAAAAAATCTGATGACGAAGGGTCACTGGACCTGAAATGTTAACTGATTTCTCTTCACAAATGCTGCCAGTCCTGCTGAGTTTTTCCAACAATTAGCTTTTTGTTTTTGATTTAACCTGCAGTTCTTTGGCAAATTATCTTCTCCAGATAATGCACATTTGCAATGTGGGTTTAAAAGCATTTTGTGGCTGTACGGTCTAGAATTGGATAAAGTTTTCTGATGGTTATCCTGAATGCTGGAACTATTTCCACGTTTCCCATTCTAGTAAAATCATAAGAATACAATCTTAAATCTGACTAAGCAAAGTTGAATAACGGAGAACTGGCATACCCAGGTCAGTGTTCATGGGCTTTTCACCTAGATGTAAAACATAAATTAATGCGCTCATTAGAGTTTCAGCTATTGGTGTCTTGATTTTTAATATTTATGCATCAAAGTGGCAGGTTTTGTAATCTTCTAACCCCATATTAATGAATTCACTTGTTAATGAATTCAATGTTAAGTGTACATCTGTATTGATTAAGACATAGTAGCAGAAAATAGTCCATTCAGCCCATTGAGTCTGCTCCACTATTCAATCATGGCTGATAAGTTTCTCATCCCCATTCTCCTGCTTTCTCCCCGTAACCCTTGATTCCCTTGACACTCAGGAACCTCTGAAATCCTAATGGAACAATTTTAAATTTATCTAAAGAGCAAAAGTATCAAGAGTTATTTCCTATTCATTGAGATGGGATTGACAAGCCAGCCACTTGTTGCAAATCCCTAACTGCTCTTGAAGTTGGTGGTGAGCCAAGATGATTCTGTCAAAATCTTTGGGACCTACAGAATTAAAATTAGACAAATCAATGAGTAAAAAGTATAGGAGCAGTTTGGATTCTGTTCCCTGGTTGTTGAGAGACTGCACCTTGGCTTCACCATATCTCTGTTTATGTAGTATCCTGTTTTTTCTTGATGTAAAATCTAAATCACAATCACATTAGGAGTGAAACAAAACGTTTTACACATTTTTGGAAAGATTTCTTTTTCTTTTTTGTAGCTGTCCAATTCTTTTCCTTCCATTTGCTCCGCTTAAGACAGACTTACCGTTGACCTACTGGAAGAACGGTACAAAACTGAAGTATTATTGTAACTACTTATTGTATTAATCCATGAATGGAAGATAAGAACTTTGTCTTTTCAGCAGAGAGACAAAATAATTTCAATTTTTTACAAACCACTGCTCATTGAACCTGGTGTATGGTTCTACACTGTTCTTTCTGAGACAGTACATTCTAAACTTGTGGGGGAAAAGTGCTATAATTGGCCATGTCAAAGTAATTTAGTGTGATTGTTCTTTCATAAGAAAAGCCTTGAAGCTGAGAGAGCAGCTAGACCCTGTATAGCTTATACACAATGTGGAACTTGCAAACAAAAAATCCAACTGATAAAACATAAAATGATGAAAAGATGTAATGGATTCTGCGCCCTCTCAGTAATAGACTGTAAATGTACAAGTGCAGTTTTGTTGAAATACAGACATTTTATGTAAAATGTAAGCAATATGCTTAATATGAAATGTCATTTCAGAAGCCTGTTTTTGAGATGATTATTCTTCTGACAATGTATGAATCATCCCTTCACAATTTAGTTGTGTAATTAACCATTCTTTTAGGGTTCAAAGGAATTCAGAAAGCATAACAATTAAGAGCAGCAGTAGTCTGTATACAGCCTCTTGAGCTGCTGGCTGTACTTTTGATATCAACTTCATTTTAATTGTTTTATCAGACTTCTCCAACCTCTTGCTCTGTCCTGTCTCCCCCCAACCCTTAATTTGCTTAGCGTTTTAGACACCCCATTTCAGTTGTCCTCAATTGCCAATCCTTTATCTTGGGGCTATAGCCCCTAATTCTAAACTTTCCAGTCCAGGGAAGTATCCTCTCTGCCTCAACCAAGTCAAACCCTCTTTGAATTTTATGCAGCTTAATAAGTCAACGTCCCTTTTTGTTGCTAATCACCGGAGAAGGTAAGCCCTTTCCTCTGGTTTTCCCCTTCACTGGACAATGATTCATGGAATGAAAATAATCTAGTGAGCCTTTGTACCTCAGCTATGGCAAGTATAGCTTTCTTGGTTAAGGAGGCAAACCCTAAATACTGTTGCTGCCATGCTGATTAAAACTCTAAAATAGCGGAGCACTTCCTTACCCTTGTACTGACCTCTTTGCAACAAAGGCCAACATGCCATTTACTTTCTCAATCACTTCCTGTACACACTGACTTTGGTTCTTGTACAAAGACTTATAACATCCTGCTGAAGACTGGCATTGGCTAATCTTTCCAAGATATTTTACCTCCCCATTCTTCTGACCAATGTGGATAATTTGTCTTTTCTCTTTATGTAGAGGAACCTCAATTATCCAAATGAGATGGGCTGGCACTATTTCATTTGGATAATTGATTATTCAGATAATCGATTTTTACCTTAAACAAGGGAAGCCATGCTGATCTGATGCTGTGCTGTACCGGAGGATTTGTTTAAAACCTATAATTTTAATGTATTGAGTGCAAGAGGACACAATGAACAAAATAAAGTAATGATAACATGAGAACATTTTTTTAAAATGCAGCAGTAGTTAGCATTTAGCAAGGAGTGGTGAAGACAGCATTAAGCAAGGTCCTGAACAGCTTTTACGAATGTAAGAGCGTTTGTCAGTTTCCGGGAACTCCATCTCACGATAGAAAGACAGAAGCATTGCCTTGTGCGTGCATTTATGTTCTTGGCCTTTTTTTTTTAATAAATGACCTGGTAAAGTGAGGGGAATACAGTACTGTAAAACACTTACTTTTGCAAAAGGCTGTGTAACAACTGTTATCTAAAAAAATATCCAGTTGCTGATGCTTGAGCTGCTTTTGCTGCTTGCCAGTGTTTTCACATGCTCTTCAGTCCAGGAAAATCACATACATTTATCTCTTTGAAACGTTTTTGTGGGACCTTGAAATCATCTTCGGATAATCGAGTTTCCTCTGTATTCCATCTGCCACTACCTTATCCAGCTCTGTCTTGCCCTTTGCAATCTCTTTAAGTCTTCCATGAAGATTATTTTTGCACCAGCTTTCTTCTGTTAACAAAGTTTTGCTACTTCCTTTTTGTTTAAAGATTTGACATCACTTAGGTTTGGGAATGTTCCAAAAATACATTTTGACAGGAAGGCTTTTTAAAAGCACTACCTTTCCCATTACACTGGCCCCTACCAAAGTTAATCACCTGATCAATGGGTTTCTTCAAATGTGGAAACCAAGTTTCTGTAGTGAAAATTGGAGGTTGAATATTATTTGGTCAGAACTTGTACCGTTCAGTCTTCAAACAGATTTGTGAGTGAGACATGACAAGGCCTGGCAAATCTAGAGCTTGAATTATTTTCTTAGCCTCTGGGGAGCAGGTGAACACCACGTGTGAGTACAAATGAATCCAGGTCTTGGTGCCATAAGATCCCTACCCTTGGTGCTCCAGCCCACCCATGCCAAAAGTAAAATGTTTGTGTAGACCAATGTGACATGAAAATGGGTGATGGGCTGTAGGTTCTCCAATTAGGGTCATAGTGGCTAGTTTTAATTGGTAGTTTTGGTGAAGGAGGAGTAGGCCAAAGTTAGCTTGCTAATTTTACAATGAGGTGACAAATTTACGGTTTGCTAGGAATCACGTGTGGAAAACCAGTGAGGGAACAGATTCCCTAGCCTGGATAGAGAGATTGCTAATCAGGCAGAGTATAGCATAGCTCGCAATTTTCTTTATTATAACAAGGAGGAAATAAATTGAATGGAGGAAGGGGTGAAATTCCAGTCTGATGTAATTAATACTCTGACTTAAACAGCTTAATGATTTTGGATTTGGCAACATCTCAGTACAATGTTAGTCAGTTGGCCTTTTTGAAAGATTGGGAGAGTGCGTGTAGTAGCATATAAGATTATGGTATGAGTGTTGGGGGTGGTGGGAGGGCGGAGGTAACCATTGTTATGACCTCCTGTGTCACACTATTGAATGACTACACATTGGAAGGTAAGATAAGCTCCCAATTTGAAGTGTATTTGAGATCCATTTCCAAAACCGCACAATCTCTTGGCTTTGGCAATATGGTGCTGAGCTAAACTGAATTCAGCAATCTGTGTTATGAGGTATCGCACATTTAATGTTTGAATATCTCATCACGAGAACACGAAGGATCTGAGAGCAGCATCTGATGCATCGCGACTGTCTGTGTGGTGCACATTTGATAACTTCTCCAATACATTTATTCTTTCGCTTCTAGTGTGGAAGACAGTTTTGAGACCTCCCTTGGCTGTCATCACCTACATTCAAGCTTTTCATTGAATTTTGTTAAAGAAGCTCAAGAGGGTCAATTAATATAAAGTTACTTTGTTTTATAAACTTGTTAAGGTACAATGGAATGATGAAAGTCTCTTTTGAGAATGCACTGGATGATAAGTTGGTTAGTTTCCCTAGCTAAGAGTTAACTTTCATATCCATGACCTAATTGTTACCCCAGTGTAACTCCACAAAGCTGTGTTGGCCTCTTTCAAAATGCTACTTAGTCATACAGCACGGAAACAGACCCTTCCGTCCAACCAGTCCATGCCAACCGTAATACCAACCTAAATTGGTCCCACATGCCTGTACTGGGTCCATATCCCTCCAAACATTTCATATTCCCCTTTTATCTATACCCCTCATGATTTTATAAATTTATATCAGATCACCCCTCAACCACCTACTCTTCAATGAAATAGGCACAGCCTCTCCCTATAACTCAAACCCTCCATTCCCGGCAACATCCCAGTGAATCTCTTCTGAGCCCGCTCCAGCTTGATAGTATCCTTCCCATAATTTTTCTGAGAGAATGGTTCACTTTAACCTGCCAGTGAATGTGTTGTTAAAAGAACTGCCTGATCATCTCCGGCAGGACACAGGCAATGGCTGACGCGCGACTGGCTGAAATGGAAGAGGACGTGCAACAGCAGGCATTGAAACTTGAGCAGAAAATCCGAGGGGAGGTGAGATCTGCATGTAGGCATTGATGGGAATTCCATGCCATTGTATAATTGTGGTGGGGGGAGCAGGGTGTGGTATAATTATTATGCTTTTGCTCTGCATTCTTCAAAATCTCCAAGCGGAAAATGTGCAAGAATGTTGTTGTATAAATGTCTCCTGAATTCAAATTAAAAAAAAAAATCCTTTAATCCTTCGGGGCTATTCTCCTCCTGCTCCAAATAAAGAGTGTGGCATGATTTAGATTAGATTAGTTTACCTACAGTGAGGAAACAAGTCCACACTGACTCTGAGCATTCCACCCAGACCCATCTGCCTCTGACTAATGCACCTAACACTATGGACAATTTAGCATGGCCAGTCCACCTGACCTGCACATCTTTGGACTGTGGGAGGAGACTGGAGCACCTGGAAGAAACCCACACAGACACGGGGAAAAATGTGCAAACTCAGCACAGACAGTTGCCCAAAGCTGGAATCGAACCCGGGTCCCTGGTGCTATGAGGCTGCAGTGTTAATCATGGAGTCACCATGCCGCCCACTTAGAATGATTTGTTCTTTTGATTGTCTGCAATGATCGGAGACTTCACAATGAACAGCCTCTGATATCTCGAGTGATAGTCACTTCTGGGGAATTGTTTACAATGAGCACCATTGGGCTGCCTGACCACACGAGATTCGCCAATGAACCTGATATTGTTCACAACCATATGACCTACCCAAAGAGCAGAAAAAGACCATTTGGTCCATCAAATCTATTCTGCCATTCAACAAGATCATGACTGATCTGATGATCCTCTCTCTTTTTGACATATTCTTTTTGATCTTACCTCTTTTTTTCCCCCCATGTTCCCTTTTTTACCTTGCTTATTAAAAAGCAATCACAATATCTGCATGCAGACTATGTAATGGGCATACTTTGGGTTGCTTTCTGGATTTACAATGCTATTGATCTTGAATCAAAAGACCCTCATGTACAGGGCTGCACGTCTTGTGTGTGGCTGTGGAAGTGGCCTTTTGAACAGAAAACATGGAGGCACACATGTTTCTGAAGGTTCTGCACTTTCTACACTAGCACCTCCTTGCTGGACTTTCTGTTCAGGTGTGTCAGACTGAATGAAGGGCTGTTGGGCAGTAAACCCTTCGGCTGGAGCTCAGTGGTTAGCACTGCTGCCTCATAGCTCCAGGGACCCAGGTTCGATTCAACCCTCGGGCAACTGTGCAAACTCCACACAATCTCCCCATGTCTGCGTGGGTTTTCTCCAGGTGCTCTGGTTTCCTCCTATAGTCCAAAGATGTGCAGGTTAGGTGGATTGGCCATGGGAAATTGTCCGTAATGTCCAGGGAGATGCAGGGTAGGTGGGTTGACCATGGGAAATGCAGGGTTATAGGGTGGGTCTGTTAGGTGGGCTACCATACTCTAGGGATTCTATGATCCTATGAAGGATGTGTCAAAGAAGCAGGTAGGGAGATTTCTAGTGGGTTGAGGGTACTTCTGGTTGTGGGAGAGAGCGAGAGATCACTGGGCTGTGTTTTGAGGGATATCGGGGAAGATATTGGGGTCTGAGGATTATGGCGATTGGGCAGAGTAGGGATGACGTGTTGCGTGGGGGACAAAATGTTTGTTACTGGATTCATGTTGGGCCAGGAGGGAATGCCTCTGCTCTCCTTGTTCACAAGTGGTGCCATAAAGGCAGACAGAACCTGAATCCAGCTCTTCTCTCTCTCCTCTTTTCCCCTCCCCTTCACTTGCTGGCCTGCAAAATGTGGCCAACCTGAGTTAAATGATTAGAATCTTGTTAAAAAGGAGCCACACAGCTTCCTTTAAAAACTTCACCAGACTCCCCTCCTGAGGAAACATTGAGCTGACAGACTCTCGTACGGTTGTCTCGTCTCTTTCACAATCTGAGGGATCAAAGTGTTCTAGAGTTGACGTTTACGTTTTTAAAGTACTATCATCCTCCCCGGCCAAGACCAGTCTGAGTGTTAATGTTACCTGCATCAAATCCCTTTATACAGGAGGCCACTCCGTGATTAATCCTGTCCATTGCTGTTTAAGGTGGTGGTGTTCTTGACTAGCGATTGGAAATAGAAAGCCAGGTCAAGTCTCACCTCCCGGCTGTCAATCCAAATATTTTCTCAGGCATTCTTCAGTTAAGAGTCCCCATAATGTTTTAAATCATTTGGCTTTGAGGTGTGTTTAATCCTGCACATTTCGTAGTGATTATGTTGGAAAAATTTGAGAAAGCATTGCATGTACTGCCAACACCTGCCGATGAGTCTGCCTTGTGTTGTCTGTTAGCCATTGTAGGTTGAAGATGGAAGAAAGCAAGAAACTTTATGCTGGGGTGTGAGTCTGTGTGGTGTTCCAATGTCATATTTCTGCCTATGGTGACGAGCTCAGATTGATGGGCTGAATGTGCTGTCTCAAAAATGAACTATCCTTGTCAATTCTCGTGCTACAGCATAAATGTAACACCTACATTGCAGACCATGAGCTTTGAAGAAAAATTATCATTACTTCCCCACACACACTGGCTTAATTTTAAAAAATCTAGGGGGTGAATGGGAGAAGACACTGTATAGTGTAACCTGTAGTTATTCGTGTACTTCGGCAGCTGACTCCTAAAGTCTCTGCAGCAACCTCCGGCAAAAGAAAACTCCAGTACATCCATTAATCATCTTCAGTTATTCTTATCGGGAGTGTGCATGGCTGCCCCTCAGGTGCAACAGGTAGCTGTGCACATCCCTGATCCTACAGAGAAATGATAGGACAGACCCAGTGAGCTGCCACAGCAGCTGGAGAGACTTGGGTTTTCACTCCTGCTCCCCTCAATTCTAACCTCGGTGGGAGTCATAAGTCAACTCCTCACATCAGGGCTGAAGTTGTCAAGAGAGGAAGAGTTTTTAAGCAAGTGGGAAAAATAGGGGGCAGCAAAAAAAAGTGTAAAATCCTCTAAAAGAAGAGCAGAGCTTCATCAAAGTACGACACGTGCTGTGGATGCTGGAAATCTGACATTGAACCTGGTAAATGTTGGAATTGCTCAGGAGCAGCATTGCACAGAGAAACTGAGTTCAGATTTCATCTGTTACTTTGTAACGACATGAAATGAGAAGTTGATTATTTGCCCTTTATGGGCAAAGTTAGATTTAAAGAAGCCGATTATTCAGTTTTAAATATTTGTCAAAAATGCTCCTTTTTAGGAGGTAGGAAGAGATGGACCTTTTGAGGGTTGCACTGCGTCACTTTGCAGACACTGTTGAACTGCTTTTGTAGCTTAATAGGCTGTTCTCTTTAATTGACTGACTAGTGCAGTGTGCTGAAAACAGGTGTTTTTTTAATATAACAAAGATTGCTTGTTCACTCTGACAAACACAAACTCAGTGTTCAAGTTTCATCCATTATAGGAGCAGGCGAAACTCGAGGCAAAAGTGGCAGAAATGCAGAAGCGACATGAAAGTGAAGTCACGGATCTGCAGGCAATCATTGACCGAATGAGAAAGGTATTTATGTTCCAGAGAATAAGGTTAGGTTACAGATTAGTCTGATTCCTTCCTGGGGAAGGATAGTTTATTTTACTGCAAAGCAACAATGTAAAACTGGTAAACAAAATCTCACATTTGTTCACATTTCTAAAAAAGACTGAAAATTGTATAATTCAGAATAAGACTGAACTGATCCATTTCAAAGTTACTAATTACTCAAATACTTTCATTTTAAAATCTACACAAGGACGTCAGGGTATTTTAGAGTTGACTTTACCCTGCCAGTACCCCTCAAAGGGGCATCTTAAAGACAACAAAAGAAGACTACTGAAGTGGTAAATAAATAAGAAACTAGTCAACTGCTGGGATGCTGGGCTAACTGGAGAATGTGGATTTGGAACAATTTGCTACAAAGCCAGAATGAGCTGAGAATTAATTTCTTTTTAATGCAATTGTTGTGATGTGGAATATAAGGCTTGAAAAGGTGGGAGCATAGAGTCATAGAGATGTACAGCATATAGTGACTGTCAAAAAGGGAATTGTAGATAAACTTGGGGGGAGAAAATCGCAGGGCAATGAGGAGAGCGCTGGCCGATTGGATTAATTAACTTTTTATCATCTAGGACCCAGCACAGGAATGCTGGGCTTTATGCCCATTTGGTTTTTAATCTGTTGTGACCACTGGGATGTCTCAATGGAAGAGTGCACACAGTAGAAATACTTGACACAGTATCTTAAACCAATATTTACGTTTTAATGTTCTGTGCAAATATTAAGACTTCTGCTCGACAGCCTCACTTATGCATTAAAGTTGATTGTTGTTGTTTTTTCCAGCTTAATGAAGAGCTGTGGAATTCTAATTCCAAAGGGGACGTCTCTGCATTAAAAGAGCAGTTGGATGAATTAACCCGGGTATGTGTGCGCGCAAGTGTTACAACCATTATGGCTTTATTTTTAAAGCTAATATAATCCAAACCATGATCTCTTGCGTACATGGAGCTTTTCTTAATCTCCTGAGAAGACGGAAATTAGACACTATTCACTCCTTGCTGTGCCAGCATTGAAGCTCTGTTGTCTTGGCGACCCTTTTGGATTTCTAAAGTTTCTTGCTTCTGAAGGACCTTGAATAATTAGTGGAAGAAAGCGTGTTTTGAGATCAGCCTGTTGTTGTGGTCCCCAAAGGAACTGTTTCACGCTATTGAAAGATTAAAACCAATATTTGCTGGGACAAATGCACAGAGCTTGCAGTTGGCAATGAGCCAAAATAAACCGACAATCCAAAATAAATTTGGCATATCTCCGCTTGACATTAGCAGTGAGGCTGAATGGAGCTGTTGTTCCAAATTTGTTACATTTGGTGACTCTATCGGAGGAGAGATTGGAAGAATTGACTTTTTGCTCAGTGTTATGATCAGGAATGCACTAACTGAAAGGTTGAGGGAAGTCGATTCATTAATGAACTTTCAAAAGGGAGTTGGATTTAGACTCGAGGAAAGATCTGTACGGTTAAGGGGACAGTCATTGAGTGAAATTAATTGGATAGCTTTTTCAAAAGACTAACTCAAGCACGACGAGCTTCATACTGTGCTGTGAGAGTCAGATTTAAATGTCAGCTTTGCCTCCAGATCAAAGGTATAATAATTTCAGTGCAACTTTTCAGTCTTACAGGCATTGCAGATAAATAACCGAATCCTAGGCTCAAAGTGCGATTTATGTTCCTCAAAGCCCAAATTGCATTTTCTATGGTTTTAAACAAAACAATTGAGATCTTTGTTTAGGAGGCTTTTGGAACTAAAGATGTAATGGACAGTAGCAAACTTTTTTTTGAGATCTTTTGGAATTAGTTAACTCTGCTACCCAAGTGAGATATGGTGATCTATCCCAAATTGCATGTCCAATGATGCTCACTATCCCTGAAGTGCTGTAACAAAGGCACAGTTCTTGCAATGCTAGACAAGGATGTCCAATTTAATTGGATCGTAGACTATGATTATTTGGATAAATATATTTTAACATCCACACTGATGTATGGATAGGTATTAAGGATGTGACTGTACTGGAGCAAGTACAGAGGGTGTTGCATGGAATGGAGCAAAGTAGCTATGAAGAAAGGCTTGAGTTATTTTCTTTAGAGAAGGTTAAGAAGGATGTGATGTGAGATGTAGATATTGTTGAATCTCCCTGTTCAGTGATGTTACTCCACATTTCTGAAGGAGGAGGGACTTGCATCCAGGCCTCCAGGATCAGGGTGAGGGACTCTCCCACTACAACACAAGAGTTCTCTGAGGTGTGTAAGACTGGGGGGGTATAGCCAGGGCAGATAGGAAATACTCGAAAGGTCAGTAACAAAGGGGCATAAGTTTAGAGGGGATTTGAGGAGAAGCCCCCCACTCCTAAACATACACAGACGGTGTCTGGAATGCATTGCCTGGGAGATTAGAGGCAGGAAGTCTTTCAGCCTTTTTTAAAAAAATAGTACATGGATGAGCATCTGAAATGTCACAGCATTCCAGGCTTTAGGTGGAGTGCTGGACGGTGAGTTTATTGTAGACAGGAGATGGCTTTTTTGTTTGGTTGTTGCAAACCTAATGGGCCGAGGGGCCTGTTCTGAATTATGACTCTCCAATCAGCTGCAGTAGTTATTGCTCAATTACCATTAGAGATTTCTTTTGTGTTACACAAACCCCCCCCCCCCCCCCCCCCCCCCCCCCCCCCCCCCAACCTCGTCCCCAATAACAATTTGTGCATGTTGATTTACATTCTTGTTTATCCAATGTCTCCAAGAAATCTTCATAACCTTGGGTCTATGAATGGAATTTCATTAACCTTTCCAGTATAGGGGAATCAACACCGCCACCTTTTAGTCTAATAAAGCGGTTTGTGAAGTGCTACATGGTCACAGACCAAATGCTCGAAAGTGGGATTAAGCTGGAGAAAGGTTTTGAGCAGGCGTATCAACAGTGGCCAAATGGCATATATCTGCACCATAAAATGTTTATAGTCTTTAGTGATCCCAATATATGGAACCAACTTACATTCTACATTAGTATTATCTACATTATTATTACCCTGTTTGAAATGTGAGTATTCTGTTTAATTAAATGCTATAATTCCATTGCTGGATAAATCCTACATCTGGACCTCTAAAAGCAGTGGCGTATTAGAATTTGTGTTTAAAATTAATGCTGATGCAGATTTAATCATTATATATCACTGTGATATACACTCTCTTGCTTTGAGTTCAAATCCTCCCACATTTAAATATCTTCCGATACAGTTCTACGCTATGAAAAGCTGTCATCATTTTATGGAGTGCCTTTCGCGTGTTCCATGTGTCCCAAAACGCATTACAGCAACAGAGTGCTTTAAAACTGTAAAACGTCTAATATAGGAAATGCGACAGTCAAAGTTGCCATGCTCCTACAAATAGTGATGTGCCTATGATCAGTTAACCTGTTTAATGACGTCTGAGGGATAAATGAACTGTGATATTGCTTTCACCTTTTGAATGATGTCTGTCTGTCTGTCTCCAACTGGGAGAGAAGACTGGATGATCTCCTCAAAAACATCACTATCACTCAGGCTGACATTTCAGGGTCTGTGTGCTCAAGTGGTTGGTCTGGGACTGGAATCTGTAACTATCAGCCGTGTTGTTTGGTATTTGAGGTGTGTGTTACATTATGTAACATTTTCTTTTGCAGGAGAATGAGTATTTGAGAAGTTCCCTGCTTCAGAGTCAGACCGAGATTTCCATCCTTGAAGCTGGACTGGACAAATGTAAAAATGAGCTTGCTGATCGTCTGCTTGATCAGGAACGGTAAATGAGTATTCCTTCAACTAAACAAATGAGGTTTACACTGTAATGGAGGGAGTCTTCTGAACCTGTATGAAGTGTGGGAGCATTCCACTGCAATAGATACTTGATAGTTCCTGCCTCCCCACCCATGTACGACCACCCATGTACGGCCACCTTGTCTTTACTGAAGACTCCTGGATGGTCCATCAACGAACATAACGTACCACTAATCTTCCTGCCTGGCAAAACTCTGCTCCAAATAGGACATGTAATGGGGAGAACGCAAAAGGAAGAGCCCTTGTGGGCTGCCTGCCACTTATGTGGGGTGAGGGTGGTCAACCCTTAACCTGCAGTACTTTTACATTAATGGGATGGTAACAACATCACCATGTCCTTTATTTTCAATCCTGATGGTTTTCCTGCCCCACAAGACCATTCTTCAACCCCCCCCCCCCCCCCCCCCCCATGATTCCCTGCACTTGACTGACAACACTACTATTGTTCTGATTGCTGTGGCATCCTGGGGCTCTCGAGGCACAGTATGACCAGCAGCCATGTCCTCCATGGCACTGCCAATTTCTGCAAATGGTGGCCTCTTGATTTGCCAGCAGCTTTCCCTTGACAGGCCATCATCCTATGCAGCCCTGTGCCAAGAGGAAAGCTTGCCTAATGGCCCAAAATCCAGCTGCTCTTCCTTCAACAAGGCAGCACAGCAGTCTTATTGCTTTCTTGGGCAGCACAAGACCCACACCACACTCGGAACGTTTTGTCCGATATAATGATCTGCCTGTTTGACCTTTTGTTGTTGTAGCTGATGGAATTATCTGCTCTGATTGTAACATTCCACTCTCCTTTTTTTAAAAATATGTTAGCCCTTAATTCTCCTACATAATTATGCATTTATTCAAATGCTTGAATTTTCCTGTTTGTCTCCCTGTAGCTGTTGATCTGTATTGGGCCTCTGACCAAACTGTCTGTATCAGATTGATATTCTTATCCTGATATTTACCTCCACTAACCATCTCCAATTCTGCTCTCCACTGAACTACTGACTTCTTTCACTCACTGATGCTGTGGCCAAGTTGTCTTGTCTCCTACATGCCCCCAGTTTTCATCACTCTATATTGTTGACAACTGCTTCGGCCTGAAGCTCTGTTTCCATTTCAAACTTACTATCACCTGTATCCCTCACATATTTAAGATGTTTGCTAAGACCTACATTGCTGGCAAGACTATAGGTTACAAGTCTTGATGCTGCTTTTTCTTTTGGCTACTTTTTTTTTTCAACTAATAATCCAAGGAATTGTACTGCACTGAACCTTCGTTGTAGCTACATGAACAAAATTTTCATGTTGTTTACCTAACTTGTGTTGAAAAGATTCCTTTTAAGTGATGCAAAATCAGAGCATTATAAACTGCTTCCACCGGTCTTTTGTAACTGGTGGCGATCCTTGTTTTGAATAATTGCGTTTTTAATGTGAATTTTGGAAATGGTTGTCGTTTGAGTGACATGCCAGAAAAATGAATTGTTTTGCAGGAATCGTGTCAGCAGCTCAGTGCTGTTCAAATGCATTGAGAACGGCAGGGATGTGATTCCTGACAGAAATTAAACTTGATCGTTTTATTTAGTGACTGGTTAAGAACAGTAATTGTAGGGCCTTGGAGTCTGATGTCTTCTGAAATTTTCACCAGAGTGGTATGTGTTGTGTGTGTGTGTCCTGCAACAGCGTAACCGAAGACTGAGGGGTGGATATTTTGGCCTTATTCTCACAATGCTGCTGAGTTCCAATGTTGCAGTGGCAAGACACCACTTAAAACTTTGTTTTAACAATTCTATCTCTTCAACAGGGCAAAGGAAACTATCCACAAACTAATGGAAGAGAATGAGATTTCCACAAATCAGATACAGATGCTTCAGTAGGTTATATTTTATTTGAAGGATTTTAAATCTTTTTAAAGGAGACAGCTAAATATGTATGTAAAATGTTCTTTTAAAATAAAATGGCATGTTATTCTGTTTTTGTTTGTGCTATTGTGTACTTTGCCCTATTTGCCATTCCCCAACACAATCTGACTGCACCGCAGCTAATCCATCACTCGAAGCGCTGGTACAATTGACATCGTGAAGGTTTAACAATGCAATGTGGAGGTGGTTGCCTGACAGTGCGTAGGAGTCAATGCCCCTACCGTGTCGAACAATTTATACTTTTTTTTTAGAAAGGTCTCTGGGTAATTTACCACTTTTTTTTTTTCTTCTTCCTAAAATCAAATCTGATCAGAAAGAAAAGTAGTAAAGTACAATCATGGGTTATTTTAAATGTTCCATCAAAATGTCTCTCATCCCCAAGTTTTCAGTGCTCCTCCACTGCATTCAGCAAAGTTATTGACTTCCCTTCGTAAACCTCTCTGAAGAGAATGCAGTGAGGGTTTACCAGACTGATCCTGGGATGGCAGAACTGGACTATGCAATGATATTGGATTGCTGTGGTGGGGTGACTTGTAGAACTTCACTGTATTTTAAAGGTAAAATTACATGTGACAAATTTCTATTCTAAAAGCTCTAGCAGGACTAGACAGTGCAAACAAAGTAAGGATATTTCCAATGATCAGGGGAGTAAGGCTGGCAGTCTGAGAATTGGGTAGGCCATTATCACTGAGATGAGAATTTTTTTCCAACCAGAGAACATTTGGAATTCTTTGCTACAGAAAGCAGTTGAGGCCAGAACATTTAATGTTTTCAAGAAGAATTGGATGCCTTGGGACCGAAGGGATATGGAGAAGAAAAGGGGAACGGGGATGGAGGTGGATGATCAGCCATGATCATGTTGAATGGTGGACCAGGCTGGAAGGGCTGAATGGCCTACTCTTCCTGTTTTGTGTCACCTTTTTTTTTCTCCCTTAGCTATTCCTTTAGAATCACCCACTTTGTATGTCAGTTTTCACAGTATTTCTCAATTGCTGCTGTCTAGTTATGTTGGATAATTCTTCTGTGAAAATACCTTTTGGATGTTCACCAAGTCAGGGATGATGTCAAAATACATAAGCAAAATAGGAAGTGTTGGAAATACTCAGTCAAAACGTGTGCTGGAAAAGCAGCATCTGAGGAGTAGGACAGTCAATGTTATGAGCATAAGCTCTTCATCAGGCACCCCCCCCCCCCCCCCCCAAGCACACGTTCCTGATGATGAGCTTATGCCTGAAACGTAGACTCTCCTGCTCCTCTGTTGCTGCCTGACCGACTGTGCGTTCCTGCACCACACTTCTTGACTCTGATCTCCAGCATCTACAGATCTCACTTTCTTCTGGAAATACTCTGGTCAGGCAGTATTTGTGGAGAGAAAATCTGTTAACTTTTTTTTTTGTATCAATGTCCTTTATTCAGCACTCTGATTTAAATGCGTGTTATTGTTGTCCATGTCTGTTTTCTGAATAGATGAAGGAAATCACTGAGTTTTCAATGGTCTGTTGTTAATCTTCCCTTCTCTATATTTTTTAGAGAGGCTAATAAAGCTCTTTATGATAGCAACAATGGGTTAAGAGTTGCTTTGGAGAGGAATCACAACTCAAATAAAACTAAGGTAGGTTTTTAAAATTTTCCTATGAAAGGATCTGTTTCTTGGTAGTAATTCCCAATGATTGAGATCACTCAAGAATCAGAATTTTGTTCAATTAAAATTTTAGGAAGCTTGTAATAGTAGTGTTGCAGGGTAAAGATGTTACTGTGTATGATTTAGATGCAAAGGAGGAATTCAAAATAAAATCTTTGTCAGAACATTATTTAATTTGTTTTTCACCTTGTAGTGTAGATGCAGTGACTTGTTAGCAAATTAGCATCTCCTTTTCTCAGCTCGGAATACTGCAGTGAGTAACTCTCCAAAGCCAGTCCATCATTGACAAGGCCCAAGTCAGCAGTATGAAGCATTGCTCCCTATTTGCCTGGATGAGTGCAGCTCCAACAACACTTGCGAAGCTTGACACCATCCAGGACAAAGCAACCCACTTGATTGGCACTGCATTCACTCCCTCCACCACCAATGCTCAGAAGCAGCAGCGTGTGCTATTTACAGGATACGCTGAAGAAATGTATCAATGCTCCTTAAACGGCACCTTTCAAACTCAGCAGATACACATGAACGCCACCACTTAGAGTTCCCTTCCAAACCACTCACCATCTGAATTGGAAACCTATCACTGTTCCGACAGTGTCACTGGGTCAGAATTGTGGAATTCCCTCCAAATGGCATTGAGTCTAGCTATAGCAAGTGGACTGCAGTGGTTCAAGAAGGCAGTTCAACATCTTAAGGGCACCAGAAGTGGGCAATAAGTGCTGCCTAGCCACTGATGCTCCTCTCCCATGAGTAAAACCAAAGATCCCTAAAGGCAGAGAGGAAAGACTGATAATTGTTGTCTAAATGTTGCCATCTGCACTTACTAGTTGACTGGCATTTCAGGACAAAATAAT
This sequence comes from Chiloscyllium plagiosum, assembly GCF_004010195.1. NCBI lineage: Eukaryota > Metazoa > Chordata > Chondrichthyes > Orectolobiformes > Hemiscylliidae > Chiloscyllium > Chiloscyllium plagiosum. The sequence goes on along the minus strand of NC_057745.1, from coordinate 26,946,311 downwards.
TTCTAAAGGGTTGGCTTTTTTTTTTAATTGCAGTATTCTTTAAATGGATCTGTTCCAGAGAGAGGAGTGAAGTCAGAAATACAAAATGGAATAGCTGACACTGGCTATAACAGGTATGGCAACTATGGTCACTATTAATATTGGTAAGGATACCCTGAAATGTTGAAAATATGAAACCACAAAATGTTGGAGCCATAATGTGCTGGCAATGTCATTCAGACTTAGTTGGGTTAATGGCATGGGGATGTATCCTCCTTACAAATGAGTTACAAGCAGAAGGACATCTTTTTTGGTTGTTCAGTCTAGCTTTGACATTCGGTAGATCATGGCTGATCTTTTTATGTTCCAAACCCTACATTGCTAAGTGTACCTGATTTTTAAATCCCTTGCCTAACTACCTCTGCCTTTTTAAAAAAAAAATGTTCACTGAACCACCTTTGCCATCTTCAGAAAGAAAATTCCTCCCATTTTGATCTCTATTCTAAAAGGGGAAAGCCTAATTTTAAAACAATGCCCCTTAGTTCTGGACTGGCCCACAAGAAGAAACATCTTTTCCAAGTTCATCTTGTCAAGACTATTCAGTGTCTTTTATACTTGAATCAAATCACCCTTCCCTCTTCTAAACCCAAATGGAAAGAAGCCCAGTATGTCTGAACTATCCTCATAGGACACACACTCCTTTCAGATATCAAACTGGTAAACCTACTTCAAAGATGTGCAGGTTAGGGTGGACTGGTCATACTAAATTGCCTAGAGTGTCTAGGGATGTAGAATTGCAGGCATAGAGTAAGGGAGTAGGTTTGGATGGGCTGCTGTTTAGAGGGTCAATGTGGACTCAGTGGGATTCTTTCATGTTGTAGGGATTCTCTGATTCATCTCCAAGCATTTGCATCCATCCTTTTAAGAAGATCAGCTTTGCATACAGTATTCAAGATACAGTCTTAACGAGTACCCTGTATAACTGAACATAAGAGTAAGGATGTTGTTTTAATTTCTCATCCTAAAGGATAGTATCCCTTGAGTCTTTGGGCTGTGTCTGTATGTTGACCTTTTGTAACGTGCACTAGATGTTATGGCAAACTGAAGGAAAAGCCAGTCAGATAAAATGTTCTCTCCGGTAGTCAAGTTAAATGAGCAGTGAACAACTTAATGAAGGTTCTGGTTCTTGTTAAATCATGCAAAAAGGTATCCCAACAAGGGGAAAAGTAGTGGAGGGGATCAGCACAAATTTACAAATAGCTTTTGTGGTGAAAAGCTGGACAAAGTCAGGCTGGGTTGGAGTGGAAATAAAATAATGTTGAACAAACATTGTGAGGTGGTCAACCCCCAAAAAGGACATGGGTGCAGAACAAACTGCCAAACCTGGACCTCATCCCTCTTCACCCCCGGGTCAAGGTCTGTTAAGATAAAGAACTCCCATCTGAGCATAATACATATTCTCAAAATGGTGTATTTTGTATATGGGGCTGATAGAGTAGCAGAAATGAGACGGTGTGAATGCGTTTAGTGGAGAGTTTATGGTGTGTATGGATGGACTAGTTCAGCTGCTGTAATGCAGAGGGCCAGAGAGATGAGTTGAAAAGTGCGGTGCTGGAAAAGCGCAGCCAGTCAGGCTGCATCCAAGGAGCAAGAGAGTTAACGTTCTGAGCATAAGCCCTTCATCAGGCCAGAGAGGAGAGGTCTACAAACTGGGGCCTGTGTGAGATTGCTCATCACTATTAGGCTTTCATTTGTTGCATTCCTGTACCCACCCATCAAATTGAATCAACAAGTTTGGAAAGCTTGTTTACATTTGAGCCAATGATAAAATGCCTCAACCCATTTGTCGGGGTTGAACTCTGACCTGGTTATAGGATTCAAAGGACTATTTTCTGATGTACCACAATTCCCAAGAACGGATTCTTTTCTAACCTGCTGCATGCGATATCAAAATTGGTAAAACCAATGTGGTCTATATTAATTTTCACTCTGCAAATGCAATTAAAATTGCAAACACAGTACTGGGTTTGTTTCTGGGAAGGTAGAATTAAAAAGTGGTGAATCTGTATTCAACTCTGGTATCTTGCACAGGTTTTGAGTTTGTAATAAAACTAAAAGGGATGGCGGAAGAAGTGAGAGAGAAAATACAAAAATGGTACCAAAACTGAAATTCTAGCCATTGAGAGAGATTCAACAGGGCTTTCCCCTTTTAGAAAAGACAAGTTTTTAAGCCGACCTCCGAAGTCTCTAAATTAGTGGATTGATGGTTGGATAGGTTTTGGAGATCCAATGATTGGAAACTAGAGTACATGAGAGAAAATGATTTAGATGATAAAATGTTGATGTAAATTTAAATGGGATAAAGTAGCAAAGTTAGCACAGGCTGGTTGATTCTCCAGGCTTGTTTCTCTACTGTATATTGTATGTAATTCTACATGCAGTGTTTTGAACGGCAATGAAGAATCTGTGATCTTAAATAATGATGACTCCAGACAGAGAATTTCTGAAGTAGCAAACTGGGCAGACCGATACCTGGACAGCGGTGTCTCCACATCTCAGGACATTGTTGATTATTCCTCGGATGATTACAACAGTGATGGAAGCGATGATTCTCATGAAACGATGCACTACAGTTACTCATATGTGGCCTCGGATACTGAGGTGAGCTGATCTGTTCTGTTCAAAACTTTTTTTTGAGTTTCAGGCGTTCTGGAGTGTTTATTCCCCCCCCCCCGCCCCCCCCCCCTGCCAAATGGAGATGGCTAATTCAGTAGATTTCAAAAGTTTCAAGAATGAGTTTCTGCAATTATCGTTTGAACCTCAAAATCTGAACTGTAGAAATTTCCAATGTTGCATAGTTGTTCCTTTCCACAATGGATTCCATGGGGAATTTTTAAAAAAACTTTCTCTCCTTTGCACTTTCCCACTGCCGCATGTCATGTTTACTTTGCTTTCTGTCGTAAGGAAGCTAAACTGTCCTGCCCAAAGGTTTGTGGGTCTTGATTTTAATTTTCACAGCTCACATGGTCATCTTGGTGGAATGTTGCTGGTGTATGTTGCTGATAAATGTAGAAAATTTTGAGCTGTGGTTTTATCACCAGGATCTGCTAAATTTAACAAGTGTGCAAATCAGTCAGCAATTTGTGAATTGTCATCAGTTAATTGACAGTTTCATTGTTGTTGATCTGTCATTCCATTTTTTTGGAAATGTCATCTCACATCTCCCTGTTAAAGTGTTTCATGAAGTTGCAGTAAATGAAGATTTTGAATGTAAACTTCTTTTCTGCTTTTTGTTTTCTTTCTCAATTCAGTCTTTTTCTGCACCTGGTTTACCCTAGTAGTCTTGCCTTTGGACCTTTCTCAGCACTTCCTCCTGTTTATAGCTCAATCCTTAACTCAGAAAGACACTCTTCACCCCATTAATCATCAAGGCCACAGCAGCTTTGTCTCCCTTATGATCTTTCACTTTGTGATTACAGGATGAAAAATAAATTCTGCTGAAGGGCGAGGAAGTAATATCTAACTGGACAGTGAGATGCCTCACGCCAGGAAATGAACAATTCAGCATTTGTTTAGTGATTTCATACAAAAACTTTCTCTCATTGTAACAACCAGTTGCAAAAATCTGATGTCTCCAGTCACACAACACAGATACCACAGCTTGGCACTTCTTTAGAAAAACTCTGAAGAGTTGCTAGGTGTTGTAAATTCATTTTTTTTCTTAGGAATCTATCTGATTTGTAGATTTAAGTTTGTCAAAAAATACTGCCATGTTAATGCTAATGGTCTGATGATTAGTTGATTTCAGGGAACTGATTATTTCTGTGGTTAGATTATTTCTAAACAGTGGAACATGTAGGCTATGAGAGCAAATGATTGATTGTTACTATCAGGCAGAGTTTCAACATTGTATACAGGCAGCACACAGTCCCTTTTTTTTTCAAAGGTACATATAGCACAAACACCTCCTAACCAACCAATTTGATTTAAATGTTATTCTGACATTTGCCTGCTTCCAGGTAACTGAGTATGAATTTACTATTCTAAATTGATATAAAATTATCGGAGGCCAAATCCAGCAACTCCAAATCATTGAATAGTGTAATGTTATCCATGTAAATTGGTTCTGCAAACGAAGGATTCTCTTCCAGCTGCGTCAAACTTGTGGTTACTTTGTATTTGTGGGTCTACCTATAATGAGGTCTTTATTGTTTCCAGGTAAATGGTGAGGGGCACAAAGGGTTGGCGAATTCCATTTTAAGTAAGCTGTATTGACTTTTTCATAAACTTCAAATCTAATTATACAACTACGTTTGGGACCTTGTTCCCAATTAAATATTGAAGATCAAAGCCATTATGTTTTGACTTGTGCCACAAATATGTTCCTTACCCACCCCATACAATCACCGCCACCCCTAAAACACTCATCCTAAAACCCTCATCATTTGTTTGAATCTCTCCATAGCCTTGTCCATTCATATCCCTCTCTCCTCCTCCAGAGCCATAACCCTCTGAGACTGACGTTCTTCAATTCCATCCCTTCAAAACCTACAGTTTTCGGTATTCCATCATCGGCTCCTGTCCCTTCAGCTAGCCAAGATGTAAGATCTAGACGTTCTTCTAACCCTCCATCTCCTCCCCTCCCTCCCTTCCACCACCCTCTTTTTGAGGTGCTTCTTAAACCATATCACTTTGATAAAACATTTGATCACCAGCCTTAATATCATTTTAATGTAGATCAGTGTCAAACGTTTGATATAATTCACTTGCTGTTTTAGCGCACAAAGGTTGTAGACACAGAATCATAAAAGCCTTACAGTGTGGAAACAGGCCATTTGGTCCAACAAGTCAACACCGACCCTCCAAAGTATCCCACCCAGACCTAGTCCTCTACCCTATTACTTTACATTTCCCATGACTAATGCACCAAACCTATACATCGCTGGACACTATGGGCAATTTAGCACTGCCAGTTCACCTAACCTGCACCACTTTAGACAGTGGGAGGAAACTGGAGCACCCAGAGGAAACCCACGCAGACAAGGGGAGAATGTGCGAAAGTCGCCCAAAGCTGGAATCCAACCTGTAGCTGTGAGTCAGTGCTGCTAACCACTGAGCCACTGTGCAGATATGTTACTGAACATGTCAGGCTAGAGTCAGGAATAAACCAATAAGATGACTCTGGGACAAGAATCAGCCAGGAAAACCGTGGGATTCATGTAATACAGAGCAAAGGAAAAGTGACCTTGTGGGAAGTGAATATAAAATGTTCTTTTAATGTTTGTAATAATCTCTCTTCTTGGTGTTGTGTGGACCAGGACAGTTGAATGTTTATCTGGCTGTTTCTTTTAGATGCCGGAGTTTAAGTCTGAGGTGGATGGACTGCCCGGGACGTGGAAACCATCACGGCCTGTTAGCCGTTCCAGTTCTATAGCATCGTCAAGGAGACGTCTGCCAGCATTCACCTCCAAGGTAACTTCCCAACGATGACCGATGAGAAGACACCCTCTATCAGCCCTTGCCCATGCACAATATCTATACCTTGAGCATCGCGACATTTTACCCCCTCGGCACCTTCCCAACCTAGCCAGAACCGTGAGACCAGAGAGGTGAAAGGTTGAGATTTAAAAACTGAGACCAATTGGGAGAGGAAGAGAGATGTTCCACTCTGAGCCCCTTAGGTCAGAGGGCCAATTCCCATTTTTTTTTCCCCCTAGATTAACTCCTGGGACACACCAATTCTAATCTTTGAATTGGGCAAACAAGACATTCCCAAAATGTATGGGAAGTCAACATTATGATGGAAACGGCATTGTAAATCCAGGTTTTACTTTGGGAGAAGGGGGTGATACATTTGTATTGGGTTTGCAGCTTATAAATGTTTACATCAATTAAATGGTAATGAATTTTAATCCATTTTGTTGACTGTGGTGCCAACTATCAATTCCTAGAGACCCAAAATGTTCTGCTTTTAAACCTCTATCAATAAGAGCATGTTAATTTGTCTGTGATCATTCAAACTATGATGTACCAATCTGCAATGTGAAGTATTTTTATATGTAATTTATTTGATTTGTATTAAATTGAGGATACTGTTATTCTTAGGCTTATAAGCAGCTGTTAATCTAGCCCTTTCTGTAAGAGTTGCAGACTTGTGTTAAGTTTGCTTTTTGTTGAGGCACTCTGCTTAACTGAGAATTCACAATGAAAACTGGTGAAGAGGTGAACTTTACTTAAAAATGAAGATCTCTCAAATTCCAGGCTGGCTGCATTTGGCTATTGAACAGAACTTTGAGTTTTCTTTTTGTTCCTGCGACAGCATAATGGAAACCATAAGCTTAACTTGTAACACCTTCTAGTTTGATTTCCACAGTCTTCTGATGGATCTGTATTTGATAATTGCACCTCACTCATTATCACCCTGTGGAGTGATGGCCTACAAGGAATGGCCTCCTATGTTAGCAGCCATTGGGAGAGGGACAGATTGGAACAGCCTGAGACTCACTAACCAGTTCCAGGTTGATGCTTTGGTGCATGTACTTAATGTATAAGTAATACTTGAATATTTCTGGGAATGCAGCAATTCTGTGCTTTCATGTTGATGGGCAATATTCAAACTAGGTCGGCAATTTGAATGTGCCCAAATTAAGTAAGCGTGGTAAATCTTCTCTTGAATAGAAAGATGACTGCATGGTAAACCAGCAGGCAGAACTGGTTAGACACTCGATGCCAACAATATGTGGTGTAAGTGTTTGCTCAACCTTTCCCCAAGCGTGCGTTGATCCAGGCAGTAGATAATTGTTTATCTTGGGAAAGGATCAGGGTTGATCCATTTTAGTGCTGATTTAGGGGTGCTGACCAGGATATTCCAATTGCTCTCTGTCTCTCCCCACTCCTGAGATGGAAACTTCACCAGGTTGTGGATGTTGGCAGGTCATGGCTTTTATTACTGCTTTGACTGAATGACTGATGCTTACTTGTGACAAGCCTCCAAAGTAACAGCACTCTAAGGTACAAGAGGGTGTATGATGAATGTGGGGCTGTGCCTTAGGTGGGAGGAGAAAGTTGTCAAAGAAAGCTACGTGTTTATATTGCCGGTTAGAAAGACAGCTGATTAGGAGAAGATGGCCAATAGTTAACCACTAAATTTCCTTAATTGAGGGTGGGTTGAGCCTTGTTGTCCAGAACCTAATTGGTGAAGTGGCAGGAAGAGGTTTTCACACAGAGGGTGGTGAGTGTATGAAATGAGCTGCCAGAGGAAGTGGTGAAGGCTGGTACAATTGCAACGTTTTAAAAGACCTCTGAATGGGTATATGAATAGGAAGGGTTTGGAGGGATATGGGCCGGGTGCTGGCAAGTGGGACTAGATTGGGTTGGGATATCTGGTCGGCATGGACGGGGTGGACCGAAGGGTCTGTTTCCATGCTGTACATCTCTATGACTCTAAGTGACTCTTGGCTCAACTGGTCCAATATCTTCCCCCTTTTACCACCCTGACCATCTCTAAGGAGGGGAGAAAATTCCAAAGTGTACAAAATCACTTATTCATTTCCAGACTGTTAACCTTTGGGAGTTCCTGGGAACATTTTTACTACATTTAAATACAAGCTGTTGTATATGCGTGATGTATGACACTACCTTTTTGTCATGTAAAATTAACTGAGCAGATCATCCTGCTACTGATGCATCTGCCTGTATCCCTCCACGTGCACCATAACACACAACCTGTGACACATCCATATTTCATCCCCCACACAAAGTCAGGGGATCATGATCAATTGGAGAAATTAACAGACCAGCAGTTAATTGTGTTGGATTCCTTACCTAATCTCTGACATTCTCATTGAAATTTTAGCTTCCTTTTTTTTTAATAGAGGTAATTCAGTGATTGAGTTCAGTTGAATCGAATTCTGATATTAGTTATTCTGATGAATCAGGACTATAAACTTCGCAAAAGGAATGCTAAAAAGAATTTAGATTTGTGCATTTTTATCAAAGAATGTGTTGTTTGTCTTTTCAGAACACGGGTAATGCAGTAGAGAACTCCAAACCCGATGGCCCGCTCTACAGACTTGTCCTTGCTGGGGATGCTGGTTCGGGGAAATCCAGCTTTTTATTGCGTCTGTGTATGAATGAGTTTAAAGGGCATATTCCTACCACCTTAGGTAAGAGATTTATCTTTTGTAATGCCTGATTTTGTTGTTTTAATGTGACTGTTTTAAGTGAACTGCCTTGCATTCTCGAACCTTTTTTGTTTGAAAGCAACAGTCCAGGTATTTACTCAACTGGTGTTGGAACAGAGGCAATAGGGGTGAGCCACCAATACCAAACACATTTTTATTTACTAGTGTGTTCCAGGATGCATTGAGGTTTGGAGATGTTATTAAGGGGAGAAAATTAGAGGAAATGGTAAAGGCAAGTACAGTTACAAAGTTTGATCGGGTACATGGATAGGAAAGGTGTAGAGGGATATGAGCCCAGCATAGGCAAATGAGACTAGTTAAGGTTAGGAAACCAGGTTGGTATGGATGAGTTGGGCCAAAGAGTCATACAGCACAGAAACAGACCCTAAGTCCAGTCACTGAAGGATTGCAAAACCAGCAGTTGTAGGTCGCAAGGTTGGTTAAACCTTTTTTGGGTAGGATAGTTTAGTTCACCAGCACTGTGCTAGGAATGCAGCAGGACATGAGTTAAAATCGCACTACAGTACTTCTGAGAATTGAGTTTATATGTCTTTAAATAGGAATAATAGAAACTCCTCAGTAAAAGTAACAATCAGTTTCTCATTATTGTCATGGAAACCCTAACTGCATTGGGAAAGGAAACCTTCTGTCTTTGCCTGCCTTATGTGGGACTCCAGTCCCACAGCAACTCTTAATGCTTCACTCTAACTACTCCATTGTATCAACTGTTACGAACTGTTGCTGAGCAAGTACCCTCATCACTGTTTTGAGGGTGACTGTTGATGTCCAACAAATGTTGGCCAAACTGGCTGGCTGGTGATGCCCACTTCCTAAGAATGAATACACTTTGCATGGATGGAGTGCAAAGAAGGGCTTATGCCCGAAACGTCGATTCTCCTGTTCCCTGGATGCTGCCTGACCTGCTGCGCTTTTCCAGCAGCACATTTTCAGCTGCAACCAAGGTACACCAAACCTGTCCCTGGAATGGTGGGATTGTCCTGTAAAGAGAGATAATGGCCTGTACTCTCTGAAGAAGAATTCCTGAAGAAGGGCTCATGCCCAAAACGTCGATTCTCCTGCTCCTTGGATGCTGCCTGACCTGCTGCGCTTTTCCAGCAACACATTTTCAGCTCTGTATTCTCTTGGCCTTTGAAGAATGAGGTGGTCTCGTTGAACCCTACAAAATAATACTTAAAATGGGTAGATAGGGTAAATGTGGTTGAGTTAGTGTTTCGAACCTGCTGGGACCATTTTAAAAATAAGAGTGCCATTTAAAACTGAGATTAGGAGAATATATTTTAAACTGAGGGAGGTGAATTTTTGGAATTCTGCTTTTAAAGAGATGTTGAAATTCAGTCTGTGTATATTTAAAATAGAAACTAATACATTTCTGACTTTGATCAGCCATGATCATTTTAAATGAGCGAAATACCTGCTATAAATCTATGTTCCACTTGTAAAACTGTGCACCCAATTATATGGACCATATTAATAATATTGTCTTATGCATCTTTTTAGTAACTGTTTTCTGCTTTTCTTTCAAAAGATCTAATCCTAATGTTGAATATTATCTTCTGGTGGAGGATCACTGGACTCCTTATTACCTCCGCTTTCTCTCAACAGATGCTGTCAGACCTGCTGAGCTTTTTCCAGCAATTTTTGTTTTAGTTTCGGTTTCTGATTTTTCCAGCATGCATAGATTTTTTTTTTTTTAAAATACAATCTGTTTGTCTCTAGGAGTTGATTTTCAAATGAAGAAGTTATTGGTTGATGGTGAAAGTGCCACGTTACAGATTTGGGACACTGCTGGGCAGGAGAGGTAAAGGTGACTGTTTAAAGTGAGAAACTTAATGGCTTTTCTGAAATAAGTCTGAATTTAAATCTGCATCCTTGCCCACAATTATTATATTCTATTTTATAGCATTAGATGTTAATTGCACAGAGAATACTCACCGTAGCCATGTTTAAAGTGGTCCATCTGTGTATGCACTTATAGTTAATGCAGGGAAGTAATATCTTAGAGATGCAAAACCTTTGCTCTTGTACAAACATAAAGTAAGTGACAAAATACTTGTTCCACCAACGTGTTCCAAATTATAACACTCAAATCTCTATAGTAAGCTACCCAGCTGGAGGTTACAGATGGGGTTTAAAACTGCACCAGCCCTACTTTTCAGTGTGGAACCTGCTCTATTTCATTCCAATAAAATGAGTCACTGACATTGTCAGGAATGATTGGTTGATTGTGGGTTTCTGCTGTGAAGGTAAAAAAATCATGTTTGAGTGTGATCTTTTTAATGGAGGAATTTGATTTTTGCTCAAACGTTTTGTTTTCCTTCGGAGAGGAATCTCGCACATATACTGTTCCCAGTAAATGAAGCCCTCTAATCTTTTTAACCAAGTTTGTTAGCCAGAGTTAAGAACCAGTCATACCACTTTTCATTCCATATTTTATCTTCTATTTTGTCACTCTCTTTAGCTTAGCAATTTAAAAAAAAACTTCATCTTTGTAATGATGCCTCTTGCTGTAGGTGAACAATATGGATGGATCCGTTTTGAGTCTGTACACTATGAAACCCATTTCCATATAGTTCAAATGCTTGTTAGTAAACCACGGCGTTTTTCTTCCTTTTTATTTTCTGTCAGGTTTCGCAGTATTGCCAAATCCTACTTCCGAAAAGCACATGGTGTGTTATTACTATACGACGTGACCTCTGAGACTAGTTTTCTTAATGTCAGAGAGTGGATTGATGAAATTAAGGTACATCTCTTGTTTGCTTAACAAAATTTTTCAACCTTTCCTACGGTTTTGTATTGGGCTGTTATGGCAGTGGGCATTTTCAAGTTTATAGTCATTCACTTAAGCCACTGCTGTGGTCTAGCTTCCTTTTGGATCACATTATCTGTTTGTAGTTGTAAAAGAAAAAGCAGCTGTAGAAAGCCATTTTGGACCCTCAAACCTGTCCCACTGTTAAGCATGTTCTTGGTGGATCTGTCTCTGGTTTGATTCTCCCTATCAAATTGCATGACCTCTCATTTTCTTACATTAAACTTCATATGTCAGTATTTTTGCCATTCACTCAATCTACTTATATCCCTTGCAGGTTCTTTGTCCCTCATTGCAAAATGCCTCCTCACCCGTCTCTTGTATCAGCAGCAAACTTGGATATATTATACCTCCAAATTATTAATATAAGTCACAAATATAAGTCAAAAGTCCATTAATAGAGGCCCAAGGACTGACCGATCTTGTGACACTCCCCTAGTTAGTATTTCCACCTGAGAAGACCATCACTTAATCCATGCTAATACATTACCCCTAATACTGTGAGCTCTGCCTTGTGTAGTAATCTTCTATGTGGTACCATTACTGAATGTCTTTTGGAAGTTCAAATGCATTACATCTTCTAGTTTTCCTTTATCAACTCTGCTTCTTCATATCTTAGAACTCAAGCCAGTTGGTTAAATATGATTTCACTTTCACTAGATAGAAATAGCAGGCCATTTAGAAGAGCTAATGCATTCTTAATGAATTATCATTTTTCCCAATGACAGATGGGCTAACTAGCCTATAGTTATCTGCTTTGTGTCTCTTCTTGAATACAGGCATCATGTTAGTGATTTTTGTGATCTGTTGGAACCCTCTGAGAATCTAGTGAGATCTGGAATATTCCAACCAGTGCCTTCACTGTCTCTGCAATCACTTGCTTTTAAATTCTTTTATCTCCAGGTTATCGGGTTCTGGTGATTTTTTTTTTCTTTTTTTGTTTTGTTTTTGGTCTGCATTCAGCCCCATTTATTTGTCACATACTGTTCTAATTGATTATTGTTACAAAACGTTTTCCCTCCCTTGCCTATCTGATATCTTTGGGATTTTCACAATGTCTCCCACTGAAGACCGAAGCAGATAACCTAACCAATATTTTGCCATTTCTCTGTTCCCGATTAACACTCAGAACTCCAAGGATCCCACATTCTGGTTTAGCTGCTGTTGTGCCATCTTGTATGGCTCAAGACGCTCAAGGGAATTTGTTAGTTTGAATCATACAGTACAGAAGAAGTCCTTCAGCTCATCAAGTCTGTACTGCCAACTGTTATTTTTTTTTGTAGACTTCAGTAACCTCCGACTTACCTTGTGTTTTTGTCACTTTGTACACCTTAGTTTTTGATGGGATAGTCGTCTTGACCAACTTTTGTTCACTACAGATGGTTCATGGTTCTTCTCCTTGTCCTCCTTTTTGACCAGGCAGCCTTTTTTTTTGCTGAGCAAACATCTGCCACTGATCCTTCATTGGCGTTCAGCTTCTTCTATTTTTCGAGCACGTTTTGTTCGTACTTCTGTAATTTGCCTTATTTAAGTTGAGGACCCTGGGTATCTGTGTTGCTCTCCATCAAACTGAAACACATCCCACCCCAACAGGATCCTTTTCTCTCTCTCTCATCTGTCTATGAATCCCACCCCGTTACTAGATCTAAAACAGGCTGTTCCTGTGTAGGTTCTGCGACATGTGACTCTAAGAATCAATCCCCCAACGCACTCTGTAAATGCATTTTTCCATGTTACCTTTACTTCATCTAGTCAATCACCCATGTCTGTTGTAGTGCTTCCCTATGATTCAAGTCCTTTGTTCATCCTGTAACTGTATAATTCTCTATTATTCTTCCAAAATGTTCAATGTCCTGAGATTATCTTATCTCTTCCTCTTTTGAATGGGGTGACTAGCAGATTACACAGTGTGGGTGCCAAGTGTGTGGTTTCTTCAGAACCTATAATGCTGAACTCTACAATGCTGAACTCTACTAGTGTAGAAGCAGCATAGTTCTGTGTATATAAACAGCATGTGCCACAGGGTAGAGTTGTCCAAGCAAAGCAATACAAATAGCGACAAATCAAACTGATTAGTGTATAGTGACAACAACCAGAGTTTCCTAAACTGTTCTCCAGATGGAAAATTGATTTCTCTTCCATGATTTTCTCTTTAACCTGGAGTTTGACATTTTAGGACCAATTCCTATTTTAAAAAATAAATCAATATTTGACCTTTTAAAGGAGAGTTGTGTATTTATATCATACTTTCAAGATCCTTAGGATATCCCAAAGTACTCGATAGTTAAATTTTGCAAATAAATTTCTTTTTTAAACCATTCTCCCTGCAAGATTAAACAGCACTGAAATAAATGGTCAGATAATCTCCTGTCAAATTAGTTTTGAGAAAGAAATTTTGTCCAGGTACTTCAAATTGTGCCATGAGATTAGTGCCAACACAAGACATTTAACATTTTCTGAAGGTGAATAGTAAAAATAAGAGTAATGAATCTGACTCTAACTAAAAGGGTTCCTTTGAGACAGGGGCATTGCAGAGGTACTAAATGAGTACTTTTGTATCTGCCCTTACCAACAATAAGATACTGTCAAAGTCAAACTGAAGGTGGGGATGTGGAATAGTTGACATACTGGATGGGCTAAAATTTGAGTAGATTATTAGGTAGGCTGGAGGTATATAATGTTGATAAACCACCAAGAATTGATCAAAGTATGCTGACGGATGGAAACTATGAAGGGACTGGCACTTCCACACACTACTTTTACTGTATCCGTTGCTCCCAATACGGTCTCCTCTACATTGGGGGGGTAGGACACTTACTTATGGAACACTTCAGAGAACATCTCTGGGACATGCACAAAGCAACCCCATTGCCCCGTGGCTGAATGTTTTAAATCTCTTTTCCACTCCCCCAAGGAATGTAGGTGCTGGGCCACCTCTATCACCAAACCCTTACCACCCACTGCCTGGAGGGGGAACATCTCCTCTTCCGTCTTGGGACCCTCCAATCACACGGGATCATTATGGATTTCACCAGTTTCCTCACTTCCCCTTCCCTCATTTTATCCCAGATTCAACCTTCCAACTGTGCACCACCCTCTTGACCTGTCCATCTCCCTTCCCATCTATCCGATCCACTTTCCTCTCCAACCTGTAACCTTCCTTCCCACCTTCATCTACCTAACACACTCCCCTCCCCTCTTTCCCCTCTCTCTTCCCCCGAAACCCCCCAAAGTCCCATTTATTTCTCAGCACCCTTGGCCCACAAGCCTCATTCCTGATAAAGGACTTTAGCCTGCTCCATGGATACTGCCTGACCGGCTATGCTTTTCCAGCGCCACACTCTCGACACTGGATTAAGAAAAAGCCAGCCTGAACCTGTTAAAGGCAAATTGTATATGACTAATTTGCTTAAGCTATATTACCTCATCAGTCCTTTCAAAACAACTTATGTTTACGTAGACTTCCAAAAAGGTGTTTTGAGAAATCTTATTTAATGAGGTTGCCTGCAGCTTTAAATCCTGGTGAATAAAAGGGCTGAAGAACAGCAACGTGACTAAGTTTGTGTTTGGGCTGGAAGCTTCTGAAGTGGTTGGTACATGAATTACTGTTTCTCTTAATATAACAGCAACTTGGTCTCGTATGCACGTTCACAATTGTAAAATTTATAGATGACATTAAACTTGTATCTCGTGAACTGAGAGAAGGTTGATGAGCACTTTTCAGGGAACATAGACTGAAATTTGGTGTATGGCAATGCAACCGAATGAATTTTGTAGAGTGGGTGAACAGGGGCAACACAATAAAAGGTGCCCTTCTAAACACGATGGAGCAGAGGCCTGGAGTACATGTGCACAAATTATTGAAGATAGGGCAAGTTAAGAAATAAATGAGAGAAAGTGAGGGCTGCAGATGCTGGAGATCCGAGCTGAAAATGTGTTGCTGGAAAAGCGCAGCAGGTCAGGCAACATCCAAGGAACAGGAGAATCGACGTTTCGGGCATAAGCCTGTCTTCAGCCTACCGTGTGGAACCTTATCAAACACCTTAGTGAAATCCATATACACCACATCAATTGCTTTACCCTCATCCACCTGTATGGTCACCATCTCAAAGAACTCAACAAGGTTTGCGAGGCACGACCTACCCTTCACAAAACCGTGTTGACTATCCCTAATCAAATTATTCCTTTCCAGATGATTATAAATCCTTTCTCTTATAACCTTTTTCAACACTTATTTCTTATTTCTTAAGCTAATCTTCCAGCCACATATTTGTCTTTCCCATTTCCTATTTATAATGAAATGCAGCAATTATTATCTTTGCGATCTTATTTCTTTTGGTTTTTACGTCTTAGCATATGGACTCCATCCTTGCCTCCTCAAGGATATCCAGTTTTCCAATACTGCCATAATTACCCTAATCATTTTCCCCTTCTTACCTTTTCTGAACCATCAATGTCATTGTACATTAACACACAATCCTCATAGTCCTTCAGCTACAGTGCCACTACATTATACTTCCACACTGCCATTGGTGCTTTTAGCTCAGTAATCTCATTCATCACACTTTGAACATTTATATACATGCTTTGTAATCTTGTCTTTGTATTCCTTGTAGACCCTTTTAGTCTGCTCCTGTTTAATACTATGACCACCCTCTCTAATCCTGTCCAGCATTCTACTTTTATTTACTGGTGTCTACCTCTCTGACACATTTGTTTAAACCTTTTCCAACCATATTAGTGAACCTCTGCAAAGATATTGATCCCAGGCTTGTTGTGTGAAATCCATCCCTTTTGCCCAAGAATCTGAAACTAATCTTCCAGTCACATATTTGTCTTTCCCATCTCCTATTTCTAATGAAATGCAGCAATTATTATCTTTGCGATCTTATTTCTTTTGGTTTTTACGTCTTAGCATATGGACTCCATCCTTGCCTCCTCAAGGATATCCAGTTTTCCAATACTGCCATAATTACCCTAATCATTTTCCCCTTCTTACCTTTTCTGAACCATCAATGTCATTGTACATTAACACACAATCCTCATAGTCCTTCAGCTACAGTGCCACTACATTATACTTCCACACTGCCATTGGTGGGAACCCTCCAACCACAAGGGATGAACTCAGATTTCTCCAGTTTCCTCATTTCCCCTCCCCCCACCTTGTGTCAGTCAAATCCCTCGAACTCAGCACCGCCTTCCTAACCTGCAATCATCTTCCTGACCTCTCCGCCCCCACCCCACTCTGGCCTATCACCCTCACCTTGACCTCCCTCCACCTATCGCATTTCCAAAGCCCCTCCACCAAGTCCCTCCTCCCTATCTTTTATCTTAGCCTGCTGGACACATTTTCCTCATTCCTGAAGAAGGGCTTATGCCCGAAACGTCGATTCTCCTGTTCCTTCGATGCTGCCTGACCTGCTGCGCTTTTCCAGTAACACATTTTCAGCAAGTTAAGAAATACTTTGTTTTTTAAAAAAGATTTATTCCATTCTTGGGTTCTGTAAGTAGAAGCATGAAACTATGCCCGAAACGTCGATTCTCCTGTTCCTTCGATGCTGCCTGACCTGCTGCGCTTTTCCAGTAACACATTTTCAGCAAGTTAAGAAATACTTTGTTTTTTAAAAAAAGATTTATTCCATTCTTGGGTTCTGTAAGTAGAAGCATGAAACATTAGCAACAGCATCATGGTGACCACTAATTCTGTTTATAATCTAAGATTGGTCTGATTCCTTGACACTTCAGGAAAGATGTGAACGCTTTGGAGATTGTGGAAAACCATAGGATTCTTTAGTTACATGGCTAGATAGATTGGAGAGGCTATGGTTGCTGTCCTTTAGCTGAATGGGATTAGGTGGGAGCTGGACAGAAAGTATGGGATGTTCAGACATGCAAAAGATACAGACAGGTCAGAAAGGATAATCCATTTTTACAAGACTTACTAGGATGTCGCCAAGGTTGGAAGATTTAAGCTAAAGGGAAATGCTGAATAGACTGGGGCTGTTTTCCCAGGAGCGTTGGAGGCTGAGGGGTAACCTTGTAGGGGTTTACTAAATCATGAGGGGCATGGATAAGATAAATATACAAAGTTATTTCCCTGGGGTGGGGGAGTCCATAACTAGAGGGCATAGGTTTAGGATGAGAGACCTAAGAGGCAACTTTTTCATACAGGGTGGTGCTTGTATGGAATGAGCTGCCAGAGGAAGTGGTGGAGGCTAGTACAATGGTAACATTTTTAAAAGGCATTTGGATGGGTTTATGAATAGGAAGGGTTTGGAGGGATATGGGCTGGGTGCTGGCAGTGGAACTAGATTGGGTTGGAATATCTGGTCGGCATGGAACATCTGACTCTGAGTGCTGCTGCTGCTGTGTTAAAGGTCATATACCAGCGGAGAAAGCTTCCAGGGTCCCACTTTTCTGTTTCAAAGTTTTTAGTCTGAGTTGGATGATATAAAGCACAGTGCAGTTTGCCTGGATACCCAACAGTAGAAGTGAAAGGTCCGTTTCTGCTCTCTCTTTAGAAACTCGGGTGGCAGAGGGTGTGTATTAGATGTCCAATGAGGGTACAGTGAACCTTCACTCCAATGCCCCTTCATTGAAAACTAGCAGGTGTAGACCAAGACATGGACTGAGAACTAAAGGCGACATAAAGAAAAGCCTGTTTAGAATCCTGATTGTACCTCTGATGCAGATTCAAGAGTAGTTTTGAATGGGAATTGGTTAAACAGCTGAAGGGAAAATATTTGCAGGGCTACAGGGAAAGGACACTGCTTTCACAATGTGCTCATTCTAATGATTCTGAGATCCTTTTATGCCCACCTGAGCAGGCAGGTGGGATGTTGACAGAAATACCAGATTAGATTGCATGTTCCAGTCTAAAAATGAATCTTTAACGTTCTTTCTTGGGCAAGAGCTCTTGTGCCAAGGCTAGAAAATTATATTCATCAAATTTTCTGTCTGTGGCACCTTACATTCTCCAGATTGGTTGGTAAGTTTATCTATGTAACAAAAGTAATCCATGAGCTGTGACATACATTTTATCTTCAGGATATTCTAAAGTATGCTTTCTGAAACTTCTCACCTATCTCCTGCTGTGTGTTGGTGTGTGGAGTATTGCACTCTCTACCTGAACCAAGATGGTGAGCTGGTATTGTATATTCTTGATGCTGTTGTCACCAGCGTGACAAAATGATTTACAATCTGTTCCTTAAATGGGATCTAAGACTTTAACAATATCAGGAACTCTTTTTCCAAAAACCTTGTATATTGTGAAACCTATATAAGCAGACACTAGAATCTTGATTAATCCAAATAACTTGGAAGAGGCACTCTGAAACCATAGACCCTTCAAATTATGGACAGCCATCAAATGTATTTTTTTAAACAGGTGAACAAGTGTGAACAGTGAGTTCTGTGACACAAATTGTTTTTGTGGAATAGGGAGCTGTTTTTTTTCCTTGCATCTATAGTATTGGACAAACTGTTCTATCTGTGGAATAGATACAACTCCATCTCCAGAATGAGTAGCTTCTCAGATACCCCTTTTAGGTAAAGAACTCCCCGTTGACTTAAAACACACAAAATAAAAAATACCAAAATAGACTGCTCGTGACTGTTTCCCCAATATGCAGGCTTCATTATATATGGGATGCAAAAAGTTCAAAGTTAACAATGAATGAATGTGTTTTTCAGAGTTCTACTGACTTCCCAACACCAATTATCTTAATTGGGAACAAAATAGATTTGAGAGATGAAATGCCTCATACACAGCGTGGCACTGTGCTGACTGCCCATGGAGAGAAATTAGCTATGGTGAGATCTATTGTGATATAAATATATATTGTCATTAATACAAACCAGAAGTGAAATTTATATAAAAGCTGCTTTTCCAAACAAAGTGACACTAATATAGAACAATTTTTCAGGTAAATGATTAAGTTCGTTTTCACTGTTACTACAATGAGCATATGGCCTTTCCGCACACGTGTGTCCACCAGTGTGGGTATTACATTGAGTTAATCTTTCTTAGTGGTTGTTGTGATGTAATTTGTAGATTAACCTGTATGTAAATAAATCCAAGTTAACCAGTTGTCCAGTTCCAGGCACCACATTTTTAGGAAGAATGGCAAGGCTTCTGAGAGGGTAGAGAAAATAGAGAATGGATATATGGGTGAGGGACTTTAGTTAAAATGACAAATTGGAGAAGCTGGGGCTGTTCTCCTTAGGGATGAGTGAACATTTGATAGTAGTCAAGTTTGACATTCAAAATTCAGATAAGAGAATCTGGATAGGTGGGGGTGGAAAGCTCATTTACAAGAGGGCACAGGTGGGGGGAGTTTAGGGGTGAAGTGCAGGGAAAATTTTTCATTGAGGGTGGTGGATGCCTGGAATGCACTACCAGTGCAAGTGGGGGAAGTAGGCGCATTAACAGCATTTAAGGTGTATCTTGATAGATACACAAATAAGAGGCGATCAGAGTAATAGAAATCTACATATAAGCAATATATAGCGGAAATAAATAGGAATCATTGCTGGCTTGGTGGCCAGAAAGCTCCTAAACCAGAGGGGACTGATCTAGAGTAATTGGCAGAAGAAATGATGGTGACATGAGAACACTTTGGATGCGAGCAATTCAGTGTGAAACAGTGCCAATTCGAATGATGGTGATTCAAATGTGGTTTACAAAAGAAAATAGGCTGAATGTCTGAAGAATATTTGGGATAAGGGCAGATGATGGCTGAATCACTTGTGATGACCAGAAATGGACTTGATAAACTGCTAGTCTTCTGTGCTATAACAATTGTGTTTAAAAATGTGTTGCTGGAAAAGCGCAGCAGGTCAGGCAGCATCCAAGGAGAAGGAGAATCGACATTTTGGGCTTCTGCCCGAAACGTCGATTCTCCTTCTCCCCGGATGCTGCCTGACCTGCGCTTTTCCAGCAACACATTTTTAAGCTCTGATCTCCAGCATCTGCAGTCCTCACTTTCTCCTGTAACAATTGTGTCTTTGTCTAGACTTACAATGCATTATTCTGTGAAACAAGTGCTAAAGATGGGACCAATGTGGTGGAGGCTGTTCTGCATTTGGCCAGGTAAGTTCACTTCTAACTGTACAGTTGTACAGTATTAAAGTAAACCGAATGAGTCTATTCTAACTGCTGCAATTACTTGGGTAACAACACAAAACCACTTAATGAAAGAGGAAGGACTTTCTTTACAGATCATTCTTTATCCTGGTCTCTGGATTACATGAAGAACTTTTGCAATCTATCTGCATTACTTCCAAACAAACAATGATGCTGGAAATTGGAGGATCAAGTAGCATCTGTGGAGAGAGCAAGCTAATGTTTCGAGTCTACATGACTCTGTCTCCATAGATGTTGCCTGACCCTCTGATTCCCAGCATGGTTTTGTTCAGTACAGTTCCATCATCTGCAGTAATTTGCTTCTGCATTATGTCTGATTAATCACTGTTTTGATTAAAATTGGAGTTTTTGGTGTTAAGATAATCCCTGTGTTGAGAAATGTTCCATTACTGAGACATCTATGCACAAATTCCTGGAGTGGGGAAAAGGTCCAGAAAATAATGGAATTGTCATAGTTATCCTGGTAATAGTTATTAAAACAGAAGTTGTACTGAACAAGTGTCACTGGGATTCACTACTTAATCTTTTTGGTCTTGTGGTGCCTTGCTCTTGCAGCTACTATTCAAGAGTGAGGTATGTTAATCAGTGACATTCATAACCAAGTCTTGTGTAGTGTCTGCACTCACTGGCTAGCAATCGGAAATGGAAATCTTGACTGCAGGGGTGAGTTGACAAATTAGGACTGAGAAAATGAAGGATGTTAAGACTGATTTCAAGTTCCTGAGGGATTTAATGGGACACCCTGATGAGTTGCAGGTAACTCTGTTACACCATGAGGATGGGTGCTGCCTCTTGGGCAGAGGGAAAATCTGTAGATCAACTTCGAGTGTTGCATACAGGCTGTAGCAACTGAAATCTGAATCCACGCCTTGTTGCCAAATCAAAATAGCTGAAGCATGAAAACCCATCTCTGGCCAACAAGAACAAAACCACAATAGACCCCTGTATGCATCAGATAACCAGACATACCTAGTACAAATGTTTGTGCCAAAACCATGTTCAGTAGCACTAATTAATCTCTAACTGAAACACAAATCATTGGGATAAACTTGATGTCTGTACAGTGCATACATAAACATAATTTGTGTTCATTTCTCCCTTGTGCAGAGAAGCCAAGAAGAATGCAAACATCAGGGACAGTGTTCAGCCAGTGACAAAGCTAATAGCAGCAGATGGGAAAAAGGCACTGAACAACTGCTGCAAAACATAAGACTAGAAATCCTTGGATTGTCATTGTTCACTGTCCTCTAAGACGCAGATAATTCATGGGATTTGTGATGTTTGCTCACAATACGCTATAACGCATCTTTCCTTTTGGCAAAATTTTACTCTCATTTGAGAGCATCTGTTTAATGGCCACTAAATGGCTAACACTGTATATTTTTGATGGTATATAGGTTGAAATGTATATTTTTGAGCTGAGGAACAAGTGTTACCCGTTCTATTTTGTGATGGATTTTACCTTGATATGTAAATGACACTTTAAAAATAACGTGCAAGGAATGTAAAAATAAGTTTTGTAAAATGAAGGAGTTTGTTTTTTTGAAATGACATTTATTCAGTAAAAGCTTTTGGGTTAGAAACTGAAATAAAATGAATTACAGTAAACCATTTTTTTTGTCAAAATTTGGGAGAAGATTTGTAGCTCGGGTGCTCGTTGTTGTGGTTCTGTTCGCCGAGCTGGAAATTTGTTGCAGACTTTTTGTCCCTTGTCTAGGTGATATCCTCAGTGCTTGAGAGCCTCCTGTGAAGCGCTTCTGCGTTGTTTCCTCCGGCATTTATAGTGGTTTGTACCTGCCGCTTCCGGTTGTCCGTTCCAGCTGTCCGCTGCAGTGATTGGTATATTGGGTCCAGGTCAATGTGCTTTTTTTTAAATTTGACATTTTTCAAACTTTCTTCTTTCTCAATCTTTAACTCCGCAGAGATAAAAGTCAATTTTTCCTGAAAATTTACTGATTTCATGTTCCACTATATCTTCCTCCACAGGATTACTGCTTGGCTTCATCCCAGGTAACTGTTCTTTGTATCTATATCCCAAGTATCTATCATTCTTGACTAGACCCAGGATACTTTTAAAAAATGATCAATCTAGTTACTGTACAATGCAGACTTGGGAACACTGCAAGGAATTAAACTCTTGGATATGGTGAGGACCACCCTTTCACTTTGAAGTAATAGCATTTTTCCTGTGTGATCTTCAGTTATGACAACCCAAAAGCAGTGCACCTTACTCTCCAATGGTCAAGTGCTCATATCTGCTGAGAACAGACTTTCGTTATTAAGAATTTGAGTGGGTTGCATTGGCCTAGTGACCAGCATATTTTAAACCAGTGTTTTCTATGGCCAGGAATCTTTTTGTCTACAGGGCTTTCGTTTTTGCTTCATCCATCTGCAAACTTGCTGATTTAAAACTGACTGGTTCCATCTGCTGGAATTGAAGAGCTATCACAGCTAGAACACAGTGTAGCAAGATGGTTTGTTCCAGCCAAAGTCTGTTAAGTTAATAAATACAACAGGGATGTCAGGACAAATGGATTCATGTGACGATCCCTCCATACCAGAGATCATCCTAGTGAACCTTCTCTTAACTGCCTCCAATGAAATAAGTTTTCTTTAAATAAGATGGCATGGTCTTACCAGCACCTTATACAGCCTTCCTGGTTACCTGCTGCACCTGTGAGCTAGCTTTGTGTTTTGTGTACAAGTCCCTTTTGTGTTGCAAATTTCTGCAGTTCATCCCCATTTAAATAATACTCCTATTTCTCTTCCAAAATGAACTTCACATTTTCCCACATTGTACTCCATTTGCAAATTCTTGATCAGTCAAATTATCAATAACTTTCCAAACTGTTTGTACCCCCACCCTGGCACCTTGTTGTTTTTGAGTCATCTGCAAAACTGGTTTCAATACATTTTACTTCCTCCAAGTCTTGAATATATATTCTCTGGAATCTTACTGGGCACAGGTTGCCAATGCCAAAAGGCCATTACCCCCACTTGTTTCTAATGAACTTTGATTTCTCTTCCTATTTTAAGGACTTTCAGTTCTTGTATTCCTCACTACTTTACCCTCAGTTTATTTTCTCTTATCATCTTTTTAGTTCTCCTTTGCTGGATTCTCAATTTATCCCAGTCTTTGGGGGCTATCACTGACTTTTGTCTTCTGATATGTTTTTTTTTCCATTTTATATTCTCAACTTCCTTTGTTTACTATGGTTGGTTTATCCCTCTCTTACAATCCTTGTTCCCTATTTTTGCGGAGTCATGAATTGTCTGCCAGTGCTTGTTTACTGTCTTTCCTGCTATCTGTTCAGTCTGTGAGCTAACTCTATCCTCGTTTGATTGTAATTCCCTTTTAGCAAAATTAAACTCTCTTCTTTCCAACCTGTCTCACACCTAAACCGTACTATAAATTCTATCATGTTAAGCACAAGAGTCATCTTTTACTTGTCATTTATTAAACCTGCTTTATTACCCATTACCAAATCCAGGACAGCTAGTTCCCTGGTTAGTTCTTTGACACATTACTCTGAATTTATAGTCTTAGCTACCCTTTCCAATTTGATTGGGTCAATCAGGCTGAGGTGTAAGGTCATCCATTATTGCTGTTCTTCTCTTCACAGGCTCCTATTATACCCTTGCCTCCAGGCTGGGTACTACTTGGGAGGTCTATTCACTACTCCTACCAGTGTCTTCTCTCACTTATCTATCTCAACTGTCCTCATTTCATCTCTTATTAACTCTGCCACACCACTCACCTTTTTCATCTCTTCTGCCTTTCCAAAAGGTCAAATATCTACATATGTCAAGTTCCCAATTCTGAACTCCTTTGAAACAATGTTTCTGTAATGATTTGAGACTACATCCATTTGTGCTATCAGTTTGTGTGAATTCTGCACTGTTCATTGATGTCAGGTTCCCACCTAGTATTACTTGGTGGAAATCTTGTTTTCCTTTCACTTTCCCACCTGTTAAAATTATTGGAATGCTTGCTGACTGCCTCATGATTTATGTAACCTGTATTTAAGCAGGTGGATGTCTGATTGGATACAGGTTCAGCAGTCTAACCACTTAATGGGAGTTGCCATTGAGTTCATTACATTTTGTTCACTTACTCAAATTCCATAAATTTGTAAAATTTATTAATATTAACTGTCTATTAAGTTAATAGACTCCACCTTGTGAAAATCACTCCTTTTGAGAACTTCTAGCTTAACTTTAAAAATAACACACAGAATTCTGAAAATCATCTACCTATGTGTTGAGTTTGTAGTGAGCCATACAACAGATTATGTGAAGGGCATGTACCCTCTACCTTGAAGCTGGGAGGCCTAGGTTTGATGTTCCAGACACATTAAAACATCCCTGAACAAGTTGGCTAGAAAATTTCCATATCCTGATTGAGTTGGGATTATTAATCCCGAGACCTAAGTAATGTTCTGGGGAGGATTGGAAGGAAAAGTTGAGCGAAGAACAGATCTGGGTATAAACCTAAATTTTCCACCTGATTTAATTTAATGTTGGTAGTGTTCTCACAGTACCACAGGGGAAAGAAAAGACAAGACTTGTATTTGTGAATTAAACAAAATTATTTAAAACAATAGGGAGCTTTTGGCTCTAATGTTAGTATTTTGAAAACAAATGCAAATAACTGTACACCTATACTGCTGAAAACAATTGATTTGAGAATGAGGACAGTATATCTTCCAAATGTTGTTCTGGTCAGATTGAGGTCCACCTAGGAATACTATGTGGAAACAATTCTTTTGACCTACTGAGCATGTTTTAAAAAGTGTAGTTATGAGCAGTGTTGTACACCGTATCAACAGAATCATTGACATTCCACTATTTCACATGATAGCAAATTACTCGAATGAAATTTCTTGCAATTGGTTTTAGGAAGGCATTAATCCTTGAACATCTCCAGCAACTCTTTTAATAATCTGAAATATACTCTTACTAAAACTGCTATACTTGATTATCAGTCCAATTACATTTTAAGGCTGAACAATTTTTAAGAGGGCTAAATTCAAACTTGATTTTTAAAAAAAAAGCAAGCACAAAACAAAATTCTGTAGAAACAACAGGTCTGGCAGCATCTGTAGAGACAAAACAGTTAAATGTTGAATCTTAAGACACTTCATTAGAACTGAAGAGGGCTGGGAAGGGTTGAATTTATGCTGATGAGAGGAGATTGGGAGCAAGAGAATAGAGTACATGGAGTCAGTACCCTGACAAAGAGAAAAAGGGATAGGCAAAGATTGATGATGATGATCAACCAAGCGAAAGGTGATAGCTAAATTAGGTACTCAGGAAAAAGTGCAAATATTGAAAATGGATTTGCTGTGCTCTGAGCAGGATCAAGGGGTAGGGGATAAACAAGGAAATGGAGTTCTCTCTGAATCTGTTAAACTCAACACTGAGTCCTGAAGGCTAAAGTACCTAGGCAGAAGATGATAAATACCCAGTTGAGAGGTGGAGTCAGGGGAAGGGGAGGAAGATTCCAGAGGGGTATGATTTCAGGTATTACATTCTTTCTGAAAGCTGCAAAGGAAGAGAACCAGCTTTGAAATAGCACGAGCATGATGCAGTGCTGATGGTGAGGCCTGAAACAAGACTGGTTGGCAAAGGTTAGATCACATGGAATACGGGAAGAACTAGCCCTCTGGATACAGATCTGGCTCAAAGATAGAAGACAGAAGGTTGCTTTTTAGACTGTCAGTTTTTAGACTGGAGACTTGTAACCAGTGGTGTGCCACAAGGATTGGTGCTGGGCCCACTGCTTTTTGTCATTTATATAAGTGATTTGGATGTGAAAAGGTGGTACGGTTAGCAAGTTTGCAGATGACACCAAAATTGGACAGTGAAGATTACCTCAAAGTCTGATAGGATCTTGATCAGATGGGCCAATGGCTGAGGCGTAGTAGATGGAGTTTAATATATAGATAAATGGGAGGTGCTTCACTTTGAAAAGGCAAGATTTATACACTTAATGGTAAGGTCCTGGGGAACCGTCTGTGAACAAGGAGACTTTTGAGTGCAAGTTCATAGTTCCTTGAAAGAGGAGTCTCAGGTAGATCGGGTAGTGGAGCCAATTTTTGGTATGCTTGCCTTTGCAAGCATTGGGCTTGAGAGTTGGGCAGTCATGTTGCAGCTATACAGGCCATTGGTTAGGCTACTTTTGGAATACTGTATACAATTTTGGTGTCTCTGCTATAGTATGTTGTGAAACTTGAAAGGGCTCAGAAAAGATTTCTAAGGATGTTGCCAGAATAGATAGGGCTATTTTCCCTAATGTCAGAGGCTGAGGGCTGACCTTAAAGAGTTACAAAATCATGACGGACATGGATTGTTTGAATAGCCAAAGTCTTTTCCCAGGGGTGCAGGAGTCCAAAACAGAAGGCCAAGATTGAAAACAAGATGAAAAAGATTTAAAAAGGGACCTAAGGGGCAATGTTTTCAGAGGGTAATGCATGTAAGGAACAAGCTGCCAAAGGAAGTGGTGGAGGCTGGTACAATTACAATATTTAAAAAGGTATCTGGATGAGTATCTGAATAGTGTTTAAGGAACATGAGCCAAATGCTGGAAAATTGGATTAGATTAGGTTAGGATATTGGGTGGGCATGGACGAGTTGGACTGAAGGGTCCGTTTCCATGCTGTACAACTCTATTACTCCATGTGTAAAGTAAACAACTATGAATGCTGCAATTATAAAACAAAAATATAGTGTGCTGGAAAACACAGCAGGCCTAGCAGCACCTGCAGAGTGTAGACAGATTTAACATGGAGGAGAAAGTGAGGTCTGCAGATGCTGGAGATCAGAGCTGAAAATGTGTTGCTGGAAAAGCGCAGCAGGTCAGGCAGCATCCAGGGAACAGGAGAATCGACGTTTCGGTCATAAGCCCTTCTTCAGGAATGGCTTATGCCCGAAAGAAGGGCTTATGCCCGAAACGTCGATTCTCCGGTTCCCTGGATGCTGCCTGACCTGCTGCGCTTTTCCAGCAACACATTTTCAGATTTAACATGGAGTCCTTTATCAGAATGGAGGTCTGCTGGGGAAAGATGAAATTCATACAGATGACAAGGTGAGGTTGTTAGAGCAGTGTTCCCAGTGGCCTGACAGGGAATAGAGATGAATTTAATCAGCAAAATCAAACAAAAAGGCATAAAGAAGCTTTGAACTTCCTAATAATGCATAGATGTCGTTTGATTCCTCCCTTAAATGAATGGCAGTTCGTTCAACAGTAACTTTTAAAGGGGATTGAAATATCTGCTTGAAGGAAAAACATTTTGACCAGTGGAGTGCCACAAGGATCAGTTCTGGATCCACTACTTTTTGTCATTTTATACAAATTATTTGGATGTCAGCATAATAGGTATAGATAGTAAGTTTGCAGATGACACCAAAAGTGGAGGTGTAGTGGACAGCGAAGGAGGTTATCTCAGATTACAACAGGATTTTGATCAGACGGGCTAATGGGCTGAGTGGTGGTAGATGGAGTTTAATTTAGATAAGTGTGAGGTGCTGCACTTAGGGAAAGCAAATCTTAGCAGGATTGATGCACTTAATGGGAAGGTTCTAGGGAGTGTTGCTGAACAAAGAAACCTTGGAGTGCAGGTTCATAGCTCCTTGAAAGTAGAGTCACAGGTAGATAGGATAGTGAAGGAGGCATTTGGTATGCTTTCCTTTATTGGTCAGAGTATTGAGTACAGGAGTTGGAAGGTCATGTTGCAGCTGTGCAAGACATTGGTTAGGCCATTGTCGGAATACTGTGTGCAATTCTGGTCTCCTTCCTATTGGAAGGATGCTATGAGACTTGGAAATCTTTTTTGAACCCTTTCAAGAATGTTGCCAGGGTTGGAGGGTTTGAGCTATAGGAAGAGGCTGAATAGGCTGGGGCTGATTTCCCTGGAGTGTCAGAGGCTGAAAGGGTGACCTTAGAGAGGTTTATAAAATCATGAGGTGCATGGATAGGACAAATAGACAAAGTCTTCTCCCTTGTGTGGGAGAGTCCAGAACTAGAGGGCATAGG
Organism: Chiloscyllium plagiosum; assembly: GCF_004010195.1. NCBI lineage: Eukaryota > Metazoa > Chordata > Chondrichthyes > Orectolobiformes > Hemiscylliidae > Chiloscyllium > Chiloscyllium plagiosum. The sequence goes on along the minus strand of NC_057745.1, from coordinate 26,918,142 downwards.
TTTAGGGTGAGAGGGGAAGATATAAGAGAGACGTAACAGGCAACTTTTTCCACGGAGAGGGTGGTACATGTATGGAACGAGCTGCCAAAGGAAGTCGTGCAGGCTAGTACAATTGCAACATTTAAAAAGGCATCTGGATTGGTATATGAATAGGAAGGGTTTGGAGGGATATGGGCTGGGTGCTGGCAGGGTTGGGATATCTAGTCAGCGTGGACAAGTTGTACCAAAGGGTCTGTTTCCCTGCTGTACAGCTCTATGACCACCTGACTATTTGCAGGGTTAAAGATGACGACCAGGGAAACTGGAGTGACTGGATATCTCTTTCAGAGCTGGGAGGTAGGACAGGTCCAGTTATGAAGAAAAAGCCCAACAATTTGGATGATCCATTCTCTGCCAGAGGGAGTTCATGTAGCATTCTATGCAATGCATGCCAATGTGTTCAGCTCCACAGATGGCTGACAATGAGATGAACTCATTTTTTTGACAGTAGTTTGGCACATTGCTGCTCATCCCACTATTTAATCAGCCCCAGGCAACATAAAATGATTTTGTACTTCACTACTGTATTATACTTAAGTGTTCTCATATCTGTTTTGCTTCCCCCTACTCCACATACACATCTTCAACATTGGGGAAAAACAGTCACATGTTACACTAAGGTGTGTGAAAGATACATTTGAGAAGTGTCTCCGAGCTTGACAGCACAGTGAATGCATTGTCATTAAAATATCAAATTATTTGACTCACTCACTTAAAATCTGCAATATCACAAACCAAAGCATTGTATCTTACCAAATTAGGTAAACAGTTTTTATTAAGCTGATATCTCTAACAGATGTTAAAGCAGGTTAGATTTTCTTTATCCATGGATGTGGAGAATGACGGAATGAAGATGAATTATAGACTCAGTGTGTTCCACCCTATCATCTAACAAATTCACTGCCTGTAAATAGACAGCCAATTACATCATTATCACCACATAACTACGTTTCGTCTCTCACCTTCCCACAATCTTCCATTCAACCTTACCTCCTCCCAAATTATTTTTCTACTCACCCGTTACCATAGGCTCTTACAAAACTAATGCTCCTTACAGTGTGCCCTGCAGCATCAGTATACCTCCAACTAACTGAGTGCAGAGGCAGAGAACTACACACAAATTTGCTAAGATTTAGTTATTTAAAGTTCGTAATAGCTGCAGGAGAAGACTAAGAGCAAGCTCAAGTGAAAATACAAAAAGAGGGCTACCTTCAGTGATTTGAAAACAGACCAATATCGATAAAACTACAATAAAAGGAATGAACTAAATGAATGCAGTATAATTGAAACACTCAAAATAAAGGGTTGGGAAACAAAAAATCAGAACTCCAAAACTTCGACACAGGCCAAGATAAATGGGTCTATAACAGATACAAAGAATCAGGCTTTAGAAAATTCCAAAAGAAAATGAGACACAAAGATTATGGGAAAAGACTGGTAAGGGAAATCATCTCCAGGCCCATCAGCTGTCCCTCTCAAAGATGATATATCTGTGCACTCAGGGAACACAGGATTTCACCACTGATGTCACGTTACTAACTAATTCAAAATTTTGACTCAAGATTTTTAGAGCAAGCTTGGGGGGAACTGGCCTACTCCTATTCCTATGTTCTTAGATATTTTGGCATCTGGGCAGATCCTATGAGGCAGTGAGCTCTAGAGTGCTAAACGTGCTTCATTTTCTTTTACGACATTAACATTAAGACATTACGACTGAAAACTTGATACAGCTTGATGGGCACATTGTTCACAATGGCAACAATCGATAGTAAGCATTTTCTGTCCTTCCCTAAAAACTTGGCCTTTTTAAAAAAAAAAAATATTTTATTAAACAATTACAAAAGTTTACAAAAAAAGTTAACTTTTACAGCTGTATACAAAGAAACAGCAATTTTACAAGGGAGAGAAGCAGCAAATCCAGGCCCTCAAACCCTACCGTTCAATCAGTTTACAGGGAAATGAGGACAAACCTCAAATCCCAGTTTCAAGTATTACAAGACAGCAATGACATTTGTACATCAAAAGACAATCCAATTACATAAAAAAACAGTGCATACAATGCAGACCCAGCAAGCCCCCGTCCCTCCCACCTTCAGGCCACTCTAAGACAGCCCGCCCGTATGCATCTTCCAGCTCTCGGTCCACCCTGACAAAACCTGGCCTTTTAGGTGTTGTAAAACACAAGATGGGAGGGGACATAGTACTCAGTCCATCAAAGTTGATTTTACAAGACCTTTGCCTGAACGCATGTGGAGCTAATTTCAAGTAGGATCTAGCATTGGCAGATAATTCCTTAGATTAGATTAGATTACACTGTGGAAACAGGCCCTTCGGCGCAACAAGTCCACACCGACCTGCCGAAGCGTAACCCACCCAGACCCATTCTCCTACATTTACCCCTTCACCTAACACTACGGGCAATTTAGCATGGGCAATTCACCTAACCTGCACAATTTTGGATTGTGGGATGAAACCAGAGCACCCGGAGGAAACCCACACAGACACGGGGAGAATATGCAAACTCCACACCGAGTCGCCTGAGGCGGGAATTGAACCCGGGTCTCTGGCGCTGTGAGGCAGCAGTGCTAACCACTGTGCCGCCCACAAATTCTGTTGTGTTCAGAGTCCATTTGATCAGTTTAGGGGCTTCCTAAACTTCAGGTAGAAGTAGCAATTTTGATTTGTGGAGTCATCGGAGAGGTGAACAGCAACTGTTAAAGTACAGACCGTGTGGATTCTAAGCAGAGAAAATGCTGATTCCACTATTCCTCCTTAGTTCCTGAGGCTGGAAGATTTGCTTAGTCTGGAGAGGAAGTTTACAGTGTGACCCGCACAGTGATAGTTCTGGAATTACTTGACTGGTAAACCGCAATGGTGAACCACTTAGAGTAGAGAATATTACTTTTGTGGAATATATCATCACGTTATATTTTCCCTACAAAATTCAATTGAATTCAACTGTTTTTAGTAATTTAGTACAGAAATTCTTGATGTGCTATTCTTTGCTGTTATTTAGCTGCAAGTTCAAGTTCTTTTTCAAAATTAAAAGGGTATGGTTCAAAGAGCAAATAGGCTCCTAGGCTTCATAAAGGAGACAAAAATTTTAATAAAGCTTCATAAGCACCATCTAAACACTTCAGAGGATGCAGACAAGATTTACAACGTTTCCAGGAATGACAAACGTCAATCATGACTGAGATTGGAAAAACTGAGGCTTTTCTTAGAGACAGTTGAGACAAAATTTGACAAAGGTGTTCGAAACGATGAGGAACATTGATAGTCAATACAAACTTACCTTTGGAGGAAATGTTCAGAACCAGTTGACAAATTTAAAAATTGGTAAAATAAAAGTGAAAAACCTCTTGTTCTGAAACACAATACTGCCCAATGTTGGCACAGGCAGATTCGATTGTGACTTCCAAAAAGGAATTGGAAAAGACTTGGAAGTAAAAAGAAATTGCAGGGATGTGGAAAAGACTTCAGCTTTAGCTAACTTGTTCTTGAAGAGATCAACGATGGATGTGACAGAACAAATGGTTTCTTCACTACCATAGCAATTCCATACCCTGAAGTCAAGGGCAGAGGGAATGGACAAAATATATGACCAATAGTGATCAGACTTTGATTAGTCCAGCCTCTCCTGGAAAAACCTCCATTCAATCTCCATCAGTAATTAAGCACTTGCAGAATTTCATCATCTGCACGTTCTACTATTTTGTACAACAAATAGGCACAAGACTGGTCATCTGTTTGCCAGATTCTCCCCAGACAGTAACACAATCTCAAGTGTATAATACCCAGTAAAACAATTAGATAATGGTCTAGGATTGCTGCTTTCACCATCACATTGTCTTAATACTTGATATCTATAAGCCCTAATTATGGAGTTGGGCCCCTTTTGCAACTGTAAATGCATTCCAGTGAAAGATGCCTTGAAATTTAAAATGTAAATGAACCACCTACATTAACACCCTAGTTCATGATTAAAAATACAATCTAAACCACAACCAGCCAGCTGTCCATGTGTCATATCAGCTTTCCTTATCACTCTTGATTTTAAAGTCATCCTGCTGAAATCAAACCTTGCTCTTTCCACAAATGCTGTCAGATCTGCTAAGTCTTTTCTAGCACTGCCTTATTTTTATGATGAAGTAACACTTTTTTCTTGTGATCAGCCAAACACTATAATATTCCAGTGGCCGACTTGCACTGTTCTCGAAAGACTACTGCTTCCTGTGGAGAAGTGGCAAAAGTATCTCATGTTGAGACTCCAAAATGTTTTCCCACCCACTGCTGAAACTGATGAGTCTCTAATTAGTTTCAGGTTATCTGGAAATCATAAAAGCCAGCACAAAATCATTCCAAAAAGAGTTTCCTAAAGTTATTTTATTCAAAATAGACACTTCATGTTACACACATTTTATACACAAGACGACAGCAACTCAATTTATGATCTACAGGTTTTATGTACTTAATGCCTTTCATCCTTCAAACCAAAGAAATGTGCTGCTGCCGTAATGGATTAGTCCTTTTTGTTGCAAGTTGTGTTGACAGCGTTTTTGAAGTGGGAATGAAAATCAAAATATTAAAAAGTGAAAGGAAAAGGCTGACCAAAAAAAAACAAAAAAACTTTAACCTATCTTGCTTTCGGAGACAAAAAAGGACAGTAATTCAAGTTTCTCTAACCTGTAAAAATCACTAATTTCAGATTATGCTAGTTATGCTGAATGGTCATAAGTTATCTGCTACAACCAGAGATGTTCCCACTCAAGAATGAACTATGAATGCAATAAAATGCACAAAAAAATTTAAACAAGTCCATATAAAATTAGAAAGCACCATTTCATTTCTTGCTTTATTAAAAAACTCAAGTACCAATTGCTTTTCATTTTAAAAGTTATCAAGTCACTGGTAATTAGAAGAACCAGAGACCAATAATTAAACTACCAATTCAATGACACTTGAAATCACCCTTATTTTCGATGTAATTAAAAAGAATGCTTCTAGATTTTACTGCCTGTAGAACCGGAATCAGCCAATGTTTAAAAATTTTTTGCATTAGAATGGGAGTTGGAGAAAACCACAACCATTTTTAACCTGGTATTGGGAGGTAAACCTTTTGGACTATAAGCTGGTGTTGTGATTTTTAACTTTGTCCACCCCAGTCCAACACTGGCACCTCCACACTTAAGATTATGGCCAACATAAATGCTAAATCCTAAATTTTTAACATAACTTGACAAATATTTACCCTTTGCACTTCAACATTACCACAATGGTACAGTCTTCAACATTTTGGGGTTAACACTGACCAGAAATTGGATAACATCATCTACATAAACATTATGGCACAGCAGCAGGTTAGAGGCTGGGACTGAACTAACCTAACTGGCCAATGTTTGTCCAACAAATACACAGAGCATACTGCTCCTTTGTCTGAAAAAAGTGCAGCTCCAACAATTAAGCAGCTCAACACCATCCATGACAAAATTCCTTGTTTGATGGGCACCCCAGCCACTATAATGATGCATACTGCTATCACTGCCTAAAAGATGTACTCCCGACAGCTCAAACATCATTTGGCATCAGCTTCTAACCCCACCTTTACCAAGAACAAGGGCAGTGGATGTGTTCGAATGTTACTACCCACAAGACCCTCAAAGTTTTGCATCATACTGATTTGGAAACATTAGTACCCCTTTACTGCTGAGCCAAGAAGTGACATTTCATGATCAATTTCTGACTTTTTAAAAAAAAAATGTAGAAGAGTTAACATTCAAGTAAAATGGAGTAGAAAAGAATGCACAGCAAAGTTCTGTTGTGCAACACAGGAAAATAAAAAGTGGTACCATTCTATTTTGGCATGATGGCAGCTGGTGATTAGGGGACTTCCACAGGGACCATAATATTTCATGTTATACATGAAACTCTGGACGAGGAACGGAGGGTACTCTGGCAAAGTTTGCACATCACAGACAGGTGAAGGGACAGGTCGTGCTGAGAAAGCTGGGAGGCTGCAGAAGAACTTGGTCATGCTAAGCAAGTGGGCAAAGAAGTGGCAGATAGATTACAATGTGGGAAAGTATGAGGTTTTTGCACGTTGGTAGGAAGAACAGGCATAGGGTATTTTCGAAACAGGTAAAGGCTTTGGAAATCTGAAGCCCAAATTGATTTGGGAATTCTAGTTCAGCATTCTCTTAAGGTTAACAATCAGGTTCGGTTTGCAGTTAAGGCGGCAAATGCAATATTGATATTTCAAAGAGGATTAGATTACAAGAGCAGACATTTATGGCTTTGGCCATAAAAGGCTCTGGTCAGACTACATTTGGAATAATGAGAGCAGATTTGGGCAGTGTAAAAGACATGCGGGCGTCGGCATGGAGGAGGTTTACAAAAGTGATCCTAGGGATGAAGAGCTTATCATTTGACGAGCAGTTGAAAACTCTGGATTTGTACTCGATGGGAGTTTAGAAAGGGGAATGATTGTATTCTAGAAGTTTCAATGAGATCCTGAGAAACCTGGATAGAGTTGACATGGAGATGTTGTTTCCAATAGTGAGAGAGATTTGGAGCAGGGGGGCACAACCCCGGAGTGAAGCGACAACCCGTGAGAACTGAGATGAGAAATTTCTTCAGCCAGTGGATGGCTAATTCATAGAACTAATTGCCACAGAAGGTTGTGGAGGCCAAGTTGCTGAATATATTTAAGACAACAATAGGTTCTTGATTAGTATGGGGATCAAGGGTTACAGGGAAAATGCAGGATAATGGGGTTGAAAAATACAACCAACCATCTTATGGTGTCACCATGCAAAATTCTGAAATTTAAAAGGAATGGCTCAGCAGGTAACGGTGAATTTACAGTTCAGTGCTGTGAAGCAGCGATTCAGAGCATGATTTAGATTTACAAAGCAGAGGCTCATAAGAAACAACTTTTTTATTCACCAACTTTTAAAAGTAATGTAACAGCACAAAGTACTTCACAGAAGGGTTAAAAAAAAAGTTGGCATCCAGACAGAGCAAACATTAGGAGGAATTAGTAAATGCTTGGAAGGAGGCAAAAGTAAAGATTGCTCATGGACGGAAACGTCAGATTCCAGTGTAGAGGCTGGGGAAAATACACAAACCTACTGGGCTTGAATTTCAAACTGTCGTACTTATGACCAAGTCCCCCAACTATTAAACCTGCAGCTGAATCAACTGCTTGAGATGAGCATCAACTCTTTAGATCCACTACAAATCTTTGGAAACCATTTAGGAAATTTTATATGTACAGAATGAACATCACAAATGAATTATCCACCCAAAATATTCGACAGCTGCTCTTTCAAAATGTTAGCAGTTTCAACGTTAATGTGCATTCAAGCAAAGAACACTTGTGTTAGTGTGATTCATTACTTTTGCAGAAGTCCTGGTCCACACTTGTTCACCGGCAAGTTTCAGGCATCATGTAGAAGTTTGCCAATACTTTAAGTCCTGGTGCAAAAGGTTTTCCTAGGTTGTTTTGAGTAATATCCAGATCTACTCTTAGGATCACTGGCCAGAACAAGAACGCCTGATATTTGTGCTACAGAAGTGTGATGAGATCCTGAATAGGACTGCAAGATCATAATTTGCATTATTTAATGAGGATAACAACAAATCAATTTTTAATACAATGATAAAATGGCAACAGAGCAATTGCGAAAATAAAGCAGCATATGGGTTTTTAAATATAACCTTGGAAGTGAGCAATATTGTGTGTCATGTCATTACCAGGACTGTAAGGAATAGAACAATTAAAATTCTTGGAGGGAATTTGTTAATGGGTGTGTTTTCATCACAAACATCCAATCCCCATTAAAGTCCAAAAGTTCTGTGACAAAGATGCACTGCCCATTATCAGGCCTTTTGCTGGGCAGGATGATCACACAATATTTGGTTCAGACTTGTGATATACTTCAAGAATTCAATCAATTCCACTTATGATACTCACTTTGCATTATTAAGCAAGCAAAGCATTAGCATCTCAGCAATTGAGATACTGACTATGCAGGACCTCAAAACAAGGTGATGTGTGTGCCCAGATTAAAAACAATATCTACATTTCATGAAGGCATGAAATTGATGTATTACTACAAGCTAAACTTCAGTAAAAGACTGATATGGAATAATAGAACTGGATCACATGATGCTGTACTAAATTGGAGGGGCTTATAATACATATAAATGGATGGCTGTTTGTTAAACTATAATGATAGAGTAATCAAATTGAATTGGGAGCTGATCCTTCAGCTTCTAATGCTCATGCAGTCACAAAACTAAAATTAGCCTGCACCAGATTCCTTTAACTACATACACGTATTGTTTAATTGCTTTGATTTTAAAGCAAAGAAAAACAACTGGTGCAATATGGATACAAGATAAAATCACCATTTACACAAAAATAACCATTCAACCCTAAGTTCATTCATCCATCCAGTAAAATCCAGTATAACTTCTCGCAAGCTTGAATTATTCAGAAATTTCAACACTTTCCCTCCAATATGGTATTTGGAATTACCTTACCCAATAGAGAGAATTAATTGTGAACAATTCCCCAATGTTTCCGTGACTCACTTGTCTCAACATAATTATTAACTCAGTTTGATATTGGCTCTTCTGGTCTGAACAACTGACATTTCCTCAAGCTTGTACAACTTCGCTGGTCCACATCTCACCCAGAGAACAACCCAGTCAATCTGATCATCAAAGTAACAACCTAATTATCTTTGATTTTTTATAGCACCATAGCAGAACTGTGATCCATAAAGTGGCAACTGCCATCAAATCTCAGCCTTCAAAAAGAAAACTAATTGCAAATCACTCATTTTATTTAATAGGCTTCAGCACACATTTCCTTTACTTACTCCAAACAGCCCTAACTATAGATTTAAAATTAGCTTCCGTCAGGATGAAGTTAAGATTTAATTTGTACATGAAGCTTACAAAACAAAAATTGAAATATTGCAGTTTTTTAAAAAATACCTACTACAGTAGAACATTACAAACCTAATTGGGTGCTAAGAACTGATCCATTTGTGAATCAAAGTAAACCACAGGAGCTAAAAAAGATTTTTCAAGAATGGCAAAGCTTTAGTGGCAATTTAAAGACAAGCAGCTAAATCCAGCTTAGTCAACTTAAATGCTGTCTTTATTAAAACAGAATTTAAAGGGTTAGCGTTGATACAAAAATACAAGGCTGGTCACAAATCCAAATGCAAGCATATTTTCTGCTTAAACTGGAAATACCTCAAATTATGCTCATGCAAAAAATGCACCTTTACAGCACGAGGTCTAATACTGCATCAGTACCAATTCTACAAGCAAGACACGTTCCTTTGCATTAAAACATGGCATAATCCCACAGAAAGGTACAACAATGCAATTTTCTGAAGTATCGGAACCCAATGTTTTAAATATGTTCAATATTTGAAGACAAAGCCGCGTTGCTCGTTAGATGCACCCATCCAGGAAAGGTAGGTAGAGTGCCAGTGATGTGGGCGCGTTAGTTTGAAGTTCCTGCATTAGCTCCTGCAGAATTTTTATTTGCTTTTTGTTTCTGCTGCATTATTTCAGCATCCCTGCAAGAGTACAAATTATACACCATCACATTTCCAATAATTGATATGAATATATGCCTGGATAATATTTATTTTGTATATCCACCCAAGAATGTGAGATTGAAAAAGATAACTGTCATGTAGAAAAATTAACGCTGGAGGCAAAGTGGGATCCCCTTTGGGCTCTAGTCTGGGGATCCAACAGTTGAAATAAATCAAATTTACACAGCTCCTTATTTTAGCACCTCCCAAACCCAAAATTACTTCTATAAAAGGACAAGGGTGCAGATACATGAGAACACCAAGCCCTCCTCCAAGCCACACAATCTTGACTTGGAAATATTATCCCTTCAGTGTCATTGGGTCAAAATCCTGGAATTCCCTCTCCAGTAACGTTGTGGGTCTACCTACAATACATGGTCTGACTGCCATGGTTCAGCCAGGAGGAAGTGCGGAATGCAGATGCTGAAGATCAGAGTTGAAGAGTATAGTGCTAGAAGAGCACAGCCAGTCAGGCAGCATCCCAGCAGGAAAGTTGATGTTTCAAGCATAAGCTCTTTATCAGGAAAGTGGAGTGGCCCAAAGGGGGCTGAGAGATAAATGGGAAGGGGGTGGGGCTGGCAGTAGCTGGGAATGTGATAGGTAGATGAAGGTGGGGGTGAAGAGGAGGGTGGAACAGATAGGTGGGAAGGAAGATGGAACAGGTCAGACAGCACTGAGTTGAAAGGTTGGATCTGGGATAGGGTGGGGGCAGGGGAAATGGGAAACTGGTGAAATGCACATTGATGCCATGTGGTTGGAGAGTCCCAAGGCAGAAGTTGAGGTGCTCTTCCTCCAGGCATCAGGTGATTAGAGTTTGGTGGTAGAGGCAGCCAGGGCTTGCATATCCTTGGCAGACTGGGAGGAGGAGTTAAAACGTTTGGCCACAGAGTGGTGGGACTGTTTAGTGCGTGTCCCAGAGATGTTCTCTGAAACCTTCTGCAAGTTGGGGTCCTGTCTCCTCATTGGGAGCAATGGACTCAGGAGATCACGGTAAATCTGTCATATCTGGAAGGATCCTTTGGGGTCTTGGACAGAGGTAAGGAGGGAGGTGTGGGAGCAGGTTTTGCACTTCTTGCACTGGCAAGGGAAGGTGCCGTGACTGCGAGGTGGGTTGATGGGGGGGCATGGAGCTAACAAGGGAGTCGCAGAGGGAATGGTCTCTCTGGAATGCAAATAGGGGTGGAGAGGGAAATATATCCCTGGTGGTGGGGTCTGTTTGTAGGTGGTAGAAATGGCAGAGGATGATGCAACGTATCCAAAGGTTGTTAGGGTGAAAGGTGAGGATCAGGTGGGGTTCTGTCCTTGTTGCAATTGGAGGGGTGGGATTCAAAGGCAGAGGTGCAGGAAATGGAGGTGGTGCGCTGGAGGGCATCGTCAACAACGAGAGGGGGGAAATTGCTATCTTTGAAGGAGGCAGCCATCTGAGATGTTCATGGTGGAATTAATCCTCCTGGGAGCAGATGCAGTGGAGGCGGAAGAATTAGGAATAGGGGCAGCATTTTTACAGGAGGTAGAGTGGGAGGAGGTTTAGTCCAGGTAGCTGTTGGAGTGCATAGGTTTGTAGTAGATGTCAGTTTTGAGTCAATTGCCGGACATGGAGATGGGGAGATCCAGGAAGGGGAGGGTGATGTCCAAGATAGTCCAGGTACAAGGTGATAATGAAGATGATGAATTGATCAACCTCCCTGTGTGAGCATGAGGGGGCACCGATACAATCATTAATGTAGCAGACGAGAAAGGTGGATAATGGTGCCGGTGTAGTTGCAGAAGATCGACGGTTTGTATACCCGAAGAGGCAGGCATAGCTGGGGCCCATGGCTACCCATTTGTACTGGACTGCAGCAGAGGTTGATCAGTTTATCAACTTCACTGATACCTTCCATCTCGACCTCAAGCTCACTTGGACCATCTCGATTGCAATGGTTCACCACCAGCTTTAAGGGTAGCTAGGGATGGGCAATATTGCCCATATACCATGAATGAAAAAACAATACAAACATTCATTCATTCTTTCATTAAGTATGGTGTAGATTTTTAGAAACTACTTAAGTTACCAAATACGTGAACTACTTTTTTGTTACAGTAATCAACAAGCTTTTTTGACCCCGCCTAAAACTTTATTTAGCCCCATCCACATCTAGTTTTCGGAGAGGATGTATAGCTCAAATGTCAACCACAGATGCTAACGGGCCCATTTTTAATAATGCCCATTGTTTGCCTGTGTCTGTACCCAACTCCACACTAAAATAAAGTTCATTGACAAAAATACAGAATCACTTGAATTGCTCATCAAGGTGCAATATTTTGGTTCCAGATCATCAGTTAACTGTTTTATGATTTACAAATTCAGTTGACACTGTTTGGTTTACCTCTGCTTTCTGGCTGCAGCAGATAAACCATCATCCTTTCTTTTCCGTTTACTTTGCTCACTTGATTTTTTTGCATTTTTCTGACGAGCAAGTTCTCGTTGATTACCACCTGGGAAGAGAAAAAGTCAATGGTGACTCCCTCAATTTGATCAGGCCTTCTGCATCACAATAACCTATTTTTAAAAAGTGAGCTCTTCTGTAATCATATCTTAAGATTGTGATCCAGTCGAGAATACACAAGTTTCCACAGAGGGAAAGATTAGGAAAACTGATCTCAGCCTTTATCTTACCTGAAATATACAAGTTACTTAGTAAAAAGGCATAACCTTTAAAGCTGTCTAATCATTATCTCAGTGAGCTTATCTGCCACACCATCCACTGTTTAAAATGAGTTATGACACCTGACCAGGTTTGCACTTGAAACAGGAAAACATGTAGAGGTCTAGGTGCTGCTTATTTTCAATTAGTTTCAGCAAGGTATTTCTAACAGGCAAGAATTAAGTTTCACTGTTATCAGGCCAACTGGTAAAAAAAAAAAATCACTAGTGAGCTAATGTTAGACTTTTTCAAAATATAAAGTTTGAATTATTGCAACAGTAACAAAACCACAGGCTTTGTTACTAACAGGTTTATACATAACTTGCGAGTCTGAATAGTAGTTGCACTTTAAGCATAGATGCAGATTAGAATAAATATACATCGAAGAAACAGACTTCAACGTAAACTAACCAACTTGACTCCTGCAAAGTTAGCATTTAAATTTTAAAGATAATTTATACGTTGGTTTTCTTTTCTCAGATATAATCAACATAACTGGGCTACCTCTGAAACAGAGCTCAACCTCTTCAGTGTAGCAGGTTCTTTTTTCTAATTTTGTTGAAGAGAGATCAATTCACCAACCTAAGTGGAGCTAATTCGATTTAGGCAATTTGCTATATTGCACAAAAAAAAACTCATTCTCAATATAGAATTAAAAACAAATAGGGACCCTGCAGAATCCCCATCGAAATCAGACTCAAATGAATTAACCAGGAAATTGAAATTTTCTGTTTGGCAATTCCTCAAAATCTGCATTTAAATTGGAGTCATTAGATAGTTGCAATGAAATTAAGCAAAATAGTCAGGAAAAGAACAATTACTAAATATTTAACAGCCTTAAAACTGAGTAACTATTATTAAGCAGATTCCATCCTTGCCAAACAATCCAATCCCAGTTATCAGGCTGTCAGGAGCTAAACATTTCAGAATATGGCAGCTGACTGCAGTGAAAGGGGGCATGGTTTGCTTTTTTTGGGGAGAGTTCTGCACTACAAAACAAACGTCAGGATGGAGGTATTGCTCTGTATTTGAGGGACACTTCAATACAATCTCTGCAGAAATGCTGCACTCTAGTTTAAAACAAAAAGGAAAATCTGGCCCATAATTCTCAGAGGTAGAATGTTAGTAAGTTACTGCCACCAGATAATAATATTGACAGTTTTCTATTCTGAAAGTGGTCAAGTCAGTCAGATCAGGTCTTAAGTAAATCATGTGCTGATCTGCACCGTGTACTCATCTGAGATTGAAAGTCAAGTTTTGAGAAACACTAAAACAGATTAGTGATAAATTTTATTTTCAACAAAAACAGAAATTTCTGGAAAAGCTCAGCAAGTCTGGCAGCATCTGTGGAGAGAAATCAGAGTTAACGTTTCTGATCCAGTGAACCCTTCCTCAGAACTCAAGGGTCCAAGGAAGGGTCACTCAACCTGAAGCATTAACTCTGATTTCTCTCTGACAGATACTGCCAGACTTGTACTTTTCCAGCACTTTGTTCTTGAATTTGATTTACAGTATCTGCAGTTCTTCTGGTTGCCAATTTTATTTTGCTTCCTCCATGGCATCCGCCATGACACCTTTCCCATATCAAATGTGTAGAGAATCTCAGTCTTCCAGCACAGAATGAGGTCATTTACACCCATTGTACCTGTAAAGATTCTTTGAAAAACTACCCAGTGAGTCTCACACCTTCTGTTTTTAAAATCATGGATTTTTCATGAATTACTCGTTGGTTTAAACTGCTGATATACAGTGTTATTTGAGAGATATTTTCTGCCATAGCAACAAACTCATTTGCCTTTTAGTACAATTTAAGTCTTTTTAAATGTATTCTAAAAAAGTCTGCTTGGCATTTCCAACAATAGACAAGTCCAGATGAAACTGAAAAGCTACTCAGATTACAGGAGATTCTTCAAAATATTGGGCCTAATAAAGATTTGAAAATGCGAGACTAAGAAATATGGTAAACTTACAAAAAGAAATTGAAAGTTCTGCTCATTGAGCTCAGACATATTCAAGAGATTTTGAAGATACTTCAATGGCTTACAATAGCGACAAAATAGATGCAGCTTTTTAATTGGGAGAACAGGAAAATCCTGACACTTGTACCTCAAAATGTATTAAAAGCATGTAAATTATCTTTTGGCATTTTAAAAATTGTTATCACTCCTAACTGAACTTCAAAAAGGACATCAGGTACCATACTCAGGAAACATGCTCCCATATCTATTGCCAAGGGACAAGCAGATGTAATGCAATTGACAAAATTGCGGAACTTCAGTTTCTGTGCACGGGCCCATAAATTAATTATTAACAGTCAGTTAAGTGTGAGATTTAAATTACTGCTGAGAAGAATTTAATAAGCTTCAGTATAGTATTCAAATCAGATCCTATGGCATGTTTACTAAACTAAAAAAGAGCTCGATATACTGCAACTAATGTGTCAATGGTCATTAAACTCAAATCCTTGTGAATTTGCAAGGGTAGAGCGTACGTTCACAGGAGAGTTATTTACATACATGGAAAAAGGGAAGAAAACAGATGAAGGGTTTTACAGCAAAGCAAGTCAGATTTAAAAATACATTGGCAATTTGTAGCCAGTAGAAGAAAAAGTGCTCAACTGGTCCCACTGGATGATACATAAAATTTATAAAAACATTATTTTGAAGTTGAATCAGATGTTCAAATTCCAACAGTTAATCATAGATTCCCTCCAGTGTACAAACAGGCCATTTGGCCCCAAGTCCACATCGATCCTCTCAATGGACACTATAGTCCATTTAGCATCGCCGATTCACCTAACCTGCACATCTTTGGACTATGGGAGGAAACCCATGCAGACACAGGGACAGTGTGCAGACTCCACGCAGACAGTTGCCCGAGGCTGGAATTGAACCCAGATCCCTGGTATGGTGAGGCAGCAGTGCTAAGCACTGAGCCACCCCCAAGTTTCAGCACAATTGTTTTAATAAAAAGATTACCAGCGTAGGCTGTATTAAAATGTGTCTAGTCTCCTACAAAAGGTGCAATTACCCACAGGAAGACTTTTTATTGTGGTATACTAAACAGCAAGTGGATTGTCCATCATTGTCACTCACTCACCCCAAAAAAGGATAAATATCAAGTTAATAACATACAAGATTGAGTTAAAAAAAAACTTGTTTAGATCTCCCAAAGTGGTTATTTGTACATATTGCTCTCTATTCCATGTCAGAATGGTAACTTGAAAACTGAAATGAGGCCAAAATCTGAATTACATATCAGTAGATATGGAAATGCTTCCAAGCCAACCAGCGGCTTTCATTTTAAATGTTTACATTGGAATGCTACTTCGTTGGTTTCAAAATGCCATGTGTCAATGATCAGATATTGACTAACGGAGCAGTACTGAACAATTTCTAAAACTTTAGATTGAATAATACCATATTGCAGTTTTGCTTCTATTGAAGAGATGAACAATTCATTCTAAAATGCAATTGTGATGCAAAATGTTAAACAATTGAACAGTAAATCCCCCCCAAAAAAGTGCTTTCCTCAGCAAAAGTTATATTACAGGGTAACCCTTTCCAAAACTCCGTTGAACAGCATGATTTTCTGAAACAGAAATTAATTTGGGCTTAAAACACCCAATGACAAAAATTGGCTCTGCCTCCTATAATCTCTAACAGGACATATTTAGGTTGTATAAATGCAGATTAGGAGGTGCAACTATTCGTATAATGTTACCAGTCAAAATAAAATGAAAGCTCAAAACATTCAGGTAGTTGCAAAGCTTCAAGTATAGCCCATTCACCCAGACAGAGTGGACAATGGTACCCATTTGGTTAAATTTCAGCTGCAATTGTACAAAAAGTTTCCCCCAACACCCTAAACAGGTGTGTCTTGAAAGTTATTGTCTTTAAAACTCGACATTACACTGGCCCAAATCCAGTCTCCAAGCTTATCCACCTCACCTCAAACTGAGGCAGTCTGTGTAACAAGCAACATGATGTGAACAATTAGGCTTAAGCGCCAATAAGTAATTATTCCCAATAATTGGAGAGATCAACTATGACAAGTTGATAGTCACTTGCATTACCCATTTGCAGAATTAGCTACTATCATCCTCCCCAGGAATTACCACTGACTAGAAATGAGCCATATACATAGCTTGGCTACAAGAACGGGACAGAATCTGGGAGGTTTCCAATGAGTAACATCTCCCAACTCCCCAAAGCCTGTCCACAATCTAGAAGACACGTCAGCAATGTGAAGGAATACACTCCACTTCCTGCTGCTTCAATAACAAACTAAAACAAAGCAGTCCTTTCATGGAATTCCATCCCATCTTCCACATTCACTCCCTCTACCACTTATACATAAATTGTTGCAGCGTGTCCCATCTACAAGATGTAATACAACAATCTATGATTCTTCCTTCAAATCTATCTGGAACGGCACCACTATGAACTATAAATTCCCTCCAAGCAATATACCATCCAATCTTGGAACATTACTGCCCCTTCACTATAACAGGGTCAAATTCCTGTAAGGACCTTCACAATGCTGTGAGTATACCACACAAACTACAACAATTCTAGGTGCTACCCTACGAGGACCTTAAAGGTTATGGGCAATAAATGCTGACATATCAATTGACACCACAGCCCATGAAGGAAAAGTATCTACGAAAACAGTAGATGCAAATGTTTGACAAGAACCCCATAAAATTGGAAAATAGAAAGAACATAATCAAAGACTCCTCCCAGCACAGTTAAACTCTCTTCCAATAGACAGAAGATACAAAAGTGTGAAAACTCTTAGAACTGATTCATCCCTATTGTTACCAGACTTATTAAAGAACCTCATGTTACAGTTCTGCATCTTCTCTGTAGCTATAACACTACTCTTCTACTTACTGTTCAAACTTAAAGGTATAATGTGTCTGGTTAGCACACAAACAGTACTTTCACTATGTCAGTGCATGTTACAATATTAAATCAGTTAAACTTTGACTTGTTAATAGCATTCAATAGCATAGAGACAATTTCCTCAACTTATGAGGGAAATAATTAAATGAGAGCCAGGAAAGCAAAGAAAAAATTTACAATATATTCTTTCCTCTCACTTACCCACCCCGACAAGAATGAGCTAATTTCCCTCAAACAAGCTAATATTGTGGTGACTTTCTAAGCCACAACACATTGTGTCAGACAAGGTTAGTGTGTACTGGGGAGCAATGGCAGACAAACAGCTGAAAGATTGAGAATCCTTTCCCAAAGGGCTGAGAATGCTCTGTCAATGTACAGGTACAGTGTCTCAAAACGAGAGAATAAATCCACACTCAATTTTGGTCCTCAGCAGTTCAGGGTTCAGACAGTTTATAGGTGGCCAAGCCAGGATAGGTGAGTTCAAAAGTCATTCGGAACAGAAGGCAGACACGCAAAGCCAACAAGCCAGCAGTCAGTCAGTCAATGCAGCACTTGACCAAAAAAGACCATTATTTATCTTCCTCATCCAATGATAGTCTATCTTTGCATGAATTTGTCAGGTTTTCATAGAGATGGATTCAAAACACTGATTCCTGTAACTTTGAGAGCACTGAGATTTTTCAATATAAAGCTAATCAAAAGAGAACATGGCGTGGCAGAGTTAACATGAATCGTCGGTTTCTGGATTAGTGGTGCTGGAAGAGCACAGCAGTTCAGGCAGCATCTGAGCAGGAAAATCGACGTTTCGGGCAAAAGCCCTTCAATCAGTGACCATCTAATCGTACAGCAGGGCCGATGGGCCAAAGAGCCCCCTTGGACTACACATTCTCGCTCACAATACGACTCTACATGCATATTGTCAGCAGTCGGACAATCCCTACTGAAAGCAGGCCATTCAGCCCATCGCGTCCACACCGACCCTCTGAAGAGCATCCCACCCAGCCACCCCCATTCCTACTCCTGTAAGCCTGCATTTCCCATGGCTAATCCACCTGACCTGCACACCTTTGGACTGAGGGGAGGAAATCGGAGCACCCAGAGGAGACCCACACAGACACAGGGAGAACTCCACACAGAGAGTCGCCTGAGGCTGGAATTGAACCTGGGTCCCTGGCGCTAACCACTGAGCCGATCAACTTCCACCGCTTCCACTCGAGAGTCAGGGCCGGGGCCGGTTGCTCGGGCACTGTGGCCCCATGTCTCTCCCCCACTCACCCCAAAAAACATAGAGCTGCAGGAGGAGCGTGCCGCCCCCTCCCCTTTAACGGCGGCTCCGCCGATTTATTTTGAGCCGACTAATATTCCCGGAGTGCGGACGTGGCAGGGAGGAGCAGGGCCCGTCCTGACAGGAACACGCCGCCCGGGGACAACAAAAACAAAAACAAAAACGGGGAGAGGGGTTAGCGAACCCGGAGCCTATTCCCCTCCCCCCCAAGTTCCCTCAGAGCCAGCGGGACCGTCAATCCCGGCCATAGGCCGGGGCGGCGGCGCTCGCAATCCCCCTTCCCCCGGTTCCGAGTCCACGGCTTAATCGGGAGAGGGACACCGTGTATCTCTCTATCGCCGCTACTCACGGGTCATCCTGTCCTCTTTGTTGTCGATCGCCCTCCTCCTCCTCCTCCTCCCCCCCGGCCCGCCGCCACCACCACCACAGCCGAGTCCGCTGCCGCCTGATAACCGTCGAGGGCACACGACCTCCAGTGCAACCAAACCTGATCGACCGCCTCCGCCCACCGCCTCCTGATTAGACACAACCGGCACGTGCTGTCCCGTGTATGGCTTGGACGCTGTCAATCATCTGACGTCATATCGCTGCAAGTGAGGTTGCGTGGGCGGTCACGTGGTGGAGGGTTTCATGGGTGGGGGAGGGGAAGTTGCTCCTTTGCCCATTGGGCCCTTGTCCTTGTTTTAAACCAAAGCCTGGCACTTTTCACAACAGATTTAGAGTGGACAAGCAACAGATTGTCATTTGATGAATTATCTGACCCTGCCTCCAGTACTATTTCATCGAAAATGTTCATATTCAGATCCATACATGAGATGGATGCTTTCAATTACCAGAATTAAACACCAGAATATAGTCCAGTTGGACTATATTCTGGATTAGAGGTGCTGGAAAAGCACAGCAGTTCAGGCAGCATCCGAAGTCCAGCATGTGTAATGCAGAATCTGGTTTCCAGCATCTGCAGTCATCGCGTTTTACCCAGTTGGACTATAACTTGGTGTTATGAACCTTTAATTTTGTCCACCCCGGTCCAATACCAGCACCTCCACATTCAATTATCAGGGAATTTTGTATTTCAACCTCTTTACTCTTCCCCAACAAAATCCCTCTGATCATCTACATGCTTCAGTGTCCGCCACTGAATGGTTGGAGGAATGTTAGTGCTAACACATCCACCATTCCCTGATTGATAATAAGAGATGAAAAGTGGAATGAAGCAGATAAAATATGGATGTTACATGTATAATACACAGTGACGATCAGGCTCACACAGGAATTGTCAAAACAATTAATAGATCCTAAGGGCGAGTGTAAGAAACTTAGGAATTTAGAATGGAAAAGTTGATAGAACAGAGAGAATACTTAGCACAGGAAGTCAAAAATATTGCACCCACGAGACTGGATTTTGCATTCTGTGGCAAAGAAACAGAAATCTCAAAGAGATTTCACCATGTCTGTCCTCTGGGTTTCCCATTTTCCATTTTAATCTGAAACCAAGTGCCACACATCAGTGATGTCAGCTAATCATATTAAAGTATTTAGCAGGCATATAAAAGCATTTAAGAACATAAGAGTAGGAAAATGTTATTCAACTGCTGAAGCCTATTGTGCCATTCTAGATCACGGCTGATCATTTACATCAATGCAATATGCATGTTATATCCTCATTTTCCTTGTTGTCATTAGTAATTAGAAATAATCAATTTTTGTTTTGAACATATTTAATGAGAGAGCTTTTATAGCCCACTGCGTTAGAAAATTGCAAATATTCACCATCCTCTGAGCGAAGAGGTTCCTCCTTATTTTAGTTCTAAATGGTGTGTCATTTAGATATGTTCAGCGATATTATTACACATCGCTGGAGTCGGGGACCAGTGTCCCCTGGTTCGAGGAGAAAGTGAGGACTGCAGATGCTGGAGATCAGAGTCAAGAGTGTGTGGTGCTGGAAAAGCACAGCAGCTTATGCAGCATCTGAGGAGTGGGAGAATAGACATTTCAGGTAGGAGCCCTTTATCAGGAATTCCTGATGAAGGGCTCCTGCCTGAAACATCGATTCTCCTGCTCCTCGGATGCTCCATGTCCCCTGGTTCTAGACCACACAGCCAGGGGAAATATATTTTCTGCATCACCTCTAATTCTTCTAAACTCAGAAGAGATTCAAGAAAAGAAAGCAATGATCTATTTGGATTTCCAGAAGGCCTTTCACAAGATGTCACAAAAGATGCTGCTAATAAAGATAAGAACCCATGGCATTAGGGAAAAGGTATTGGCATGGATAGAAGCTTGGCTGACTGACAAAAGACAGAGATAAAGGGGTCATCTATGGGATGGCAGCTGGTGACTAGTGGAGTTCCACAGTGGTCAGTGTTGGGACCATAGCTGTTCATGATGTGGAAAACAGAACTGAGGTCTATTTTGCTAAATTTGCAGATGACTTAGTGACAAAAGGTAAAAACAAGGACTGCAGATGCTGGAAACCAGAGTCTAGATTAGAGTGGTGCTGGAAAACACAGCAGATCAGGCAGCATCCAAGAGCAGGAAAATCGATGTTTCAGGCAAAAGCCTGTCATCAGGAATAGAGGCAGGGTGCCTGCCTGGGGTGAGGTGGGGGAAGGGGAAATGAGGAAACTGGTGAAATCCACATTGATGCCATGAGGTTGAAGTGTTCCGAGGCGGAAGAAGAGGTGTTCTTCCTCCAGGCGTCGGGTGGTGAGGGAGCGGTGGTGGAGGAGGCCCAGGACCTGCATGTGCTCAGCAGATTGGGAGGGGGAGTTGAAATGTTGGGCGACAGGGTGGTGGGGTTGATTGTTGCGGGTGTCTCGGAGATGTTCTCTGAAGCACTCTGCAAGTAGACATCCCATCTTCCCAGTGTAGAGGAGACCACATCAGGAGCAACGGATACAGTAAATGACGTGTTGATGTGCAGGTAAAACTTTGATGAACGTCAAAGGCTCCTTTGGGGCATTGGTCAGAGGTAAGAGGGGAGGTATAGGTGCAGGTTTTGCAATTCCTGCGGTGTCAAGAGGGGAAGGTGGGTTGGTGGGAGGGTGTGGACCTGACAAGGAAGTTGCGGAGAAAATGGTCTTTATGGAAATCAAATGGGGTGGGGAGGGAAATATATCACCGGTGGTGGGGTCCATTTGTAGGTGACAGAAATGGCGGAGGGAGATGCAATATATATGGAGGTTGGTGGGGTGGAAGATGAGGACCGGGGGGTTCTGTCCTTTTTGCAGTTGGAGGGGTGGAGTTCGAGTACAGAGGTGCGGAAAGTGGATGAGATGCTCTGGGAGGACATCATCAACCACATGGGAGGGAAATTGCGGTCTTTGAAGAATGAGACCTTCTGGTGTTTTCTGTGGTGGAACTGGTCCTCCTCGGAGCAGATATAGCCGAGACGGAGGAATTGGGAATAAGGGATAGCATTTTTACAGGAGGCAGGGTGGGAGCAGGTATGGTCCAGGTTGCTGTGGCAGTCATTGGGTTTGTAGACGATGTCCATGTTGAGTTGGTCACCATTGATAGAGAAGGAGTGGTCCTGGAAGGGGAGAGAGGTGTCTGAGATGGTCCAGGTGAACTTAAGGTCAGGGTGGAAAGTGTTGGGGAAGTTGATGAACTGCTCAACCTCCTCGTGGGAGCACGAGGTGGTGCTGATAGTCATCAATGTAGTGGAGGAAAAGGTGGGGAATGGTGCTGGTGTAACTGCGGAAGTTGGACTGTTTCACGTAGCCGATAAAGAGACCCATACGGGTACCCATGGCTACCCCTTTCATCTGGAGGAAGTGGGAGAATGCAAAGGAGAAATTACTGAGGGCGAGGACCAGTTCAGCCAAACGAATGAGAGTGCCAGTGGAGGGGTACTGGCGGGGACACCAGGAGAGGAAGAAACAGAAGGTTTGGAGGCCCTCGTCATGATGGATAGAGGTGTATAGGGACTGGATGAGATGTTGGGAGTCAGGGAAATGAAAGTCTTGGAGGAGGTGGAAGGCTTAAGTGATGTCCTAATTTTCTGTGGTGACTTCCTGGACTGGGGGATAGGACAGTATCAAGGTATGTGGCGATGACTTCGGCGGGGCAGGAGCAGGCTGAGATGATGGGTCAGTCAGGCCAGTCAGGCTTGTGGGTCTTGGATAGGAGGTAGATTTGGGCGGTGTGGGGTTCCCGGACAATGAGGTTGGAAGTTGTAGGTGGGAGATCCCCCAAGTTGATGAGGTTGTGTATGGTCTGGGAGATGATGGTTTAGTGATGGGAGGGGGGGTGAGGTCATTGTCAAGGAGGTAGGAGGAGGAGGAGGTGTTTTCAAGTTGGCACCTGGCCTCAGGAGTGTAGAGATCAGTGCGCCAAACTACCACCGTGTACCCCCCTTGTCCGCTGGTTTGATGGTGTGGTTGGGGTTGGAGTGGAAGGTTGCAAGAGTGAGAGGTTGGGTTGGTTTGGGGGGGGGGCGCGGAGTGGAGGGTGGAGTGGATAGGTGGGAAGGAAGATGGACAGGTAGGTCAAGTCATGAGGATGATGCAGTTGGAACTGGGATAAGGTGGCGGGAGGGTAAATGAGGAGATTATGGGGAGAAGGCAAAAGAATGGGGTTAAGAAACATTCTCACCAAGAGCAAAAAGCATTGCAGACTGCAATTGGTCAAATGGCCTAATTCTGCTCTTATTGTCCAGAATTTAGGTCCTG
The DNA here is from genome assembly GCF_004010195.1 of Chiloscyllium plagiosum. Classification (NCBI taxonomy): domain Eukaryota; kingdom Metazoa; phylum Chordata; class Chondrichthyes; order Orectolobiformes; family Hemiscylliidae; genus Chiloscyllium; species Chiloscyllium plagiosum. Next base: position 26,894,925 of record NC_057745.1, on the reverse strand, counting down.
TCACCTCAAACTCTCCTTAAGGATCAATAGTTTTGAACCTCTGCTGCACTCTCTCTTTGGCAAGTAAAGCCATCCTCAGGCAAAGGGATTGGAACGGAATCCAAACCACCAGATGTCTCAGCCATGTTCAATTCAAGTCAGACTTCTTTGCTGCTGTACTGAAATTTTGTTGTAATGATAGCTGTATACTAGTTTCCAGTGACTTATGAACACGGCCATTTAAGTCCCTTCTGGCATCAAAGCTTCCAAATTCATCACCATTTAATAATTGGTCTGCACATTGTTCCTCGACCAAAGTGAATAACATTTATCCACATAAACCTCCACCTGCCATACATTTGCCCATTCATTCAGCCTGCTTACATTCCTGTATAGCCTCTTTGCACCCCTCTCACAATTCACATTCCCAAGTTTCTTTTTATCATCACTTGGAAATATTACAGTTGGTCTCTACCGTCCAAATCATTGATATAGATTGTGAATTGTTGGGGCCCAACACTGATCCATGTGACACCCCCAGTTATAGTCTGAAACCTCAGAATATCACACTTATTCATGCTGTCTGCTTTCTGTCAATTAAGCAACCCTCAATCATGCTAGTATATTACATCTAATCTCATGCATTTTAATTTTGTATAACAAACTCCTATGGGACATTGTCAAAAGATTAGGTTCCCTATAGTATGGAAACAAGCCCTTCAGCCCAACAAGTCCACACCAACCATCCAAAGAGTAACCCACCCAGACCCATTCCCATACATTTACCAATGACTAATGCACCTAATACTATAGGCAATTTAGTATGGCCAATTCACCTGACCTGCACATCTTTGGATTGAGAGAGGAAACCAGAGCACCCGAAGGAAACCCACGCCGACACAGGGAGAATGTCTGTGTGGAGTTTGCACACAGTCACCCGAGGCTGAAATCGAACCCAGGTTCCTGGCAGTGTGAGGCAGCAGTGCTAACCACTGAGCCACCATGCCACCCTACTTGGAAATTCTTGGAAAATCCAAATATACAACATTGACTCATTTCTGACTGTTGGTGACATCCTCAAAAAAAAATCTATCAGCACAAAAGAAATTAATTCCAGAGGTGAGGTGAAAGAGACTGCCTTTGACATCAGTGCCACATTTGACCAAAGTTGGCATCAAGATGTCTGCCTGAGCAAAACTTGAGTCAATGGAAAATGGTGGAAAACTCTCCGCTGTTTGGAGTCCTATCTGGCCCAAAAGAAGAAGGTTGCAGTTGTTGGAGGTCAGTCATCTCAGCTCCAATCATGTCTGCAGGAGTTCCTCAGTCTAGTGTTCTAGGCCCAGTCATCTTCAGCTGCTTCATCGATGACCTTCCCTGCATCATAAGGGAATGTTTGATGATTATACAATGTTCAGCACTATTTACAACTCCTCGGATACCGAAATAGTCCACGCCCAAATGCAGCAAATCGTATACAATTCTTTTTTCCTGACAAGTCACAAGTAACATTCGCACCACAGAAATGCCAAACAATGACCATCTCCAACAGGAGAGAGTATAAACATCACCTGTTAACATTGATTGACATTGTCATCACCTAATCCCTCATTATCAATATTCTGGAGGATTGATAATTGACCAGAAACCAAAACCAGATTAGCCAAATAAATGCTGTGACTGCAATGGGCTAAAAATCCTGTCAAGTGTAATTCATCACCTGACTCAGCAATAAATGCTGGCCCAGCCAATGACATCTTCATCACATGAATGAATTAACAAAAAGATTTGGCAAACACGATTGTCTCTTCATAAATCCATATTGACTCTGTCCAAGAACATAATTGTTTTCTAAGTACCCATGATCACATCCTTTATAACAGATTCTAGTATTTTCCTTACTGTGACATCAGGCTGACAGGTCTGTTTTCTCTCTTGGTCTCTTTCTTGTCTTAAACAGAGATATTACATTTATAACCTTCCAATTCACAGGCACAACAGCTGAATTAATAGAATTTTGATGGATCATCACAAATGAACGCATCCAGTATCTCTGTAGCCATCTCTTTCAACACTCTTGGGTGAGGGTCATCACTTCCTGTGATTTTGCCAATTATCAGTTCCATTAGTTGCTCCAGCATTATACTTTTACTAACACAATACTAATTTCTTTGAATTCCGGACTCTTACTAGACCCATGGATGATAATGGTTTCAGGGAGACATTAGGAATCTTCCTTTCTGAAGATAAATATATTTAGTCATTTAGCTTCTCTGCCATTTCTTTATTTCCTATTATAAATTCTCCTGACCTTGTCGGTGCTGGGACCATGTCTGTTTTTGCTAATATTTTCCTTTTCAAGTACATTTAGAAGATTTTACAGTAGTTTTCATATTTCTAACTATTTCTTCATCAATTTGTTGCTTTTCTTTTGCATTATTCACTTCAAATTTAAATTCCATAATTGGATTAAAACAGATGAAGATAATTTAGCTTTATTTTCTTAATTTAACGGTTAAAAACAAGAACATGTTTCAAAGAATGTGGAATTTATCAGTTCAGAAATATAAAATGAGCATTTCAACAGTATTGAAGGTAGTACTTAGTGGGAAACATGAAGATAATATTCCATTAAAAACCCAGTCATACCTCATTCACAAGTTTTAACGTTTTCAGTAAGATTAATAGAGTACAGTAGAGGATTGGTTTCATTCATCTCTGGGACACCCGCACCAATCAACCACACCGTCCTGTGGCCCAACATTTCAACTCCCCTCCGCCGAGGCCATGGAGGTCCTGAGCCTCCTTCACTGCCGCACCCTCACCACCAGACGCCTGGAGGAAGAATGCCTCATCTTCGCCTCGGAACATTTCAACCCCAGAGCATCACTGTGGACCTCAACAGTTTCCTCATTTCCCCTTCCCCCACCTCACCCTAGTTCCAAACTTCCAGCTCAGCACTGTCCCCCTGACTTGACCTACCTGCCTATCTTCTTTTCCACCTATCCACTCCACCCTGACCTTAACCTTCATCCCCTCCCCTATTGTACTCTATGCTACTTTCTCCCCACCCCACCCTCCTCTAACTTATCTCTCCACCCTTCAGGCTCTCTGCCTTTATTCCTGAAGGGCTTTTGCCCGAAATGTCGATTTCACTGCTCCTCGGATTCTGCCTGAATTGCTGTGCTCTTCCAGCACCACTAATCCAGAATCCCCTTGATTGTAGTTGGGAGTACTTCAACAGCGTCCCCTTGGGAGAAATGCAGAATCACCATTTTCTGGTTTAATCTGCACATATGTGGACTCAAAGTAGGAAAAGAACTAAAAGTGCACAGTGGAGGGGTGGCATGATGATATGAATGGAAGACTGTTTTGGCTAACAGTAAAAAGAGAATAGGTATAAATAAACTCTGGTTACATCATAACAAGTGGTGTGCTGCAGGAATTGTTGCTGGAATCTCAAATTTTAATTTGTATAAATGATTTAGATTAGATTCCCTACAGCGTGGAAACAGGCCCTTCGGCCCAACAAGTCCATACCGACCCTCCAAAGCGTAACCCACCCAGACCCATTTCCCTCTCATGCACCTAACATTGTTCAAAGGCAGCTTGCTGGACTAGTACTTGGAATGAAAGTTGCCTTAGGAAGAAAGATTGGATAGGCTAGATTGAAATATTTAGAAGATTCCGAGGAGCCTCAGCAGGGTAAGGCATGGAGAGGATGGTTCCACTTAATCTAGAACACAGATTAGGTGGGTCTTCCCACTAACATTTTGTAGTTAACTGACAAGGATGCAAGCATTTCCTTTCAGCCAGTTTCCATGCATTCACCACTCTACTGTCTCTCTCCAAGTCACACAGACACATGCTGACCCACTGAATTCTCTCATTGAACTTTAATAAAAAGAATCAAGGGTTATTCAAATTACTTTGTAAATATTTTGACTGCTAAATAGCACAGTTTGCTGGTATGAATCTTGGCTTAAGTCACGTGCCGTTTTGGAAATGCTGAAAAAATAATTGGTTCCCTCAAGACATCACCTTCACAGAACCAAGAACCAAATCTGATTGGCCTCTACTTTAGAACTCACGATCCCAAATAATAAAATACATCACAAAGCTTTATCACAAGGAATCATTGGTGGAAGGCAAAAGAAGGAATTTGGGGTTTGAGGGAGGAGAGGAGAGATGCTGGAAATGTACCAGAAAAGGAGGCAAGAGAGAGGAGCTGGAGGAGTGGATTGAACAGAATAGGGAGAGGGACGGTTGTGAGAATAGGAGAGAAGGGAAAGGGAGGACGGGAGAGATTAATTGCATTCTTTAAATGACTTCGAGAAAGAGCAAATATTGTTTTAATACATCCTGACTTTCCCAATTCTTTGGCCATTTCAACTTCCCCTCTCCCATTTACTTTCCTCTACCCTTTCTCATCTTTCCCCACTTTTCCTTCCACCTATTAGCTTTCCTACCTATTGTCAGATTTCTAAAACACTTTGCTTCTGTTCCATTCCTTTTAGCCTTATCATCATTTCTCCTCTCCTCCATTCTACTTCTCTTCTACATCAGCCACAAGCAACAGAATGCACACAACAGCTGTTTCATGTATATGGCAGGACTTGTTTTGGCCTACCGAACCACATATCTACCCAGGGAATGAGGGGGTAAGAACAGAGATCAATCTGTTGGTTACATCCAGTGCAGGAAAGAGTAGCAGCAACTTGCAGAGGACCATAGCTTTGCTGATTAGTGAGTTTGGAACAGTCTTCCCTTGAATTACTAAAGCTGCATTCAAATAAAGAATCCTTGCAGAGCACGCATTCAAGTTATGATCAGATGAGGAAGGATTCTGGGAATCCAATATGGAGAATAGGAAAAAGTTGACTGCAAGGTCTGTTCCTTTTGAGGTATTTTAGCTGTTGGTGACTTTGAATTCCAGGAATGAATGGCAATTACTGTTTTATATGCTGTTACATTGCTTTGGAAAAAACATTGAAACCATAAGTACTAAGTTAGCCTGGAGCACTTTTTAGAGCAAGACAACAGTGCTACTTTCTGGATCTGTAGATTGTGAAGGAATTAAAATGGCCTTCACTAGGCCATCTTTGTCAGATTAGGGAGAGTTTCTATGTTACTATTGATTACATCTGCAGGAAATGTCTTTAGTTGCAAATCCTATCAGATCGCAGGGATCAGTTAGAGGCAGTGAGGAATTTACAGGAGCTGGGGAGTTGATGGATGGCAGTTATAGGAAGCGAGAAAAGCACAGATATTGTCAGGTAGGTGGGTTAATGCTAGGAAAGGTAGGAGAGGGAGGTGGCGCAGGAGGCCTCTGGCTATCCCCATTTCAAACAATCATGCTGTTTTTGCAAAAAAAAAGTGTATGGGGTGATGGACTCAGGGAAACATAGGACAAACAGCCAAGTTTCTGGTATTGAGACTGGCTGTAATGTAGTGAGGGGTACGTCTAGTTCCAAGCAATTGATTGTGATGAGATCTCTAGTCAGGCATAAACATCTGTGGCCAGCAGTGAGAATCAGAATGGTGTTGCCTCCCTGGTGCCAGGATCAAGGATATCTCAGAGGGTGCAGAATGTTCTCAAAGGGGATAGGGACCTGCAGGTGGTCATTGTACACATCAGAACGAACATAGGGAAGGAAAAGGATGAGATTCCAAAAGGGTGACTATGGAAAGCTAGGCAGGGATTTAAAAAAAAAAAGGAGGTCCAAGGGTTGAGATATCTGGATTACTCAACATGCAACAAGCTAGTGAGGGTAGTAATAGGAGGATAGAGCAGATGTGTGCATGGCTGAGGAGCTGGTGTATGGGAGAAGGGCTCACTTTTTGGATCACTGGAATCTCTTCTGGGGTAAGAGAGACCTCTACAAAGGACAGATTGTGTCTGCATTTGAAGGGGACTGACGTACTGGCAGGATTTGCTCAAGCTGTTGGGAGGATTTAAATTGGTAAGATGGGGCAGTGGAACCCAGGGAAATAGTGAAGAGAAAAAACAAATCTCAGACTGGTAAAGTTGGAAAGGGAAAGGAGTCAAACACAGTCAGGCAGGACCAAAGCAGAGAAAGTAGGACTGAAATTAAACTGCATTTATTTCAAATGCAAGAGGCCTAACAGGGAAGGCAGAGGAACTCAGGGCATTGTTAGAAACATGGGACTGGGATATCATATCTATTATAGAATGTGGCTCAGAAATGGACAGGACTGCCAGTTTAGTGTTCCAGTATACAGATGCTATAGGAAAGCTAGAAAAGGGGGACAAAAGTGACGGTGTTTTTGATAAGGGATAGAATTACTGCTGTACAAAGGGAAGATATTCCTGGGAACACATCCAGGAAATTTGGGTGGGACAGAGAAAGGGATGATCACCTTATTGGGACGATATTTATAGACCACCTAATAGTCAGCAGGAAATTGAGAAATTAAGGAGATTTCAGTTATCTGTAATAATATGGTAGTTATAGGAAGGGGTTTTAGCTTTCCAAACAGACTGGGACTGCCAGAGTGTTTAGATGGAGCAAAGTTTGTTCGATGTGTACAAGCAAATCCTAATTAATTAGGTGGATGTACTAACTAGAGAAGGTGTACAACTTAACCTACCCTTGAGAAATAAGGCAGGGCAGGTGACTGTGGAGTCAGTGACCATAATTCTATTAGTTTTAGTTTTAAAATAGAGATAGAAAAGGATAGACAAGATCTAAAAATTGAAGTTCTAAATTGGAGGAAGGTGAATTTTGAAAAGTATTAGGCAAGAACTTTCAAAAGTTGATTGGGGAAATGTTTGCAAGTTAAAAGAGGACAGCCTTAAAGATAAGGTTAGAGTCCAGAGACAGTATGTTCTTGTTAGGGTGACAGACAAGGCTAGTAAGTGTGGGGAATGCTGACGACTAGAGAAAGGTTTTGGTTCAGAAAAAGGAGGAAGCATGTGTCAGGCATAGACAGCAGAGATTGAGTGAATCTTAGTATAAAGACAGTAAGAGTATACTCAAGAAGGAAATCAGGAGAGAGAAGGAGAAATGAGATAGCTTTGATAAATAGGGTTCAGGAGAATCCAAAAGGGATTTTATAAATTCATAAAGGACAAAAAAGGGTAACTAAGGAGAGAATAGGGCCCCTCAAAGATCAGCAAGGCAGCAAATATGCAGAGCTGCAGGAGATGGGAGAGATACTAAGCAAGTATTTTGCATCAGTTTACTGTGGAGAAGGATGTGGAAAGTGGAGAAATAGATAATGACATTTTGAAAGAGGTCACTATTAGAGGAGAAAGCGCTGGTTGTCTTAGAACACCCTGTTAGAGAGTGAGCACAGTAATAAACAACTTTGAAAAATAGAAAATTAGGGCCATGAAGATTCAAAATGACGTTTCTATTCAGTAAAACAATCACAACCCTTCAGGACTTGCCAACACAGCTTCATGGTTTAGGGGCATGAGAACATTCAGCTCAAATTGAAATATGACAACTGTAGATGTCAGAAGTCTGAGGGAGAACCAACTTCACAAAGAATCTCAGGAGATGGTAACATTGGGACTCCACTTAGACACATCTGAAGAGAAACAGAATAGACTAAAAACACCAACTGTTCCTCCCTCAGACACTGCCACATCAGAGACGTTCCTCCAGCACATTCTGCAAACAGTGATTTAATCAGAATGGAAAGCCCCTTTCCAAGGTGGTCATCAATCCCCAGTACTCACTGGAAGGAACAAAACAATATCTTCCAAACTCAATCAATCATTCAGGAAGCTCAGTTCATGGATTGGAGAGGCTAAAGCCAGGGATTGTACCCAGGGATAGTTTTCAGCTAAGAGAGGATGCAGAAACAAACCAGCTCCAGAGAAAAGACACCATGAATCACTGCTTTATTGACTATTTCAATCACCAGTTGATGGGTGTTTGCTTGTGTCTCCTGAACAGGAACAAGGCCAGCAATGAAGCAGAGATCAGACAGACAGCTGTCACAGTCAGGACCACCATCACAACCAGCTCTGACTCCACACCTACAAAACAAGGAGAAACCAATGGTTACTGAGGGAAAACAGGGACAGAAAGGGAAACTAGCAGGCAGCCAACTCACTGCTTGGAGACATCTCCTGCATCCTTCTGTCAAGCTCAGTCAGGGGAGGAGTTGCCAGGTTGGTCAGCTCAGTATCCAGAATGATCAAGGGGCCAAGTGAGGCCACCCCTCCCACTTCAATCCAGCTTCACTCTGCAAGATCAAACATCCCAGTCAGAGGGGTTGGGGAGGTGAGAGGAGATCCCAACATCAAGATCAAGTGTCCTACCAGCTTCAGGGTAAGGTCTGTCCTTCCTCTGGAGGGAGACAGGATCTCCCTTGTGCTCCCACAGTTCCCCACATGGCAACAGGCACAAGTGTCACTGTGACTCCTCTAATGGGACCCAGCTAAACAAGAGAAACAGCCCATCAACCACATGGTGCATCACCTCTCCCAACAACAACATCCCTGAGGGACAGGGAACTTACATATTCTGCAGCTTCTGGAAAGTACAAGCTTTGTTCCTGGAATCTCCCTGATCCACTGCAGCAACTCAGGTGACAGTGATGAACATCTGAGGGACACATTCAGAACAAGTCAGTGTTTAGTGACTCCCTCCCCAGGGTGGAGAAGCACATCATCAGCTTCCTCTTACCAAGGATCGCTCATCTCCATAGAAACGGAAGGCATCCAGGTCAAACCGGAGCTTGTCCAGCTCCCGCCCGTCTCTCGGCAACAAAGGTTGAAAAGGAGTCCTCAGCTTTGCTGTCCATCTGCAGTTGCCACCTGGACAAAGGGCCATGAAGTGAATGGAGTGAAGCCATTGAGATGGGAGCAGCTGGAGAAAGCAGAGAGCTCCTTACCCATTGTAGTCAATGATGCTGTATCTCGGGGTGGAATCCTTGTCTGGGCTCAGTGTAGCTACAGAGCGATCAATGTACACCTTCAGGGGCACATGGTTGGCCATCGAAACCAATGCCTCAATGTGAATGAGGTCTCCCAGGGAGTAGACAGTGGAAGTGCGCTCTGTCAGCCAGTCACCTGAAGTACAGCAAGACAAGGGTTGGAGCCAATGGGTACAACTCCCAGAGAGACACCAGGAGATCCCTCCCCAGCCACCCATCACATACCATTCATTAGACACAGGGAGAATGACAGATACCCTTCTCCAGATCTGGTGGAGCTGAATAGGATCCAGGTGGGCTTGATGGGATGCTGCTCACATTGCCCTTCCTGGGGGAAGGGGACAGGGCAGCCATTTTAAGACAGTGTCAGACAACAGTAGCAGGGGATCATACTGACAATCGAGCAAAGATTTTCACCTCAAATAACATTCAATGGGAACAACAGCTCCATTGGTTCTCAACGATTGATCCAGGATAGTTTGGGTGTGGGTCAGGTGAGTGGTGTAGATCAGGAAATCGCCAGTCATCTGAAAGATACCAGGTTAAGGAAGGAGGGGATGGTCTGAAATGAGAATGTTCTACACAGTTCACAATGACAACATCCTATTTGGACAATCCTTTAGGGAGTGCGACAGGCTCAGGGCCAGGAGACTACTTTCCCACACTGAGGTGGAGAGACCAGTATTCAAGGGGAATAGATCACAGGTCAGGGGTTAGTCATTTAGGATCAATTTAACAAGGAATGACATCATTCCAAAGATCTGGATAGGAATTCCTGAACCAAAAGTTGGTTCAAAGGAGGTTGTGTTGGGCTCCCAGACTAAGTTAGAGATAAATATTGAGGGAACAGGGACATGGTGATTGTTATCACAGGGAAGAAGCTGCAGGAATCTTTTGGCCATTATCTCCCAGTGTAATCATGAAACCTTCAGATTATAAGCAGAGATTACCAGCAGAATACAGAGGGAGGTTAATAGTAAGGTGAGGCAATAAAACTGTGCACAAGATGGGAAAAATAGAGAAAATAATTTGTGGGCAGCACGGTGGCTAGCACTGCTGCCTCAGCGCCAGAGACCCGGGTTCAATTCCCACTTCAGGCGACTAACCTGAGTTTGCATGTTCGCCCCGTATCTGCGTGGGTTTCCTCTGGGTGCTCCAGTTTCCTCCCACAGTCCAAAGATGTGCAGGTCAGGTGAATTGGCCATGCTAAATTGCCCATAGTGTTAGGTAAGGGGTAAATGTAGGGGTATGGGTGGGTTGCGCTTCAGCAGAGCAGTGTGGACTTGTTGGGCCAAAGGGCCTGTTTCCACACTAAGTAATCTAATCTAAGTAATCTAATCTAATTCACCAGATTAGAATAGAAATAGTTTTACCAACAGGCCAAGTGTGGAGCTCAAGTACAAGGTCAGTCAATTTATTCATAGAATAGCACCCCCAGTGGGAGGGAGTCAAGACAGTTTACCCGACAGAGCCACTTTCCATCCAACTAAACACAAGTCATGCTGCTAAGAGTTAGGTTCCTGTGACCTCACTGTTGAGAAAGTAATCATAATATAGAAAGCCACACTATAGAAAGTCACTAAACCAAGTTAGAACATTCACAATATCAAAACACCACCCACAAGTTGCCACATGATACTCAATTCATACTGATACATACATTGTAACAGAACAACCCCTCTAATCAGAACCTTCTAAACCGATGAGAGCCAGAGCACAAGGCTAGAGATGGAGAACCGTACAGGCACAGTCCAATCCAGGATAGGAATTTAGTCTGACGACTTGAGAATGGAGACTAGTCCTCCTAAATATCAACAATATTACATCCAGAGTTACAGTCAGGATATATCTACAGCCCAAATTTTCAGCAAGTGTGGACAACCCCCATTACCTGCAATCTGCTGCCACACTTATACAGCCCATAGTCAAAGGAGGACAGTCTGGTTCTCAGGGTAGACCCTGGTTGGCCAACAACCTGCTGTCACCAGGGTCAGGTCAGTAGCTTTAACCAGGTGCCTGGTTCCAAATAAATCCAGCTGTGCCCTGACCAGCAGGTTGTGCTCTCCACACTGCACCATCACAGTCTGCAGTGGGGACACACTCCCAACCTCAGACATTCAGAAACTAGAACCGATGGGACCCCCATGAGGAGGCACTCTCAGGAACAGGGCTGGCTCTCACTATTGTCCATGGAAACCTCTGGCTCAAACTGTTGCCATGTTTCAGAACAACAAACAGCTCCATCTAACACCAACAAAGGGAACAAACCCCTCACTACAAAATCACCCATGATCCTAAACAACTCAACCATCTCCAACCAGCTCCTTTTATACACACAACCTGCACTCACCTGACACCAATGTGACCAGAAGCAGCAACATTGAACCAATCAACCAGCCCAATCTCTACAATTTCCACCAATGACTGAACTCATCGAGTTATTACCAGGAGGGCCTATTTCATTTGGACCAATAGGAGTGGCTGTGAGCTGCTGTGCTGTCACCTGACTGAATTCAGCTCCACAAGGTCTCATGGTGAAGGCCCCATGGATACAATCATCAAACGTAGCTCATTGATCTAGGAGGGTGTCTGCTGGGTCCTGTCCCCCTCACCCAAGGGGACTGACAGTGAGACCCATGGAGAGATTGTCTGAGGATGGGGTTTGGGTAGAACAAGGGATTGACCTTATACTACACCTCCCCCTGGAAGTGTTTGATGGAGTCAATATGGAAGAAACTTTATTCTGTATCTAAACTTGTCATGTTCCTGTCAGGGGAGTGTTTGATCAGGACAATGCAGGGAGAGCTTTACTTTCACTTTCCTTTTAATTCATAGACTCGAGGCAGTTTTACTCTGTATTTCACCACGTGCTGTTTCTGTCCTGGGAACCTTTGATGGGGACAGCTTTCCTTCCAATTTTCAAGAAATGAGGAAACTTTAGTTTCAGTTGGAAAGAGCAAAATCTTTTACTCTGTTTCTAACTCAGTGATGTCCCTGTATTGAAAGTGTTTGATGTAGACAATGTAGCTGTACGTTTTGTGAAATGTGTAGAGACCGCTTTCTGTTCAGTGACAATGAGCAGAGGAAGCTCATGTATCGTGTCCCACACTGACCTTGCTCTGGTGGAGTTTGTTGGGGGATGGTGTTGAGGCAGAAAGTGTGTTGCCCGGGAAAAGCACAGCAGGTCATGCAGCATCTGAGGAGCAGGAGAGTCGATGTTTCGGGTATAAGGCCTTCATCAGGGTTGTGGATTAGGACAGGGGGCTGAGAGATAAATAGGACGTTAGGAATGGGGGTAAGGCAGCTAGGATCATGTTAGGTTCATGCAGTGTGGGCAGGGGGGCAAGGGAGCTGGGATGGTAATAGTTAGATGCAGGTGCGGGGTGTTCAGAGAATTTTACATTCATTCTGAAAGGGAAGATGGGGCAGCACGGTGGCACAGTGGGTAGCACTGCTGCCTCACAGCACCTGGGACATGGGTTTGATTCCAGTTTCGGGCGACTCTCTGTGTGGAGTTTGCACACTCTCCTTGTGTCTGTGTGGGATTACTCTGGGCGCTCTGGTTTTCTCCCACTGTCCAAAGATGTGCAGGTTAGATGGATTAGCTGTGGTAAATTACTGTTAGTGTTCAGGGATATGTAGGTAGGTGCATTAGTCAGGAGATATGTTGAGTAATAGGGTAAGGGAATGGGTTTGGCTGGGTTACTCTTCAAAGGGTCAGTGTGGACTTGTTGGGCCAAATGGCCTGTTTCCACACTGTAGTGATTCTATGATTCAACATAAATGTGGATAAATCCCTACGGCCTGATCAGGTGTACCCTGGAACTCTGTTGGAAGCTCGGAGAGTGATTGCTGGGCCTGTTGCTGAGAAATTTGTATCATCAACATTTGCAGGTGAGGTACCAGAAGACTGGAGTTTGGCTAATGTGTTGTCACTATTTAGGAAAGGTGGTAAGGAAAAGCCAGGGAACTGCAGACTAGTGAGCTTGGCATCGGTGGTGGGCAAGTTTTTGGAGGGAATCCTGAGGGACAGGATTTATATGTATTTGGCAAGCCAAAGACTGATTAGGGGTAGTCAGCATAGCTTTGTGCGTGAGAGATCATTTCTCATAAACTTGATTGAATTTTTTGAAGCAGTAACAGAGGATTGATGAGAGCAGTGTGGTGGATGTGATCTATATAGACTTCAGCAAAGCATTTAACAAAGTGTCTCATGGGGGCCTGGTTAGCAAGGTTAGATCTCATGCAATACAGGGATGTGGATACAGAACTCGCTGGAAGGTAGAAGATACAGGGTGGAGGATTGCTTTTCAGAGTGGAGGCCAGTGGTGTGCCATAAGGATCGGTGCTGGGTCCACTGCTTTTTGTCATTTGTATAAATGATTTGGATGTGAACATGAGGTATCGTTAGTAAGTTTGCAGATGAAGGTGTAGTGGACAGCGAAGGAAGTTACCATGATCCCATGTGATTGGAATGTTGATTTCACCAGTTCCCTTATTTCCCCTCCTCCCAGCCCCAGCCCATCCCAATTATATCTCAGACCCCTTGGGGGCTCCCCTCATTCCTGATGAAGAGCTTGTGCTGGAAACGTTATTTCTGTTGTTCCTCAGATGCTGCCTGACCCGCTGTGCTTTTCCAGCACCACACTTTCCGACTCTGATCTTCAGCATCTGCAGTCCTCACTTTCTCCCAACTGAGCACGTGCACCGAGAAATTGCAAATGGAGTTCAATGTAGAACAGTATGAGGTGTTACAGTTTGGAAAGTCACATCAAGGTAGGAGTTTCATGATAAATGGTTGGGCCTTAAGGAGTGTAGTGGAACAGAGGGACCTTCCTTTCAGCCAACTTTTGGTTCAGGAATTCTCATCCTGATCTTTGGAATGATGTCATACATTAAATTGATCCTAAATGACTAACCCCTGACCTGTGACCTATTGCCCTAGAATACTGCCTTCTCCAGCTCAAGGTGTGGGAAAGCAGTCTCCTGGCTCTGAGCCTGTCATGCTCCCTAAAGAATTGTCCAAATAGAATGTTGTCATTGTGAACCCTGTGTAGAACATTCTTATTTCAGATCAGTCACTCATTCTGCAACCTGGTGTCTTCCAGAGGACTGGACATTTCCTGATCTACACCACCCAGCTGACCCACAGCCCAAACTATCCTGGATCTGTCATTGTGAGAACCAATGGTGCTGTTGTTCCCATTGAATGTCGTTATTTGAGGTGAGAATCTTTACTTGATTGTCAGTATGATCGCCTGCTGTTGTTGTCTGACACTGTCCTAAAATGGCTGACCTGTCTCCTTCCCCCAGAAAGGGCAATGTGAGCAGCAATCCCATCAACCTGGACCAACCAACCCAACTACCCTGTAGCTCAACACTTCAACTCCACCAATGACATGCAGGTCCTTGGACTTCATCGCCAGACCATAGCAATATGACAGCTGGAGGAAGAGTGCCTCATCTTCCGCCTAGGAACCGTCCAACAACAAGGATGAACTCAGACTTCTCTAGTTTCCTCATTTCCCTTCCTCCTACCTTGTCTCAGTAACAACCCTCAAACTCAGCACCACGTTCCTAACCTGCAACCTTCTTCCTGACCTCTCTGCCCCCACCCCCACTCTGGTCTATCACACTCACCTTAACCCCCCTCCACTTATTGCATTTCCAATGCCCCTCCCCCAAGTCCCTCCTCCCTACCTTTTATCTTGGCCTGCTTGCACACTTCCCTCATTCCTGAGGAAGGGCTCATGCCCGAAACATTGATTCTCCTTCTCCTTGGATGCTGCCTGACCTGTGCTTTTCCCAGACAAGGACTCCACCCCGAGATACAGCATCATTGACTACAATGCGTAAGGAGATCTCTGCTTTCTCCAGCTGCTCCCATCTCAATGGCTTCACTCCATTCACTTCATGGCCCTTTGTCCATCTGCAGTTGCCTCCTGGACAGCAAAGCTGAGGACTCCTTTTCAACCTTTGTGTTGCCGAGAGACGGGCGGGAACCGGACAAGCTCCGGTTTGACCTGAATGCCTTCCGTTTCTATGGAGATGAGTGATCCTTGGTAAGAGGAAGCTGCTGATGTGACTCCCTCCCCAGGGTGGAGAAGCACTAAACACTGACTTGTTCTGAATGTGTCCCTCAGATGTTCATCACCTGTCACCTGAGAGTTGCTGCAGTGGATCAGGGAGATTCCAGGAATAAAGCTTGTACTTTCCAGAAGCTGCAGAATATGTAAGTTCCCTCTCCCTGTCCCTCAGGGATGTTGTTGTTGGGAGAGGTGATGCACCATGTGGTTGATGGGCTGTTTCTCTCATTTAGCTGGACCCCATTGGAGGAGTCAGACAGTGACATTTGTGCCTGATGCCTTGTGGGGAACTGTGGGAGCACAAGGGAGATGCTGATCCCCTTTCAGAGGAAGGAGAGACTTTGGCGCTGAAGCTGGTAGGACGTAGACCCTCTAGATGTTGGGATCTCCCCTCACCCCCACTGTCCCCTCCCTGACTGGGATGTTTGATGTTGTAGAGAGTGAAGCTGGATTGAAGTGGGAGGGGGAGGCCTCACTTGGCCCCCTGATCATTCCGGATACTGAGCTGACCAACCTGGCAACTGAGCCCCTGACTGAGGGTGATGAAAGGATGCAGGAGAGGTCTCTAAGCAGTGAGTTAGCTGCCTGCTAGTTTCCCTTTCTGTCTGTTTCCCTCCGTAACCATTGGTTTCTCCTTGTTTTGTAGGTGTGGAGTCAGAGCTGGTTATAATGGTGGTACTGACTGACAGCTGTCTGTCTGATCTTTGCTTCATTGCTGGCCTTGTTCCTGTACAGGAGACACAAGCAAACACCCATCAACTGGTGATTGGAATAGTCAATAAAGCAGTGATTCATGGTGTCTTCTCTCTGGACCTGGTTTGTTTCTTCATTCTTAGTATAAACTATCCCTGGGTACAATCCCTAGTTTTAGCCTCTCTAGTCCATGAAGTGAGCTTCCTAAATGATTGGGTTATGCAAGATATTGTTTGCTGCTTCCAGTGAGTACAGGGGATTGATGACCACCTTGGAAAGGGGCTTTCCATTCTGATTAAATCACTGTTTGCTGAATGTGCTGGAGCAACGGCTCTGATGTGGCAGTGTCTGAGGGAGAAACAGTTGGTGTTTCTAGTCTGTTCTGATTCTCTTCAGAAGTGTCCAAGTGGATTCCCAATGTTACCATCTCCTGAGATGCTGCCAGTCCTGTTGTGTTTGTGAATTGTTATCCCTCTGATTTCTGACCTCTACAGTATTGGGATTTCAACCTGATTGGATTGAAATTATCATGCCCCTGAACCACAATGCTGTGTTGGCAAGTCCTGAAGGGTTGTGGTCATCTGACTGAATAGAAACCTAATTTTGAATATTGATGGCCCTAATGATCTATTCAGAGTTGAATGTCAACTGTGCTCACCCTCCTGGACAGGGGATTGGCTGAAGACATGAGGAACCACCTCTAATATGGACGTTTTTGAAGATGTCACCATCTGCTTCCCCACTTTCCACACCTTCCATATCCTCTTCCACAGTAAACACTGAACTGTTCTTTTCCCCCCCACCTTGTGCAACCACAAGTTGGTAACAATACTATCATCACGTAATGGAGGGCAACATGTATTATGGTGTCAGTATAGCTGCAGAAGATGAACTGACAAAGAGGCAGGCAGAGCTGGGGCCATGTAGGTGACCAGGGCTACCTCTATGCTCTGACAATTTTTTGGTTTCACCAACTTGCAGAACATCTCTTGGACACATAATTAACCCCAGCACCCTCTGTGTGAACAATCCAACTCCCCTTCTCCCAAGGACATGCATGTCCTCAACTGCCTCTGCCACCAAATTCTAGCCTCCCAACAACTGGAGGATAAGCAATATCTTCCATCTTTGACACCCTCCAACCAGGTGGGATCGATTATAGACTTCATCACTTCTGAGCTCCCTTCCCCAGTTTATACCACATCCAACCCGCTAACTCAGCACCGCCCTTTCTGAACCAAAGAGTCCCAAGGAAAATTGGATTCAGTGGGATTAGAAAACCTCTTTGCTGGTTGGAGTCATGCCCAAAGAAAGATGGTTCTGGTTATCAATATTCAATCACGACATTCCCAGGACATCTTTGCAAGAGTTGCTCACAATACTCTCTTAGACACAACCGTCAGGCAATGACTGACTCCAACAAGGGAAAATCTCACTATCACACCATGACAGTCTCCATGACATTCCCATTGCTCAATCCCTCACTGTTAAACATCCTGTGGCTTCTCTGTCTCGGCTGGGATTTGTTGCCTGTCCCTAATTGCCCTTGATTTGATTGGTTTGCTCAGCTATTTCAGAATCAGCGATATTGCTGTGGGTCTGGAGCCACATTTAGGCCAGACCAGGTCAAGATGGTAGATTTCCTTCCCAAATAGGAATTGTGAACGAGATGGGATTTTATAAAAGATCAGTTTCACAGTCACAATTACCGAGAGTAATATTTTCAAAAAAGGATAGAACACAAAAATCCATCAGTGACTACAATCAGATTTGAGCCCCCAGCCTCAGATGATTAACCTGACTCACTGAATTCCTGTCTCAGTAACACTACCATTATGCCACTTGTTCCACCCACCTGAAGACAGAAGCCTGAGCCTAAGACAGATAGCTCAGTGATAGGCATTAGTGTCAAGGAATCAGGAGTTTAATTAACATGGACTCCCTGCAGTGTGGAAACTGGCCATTCAGTCCAACAATTCCACACTGACCCTCTGAAAAATAAGCCACCTAGACCCATCCTCTTACTCCACATTTACCCCTGACTAATGCCCCTAACCTACGTATCCCTAAAAACTATGGTTAATTTAGCATAGCCATTTCATCTAAACTGCACATCTTTGGATTGTGGGAGAAAACCCACACAGAGACAGGGAGAATTCCACACAGATAGTCACCCAAGGCTGAAATTGAACTGAATGCTAACCACTGTGCCACCATGCTGCCCAAGAGAAAGCGGGAGAAATCTTAGCAGCGACTGGGGAGACAGGTTCACATTTGTGTTGTGTGAGACTCTTGGAAGGTTAGCAGTACCTGACCACAGATGCTACCAGACCACCTGAGTTTTCCCAGCATTCTGTGGTTTCAGATTGCCAGCTTGTGCAGTATTTTGCTTTAGTCCTGAGTGTAAGTTCCTTCCAGAGTCTTCAGCATCTGACAATGCTACGGTTTTAAGAATTATACTTTGTCCCAGTTTTTTGAAGAGAGTCTTTGAGGCAAAGGTGGGAGCTGTCTGTTGAAAACTAGTAAACAGACTATGAGGCCTTGGGTTTTCTATTTAAATTGAAACAATAGAAGCAGCCTGCATGGGTGTGGTCACGCTCTCAGAATCAGTACTTTTAACAGTGCTGTTAAGGCCTTGAAGTGGAAGCTATTTTTCCCCCACCTCTTCAGTCACAAAATCTGTGGAGGTCTGGGTTCTTTCTGCTTTTGGATTTGCAAGAGAGTGGTTTCTGAACTTGCCTTTTGTCAAGGGGTTGTTTATGGGAACTGACTATATTGGACCAGGGAGAGGGGGATAGCTGCAGATGTGCAGATCAGAGTCAAAACATGCGGTACTGGAAAAGCACAGCTGGTCAGGCAGCATCCAATGAACAGGAGAGTCAACATTTCAAGCAGAAGCTTGGTATCAGGAATGTGGGAGGGGGTCCCAAGAGGGCAGAGAGATAAATGCAAAGGGGTGGGGAAAAGTATCTGGGAATACAATATAGTTAGTTGAAGGTTGGGGTGGGGGGGGTGGAGGAGAGGTGTGATGGTCCTAGGACAAGAAGATGGGAAAGAAGACAGACATGTTGGACAGTTCAAAGAGAAAGAGGGCAGTGCCAAGTTAGATGGTTGGATCTGGGATACGGTGGGAAAGGAAGATCAGAACTGGTGAAGTCCACATTGGAACCCTCCAACCACGAGATCAAAAGGTAGAAGAGAAGGTGTCCTTCCTCTAGTTATTGGGAGGCTAGAATTTGGTGGTAGAGACAGCCTAGGGCTTGCATGTCCTTGGCAGAGTGGAAGGGGGAGTTGGAGTGTTCAGCCAGAAGGTGGTGCGGTTGATTGATGTGAGGCCCAGAGATGTTCTGCAGTTTGGTCAAACCAATTCAGAGTAAAGGGGTCGCCATGGGCCCCAGCTCTGCCTGCCTTTTGTCAGGTACAGGAAACAGTTCATCTTCTGCAGCTACACTGGTACCATTACACATCTTGCCCTCCATTACTTGATGACAGTATTGTTACTATCTTGTGCTCCCACAAGGAGGGAGAACAGTTCAGTGTTTACTGTGGAGGAGGATATGGAAGGTGTGGCAAGTGGGGATGTAGATAGTGACATTTTCAAAAATGTCCATAGTAAAGGTGGTGTTAGATGTCTTCAACCACATCCCC
>NC_057745.1:26867270-26873466 GCF_004010195.1 Chiloscyllium plagiosum | reverse complement strand
CCCAGAGAGACACCAGGAGATCCCTCCCCAGCCACCCATCACATACCATTCATTAGACGCAGGGAGAATGACAGATGCCCTTCTCCAGACCTGGTGGAGCTGAATGGGATCCAGGTGGGCTTGATGGGATTGCTGCTCACATTGACCTTCCTGGGGGAAGTAGACAGGGCAGCCATTTTAGGACAGCGTCAGACAACAGCAGCAGGGGATCATACTGACAATCGAGTACAGATTCTCACCTCAAATAACGACATTCAATGGGAACAACAGCACCGTTGGTTCTCACAATGATCGATCCAGGATAGTTTGGGATGTGGGTCAGGTGGGTCGTGTAGGTCAGGAAATCTCCAGTCATCTGAAAGACACCAGGATAAGGAATGAGGGGCTAATGTGAAATGAGAAGGTTCTACACAGGGTTCAATGATACCATCCCATTGGGACAATTCTTTCAGGGTGTGATAGGCTCAGGAGGCTGCTTCTACCAACAACCACCGACCCCACCCCACATTCCCAGAGCTGGAGATACCACTGTTCAAGAACAAGTCAAGGATTAGTCATTTAGGATCAGTTTTAACAAGATTGACATCATACCAAAGATCAGATTTGGATTTCTGAAGTAAAATTTGATTTCAAGGAGGATGGGTGTTGGGCTCCCAGACAGTATTTGCAATAAATATTGGAGGGAACAGGGACATAATGATTATTATTACAGAAGGAGGTTGCCAGGATCTTTTGACCATTTAATTACTAATTAAATCAGGAAACCTCTAGGTTTGAGGAGAGATGACTGATTCAATACCTGGAGGTTAGCAGTAAACTGAGGCAATAAAAGCAGTGTCCAAGAGCTGAGAAAAGTAGAGAAAACAATAGGTCACCAGAATGAAATCAAAACAGTTTTACCGACAGGCCAAGTGTGGAACCCCTCAAGTACAGAGCAGTCAGTTTATTTATACAATAACCCCCCCCCCCCCAGTCAGAAGGAGGTAAAGTCCATTTACCTGATGAAATGGAAGATACTTTCCCCTCAAACTAAACACATCATGCTGCTATTCTGATGAAGTGTCAATTTTCCTGCTCCTCAGATGCTGACTGACCTGCTGTGCTTTTGCAGCACCACACTAATCTGTACTGCTATATTATTTGCATTCCTGTAACATCTCTACAGCAAAACTACACAACAGAATGATGCACTGTGGAAAGTCACTAAAATCAATTCAGGAGAAAGTTCACAGTATCCAAACATCCACAAATCACCACATGATACCAAATTCAGACTGAAAATATACATTGTTCTGTTACAATGTATATAACCAGAAGGTTCTAAACCAGTGAAACTGGCAGCACAAGACTAGAGAAGGAGAACAGTTAAGGCAGAGTCCAATCCAGGATAGGAATCTAGTCTGAGTATTTGAGAAAGCAGGAGAATGGTCCTTCTCAATATCAATGATCTCAACCAGGAACCCTTGACAGCCCAAACTTCCAGCAAGTTCAGACAACTGCCATTACCTGCAATCTGCTGCCACACTCATGCAACCCATAGTCAAAGAGGACAGTCTGGTTCTCAGGGAAAACTCTGGTTGGCCAACCACCTGCTGTCCCCAGGGTCAGGTCAGCAGCTTTAATCTGGTGCCTGGTTCCAAATAAATCCAGCTGGGCCCTGACCAGCAGGTTGTACTCTCCACACTGCACCATCACAGTCTGCAGTGGGGACACACCCCCAACCTCAGACATTCGGAAACTGGAACCAATAGGATCCCCATGACGAGGCACTCTCTCAGGAACAGGGCTGGCTCTCACTATTGTCCATGGAAAGCTCTGGCCCAGAAACTGTTGCCATGTTTCAGAGCAACGAACACCAACCGTGGGCAGCACGGTGGCACAGTGGTTAGCACTGCTGCCTCACAGCGCCAGAGACCCAGGTTCAATTCCCGACTCAGGCGACTGACTGTGTGGAGTTTGCACATTCTCCCCGTGTCTACGTGGGTTTCCTCCGGGTGCACCGGTTTCCTCCCACAGTCACAAAGATGTGCAGGGTCAGGTGAATTGGCAATGCTAAATTGCCCGTAGTGTTAGGTTAAAGGGGTAAATGTAGGGGTATGGATGGGGTGCGCTTCGGCAGGTCGGTGTGGACTTGTTGGGGGGTAGGGTAGGGTAGGGTAGGGTAGGGTAGGGTACAAACCCCTCACTACAAAATCACCCATGATCACAAACAACACAACCATCCCCACCCAACCAGCTCCATTTATACACACAACCTGTGCTCACCTGACACCAATGTGACCAGAAGCAGCAACATTGAACCAATCAACCAGCCCCAATCTCTACAATCTCCACCAATGACTGAACTTATCAGGTTATTACCAGGAGGGCCTATTTCATTTGGACCAATAGGAGTGGCTGTGAGCTGCTGTGCTGTCACCTGACAGAATTCAGCTCCACAAGGTCTCATGGTGAAGGCCCCATGGATACAATCATCAAACATAGCTCATTGATCCAGGAGGGTGTCTGCTGGGTCCTACCCACCCTCACCCGAGGAGACTGACAGTGAGACCCACACTCATTGAGTTATGACCAGGAGGGCCTATTTCATTTGGACCAATAGGAGTGGCTGTGAGCTGCTGTGCTGTCACCTGACAGAATTCAGCTCCACAAGGTCTCATGGTGAAGGCCCCATGGATACAATCATCAAACGTAGCTCATTGATCCAGGAGGGTGTCTGCTGGGTCCTGCCCACCCTCACCTGAGGGACTGACAGTGAGACCCATGGGTGGGACGGGGACAGGGTCAGGGTGTACGTGTTTGTGTTTAAGTTTGATGGAGGCAATATGGAAGAAGCTGTATTCTATATCTAAACATGTCATGTCCCTGTTGGGGGACAATGCAGGGAGAGCTCAACCTTCAGTTCATTTTTAATTCACAGAGTAGAGGTAGCTTTACTCTGTATTTCACTGCGTGCTGTCTCTGTCCTGAGACCCTTTGATGGGGACAGCTGTCCTTCAAGCTTTCAAAGATAGAAGAAGCTATAGTTTCAGTTGCAGAGAGTAGAATCCTTTACTCTGTTTCTAACTCAGGGATGTCCCTGGATTGAAAGTGTTTGATGTAGACAGTGTAGCTGTACATTTAGTTTAAAAGTGTCGAGACAGCTGTCTGTTCAGTGAAAATGAGCAGAGGAAGCTCATGTATCGAGTCCCACGCTGACCTTTCTCTGGCGGAGTTTCATGAGGATGGTGTTGTGGAAGAAAGTGAGGAGTGCAGATGCTGGAGACCAGAGTCGAAACGTGTGGCACTGGAAAAGCACAACAGGTCATGCAGCATCCGAGGAGCATGAGAGTCCACTTTCCCAGTAGGAGCTGTTCATCAGGATTGTGGATTGGGAAAGGGGGCTGAGAGATAAACAGGAGGTTTGGGGTGGGGGCAAGTTAGCTGGGATGGCAATAGGTAGATACAGGTGTGGGGTTTTGAGGGAACTGAAATTTCATTTCCAAAGGAAGATGAGGTGTCATGTTGGCACAGTGGTTAGCACTGCTGCCTCACCGCACCAGGGACATGGGTTTGATTCCAGTCTCAGGTGACTCTTTGTGTGGACTTTGCATATTCTCCCCGTGTCTGTGTGGGATTTCTTTGGGTTTTCCGGTCTCCTCCCATTGTTCAAAGATATGCAGGTTCAGTGGGCTAGCAATGGGAATTTACCCACAGTGTTCGAGGATGTGTACGTTAGGTTCATCATTCAAGGGAATGTAGAGTAATAGGGTAGGGGAATGGGTCTTGGTGGGTTACTGTTCAGAGGCTCAGTATGGTCTTTTTGGGGCCAAATGGCCAGTTTCCACACTGCAGGGAGTCTATGATTCAACATAAAGATGGAAACATCCATTGGACCTGATCAGGTGTCCCCGAGGACTCTGTGGGAAGCTCCGGAAGTGATTGCTGGGCCCCTTGCTGAGATATTTGTATCATCAACAGTCACAGGTGAGGTGCTGAAAGACTGGGGTTTGGCAAATGTGTTGCTACTGTTTAGGAAAGGTGGTAAAGAAAAGCCAGGGAACTATAGACTGATCAGCCTGACATCAGTGGTGGGTAAGTTGTTGGAGAGAATCCTGAGTGTGAGGATTTACACGTATTTGGTAAGCCAAAGACTGATTAGGGATAGTCAGCATAGCTTTGTGCATGTGAAATCATGTCTCATGCACTTGGTGGGGCGAATTGAAGAAGTAACAAAGAGGATTGATGAGGGCAGAGCAGTGGATGTGATCTGTGTGGACTTTAGTAAGGCATTTGAAAATGTCCTCATGGGGGCCTGGTTAGCCAGGTTAGATCTCATGGAATGCAGGGATGTGGATACAGAACTGGCTGGAAGTTAGAAGACGCAGGGCAGTGGTGGAGGATTTCTTTTCAGAGTGGAGGCCAGTGACCAGTGGTGTGCCATAAGGATCGGTGCTGGGTCCACTGCTTTTTGTCATTTGTATAAATGATTGGATGTGAACATACAAGGTATTGTTAGTAAGTTTGCAGATGACACCAAACTTGGAGTGGTAGTGGACAGCAAAGGAGGTTACTATTGTCCCATGAGATTGGACCATGTCAATTTTACCAGTTTCCTTATTTCCCCTCCTCCCAGCTCCAGCCCCTCCCATTTGTCTCCAGGCACCTTGGGGGAGGGCTTGTATTTGAAATGTTATCTCTCTTGTTCCTCAGATGCTGCCTGACCAGCACCACACTTTGACTCTGATCTCCAGCATCTGCAATTCTCCCTTTTTCCCAACTGAGCACGTGCACCGAGAAATTGCAAATGGAGTTCAATGTAGATCAGTATGAGGTGTTACAGTTTGGAAAGTCACATCAAGGTAGGAGTTTCACAATGAATGTTTGGGCCATAAGGAGTGTAGTGGAACAGAGGGACCTTGGAGTTCAGGTGTATGGTTCTCTGAAAGTGGAGTCACAGGTAGACAGGGCAGTGAAGGAGGCTTTTGACACACTGGCCTTCATCAGTCAGGGCATGGAGTACAGACGTTGGGAAGTTACGTTGCAGGTGTACAGAATGTTGTTGAGGCTGCACTTGGAATATTGTGTTCAGTTTTGGTCACCTTGCTATAGGAAAGATGCTGTTAGACACGATAGAGTGCAGAAGGAATTTACAAGAATGTTGCCAGGACTCGGACTTGGGAGGTGGTGTTCTTATGGAAATGTATAAGATCATGAGTTATGGACGGGGTGAATGTGTTCAGTTGATTCCCCAGGGTTGGGAAATCAGGGACTAGAGGACATTATTCTTTTCCCTCAAACCTTAAAACAAAGGATAAGGCTGAAGCATTTGCAACAACCTGCAGCCAGAAAGCTCCAAAGGGATAATCCATTGTAGTCACCTGCATCACCGATACCTGTCTTCAGTCAGTACTATTGACTCTACGTGACATCGAGAAACAGCTGCAGATATTGGATACTGTGAAGCCAATGCACCCTGACTAACATTGTGGGAATAAGGTGAAAGAGTGGTGATCCTGAACATGCCATGTCCCTATCCATTCTGTTCCAGTAAAGCTACAGCTGCAGCATCTACCTGGAAATGGAGATAATTGCCCAGTAGTGACCTGTTGACAAGAAGTGGGACAAATCCAACCTTGCCAATTCCTCCCCCACCAATCCACTCAACCACAAGTGATGTGATCAAAGATTTTGTCAACAGTGTTATCAAGGCACATGTCCTCCACACTAATCTGATCACTGATACTCAGTCTGATCTACCAGAGTTACTCACCTCCTGATCTCAGTACAGGTTAATCCAAGTATGACAGAGCTGAATGTAAAGGGGGGGAAAGTAAGGGTGACTGCTTTAAGACCAAGGCAGAATTTGACTGAGCAATTTATCAAGGGGTCCTAGGAAAATTGGACTCATTAGGAAAACCTCTTTGCTGGTTGGAGTCATGTCCAGCACAAAGAAAGATGGTTCTAGTTATCAATGTTCAATCACCACATTCCCAGGACATCTCTGCCAGAGTTCCTCAAGGTACTCTCTTGGATACAACCATATCAACTGCTCCAAAGACCTTCCCTCCACTAGAATGTCAGAAGTGGGGATGTTTGCTCATGATTGCCCAATGTTCAGCCCCATTGACAACATCACAGATACTGAAACAGTCCCTGTTCAAATGCAGCAAGACCTGAACAACATTCTCATTCAGAACACACAACTGTCAGGCAG
>NC_057745.1:26860963-26865584 GCF_004010195.1 Chiloscyllium plagiosum | reverse complement strand
TCTGTCTCTCTTGCAACTGAGAGACAATGTATTTTAAATTTGCCTTTTGTCAAGGGGGTGTTGTTGGGAACTGACTACAGTGGACCAGTGAGAAAGTGGGGACTGCAGATCAGAGTCAAAAAAGTGTGGGGTATTGGAAAAGCACAGCCAGTCAGGCAGCATCCAAGGACAACAGTCAACATTTCAAGCAGAAACTTGACATCAGGAACTTGGGAGGAGGGGTTCCAGGGGATGAGGGGTAAATGGGACATGGTACAGCTGGAGAGAAAGGTAACTGGGAATACAGTAGGAAGATGAAGTGGGGTGTGATGGTGGTAAGTCACTGTGGAAATGTCAGAAAGACATGTTGGACAGTTCAGAAAGGGCAGTACTGAGTTAGAGCATTGGATCTGGGAATAAACTGGGGAAGGAAGGTCAGACATGATGATACCTACATGGATCCCATCAGTTGAGGGTGCCAACAATGGTGCTCATCCTCCAGTTGTTGGGTGGCTAGAGTTTGATGGCAGAGGCAACTGAGGACATGCATGTCCTTGGAAGAGTGGGAGGGGAGTTGGAGTGTTCACCCACAGGGTGCTGGCATTAGTTACATGTCCCAGAGATATTCTGCAGGCTGGTGAAACCAACTGTCAGAGCAGAGGGGTAACCATGGGCACCTGCTCTGACTCTCCCCCCCCCCCCCATCAGGTACAAAGTTCATCTTCTGCAGCTACACTAATACCATTACACATCTTGCCCTCTATTGCATGATGATGATTGTATTGTTACAATCTTTTGCTCCCACAAGGAGCGAGAACAGTTCAGTGTTTACTGTAGGAGGAGGATATGGAAGGTGGAGAAAGTGGGGAAGTAGATAGTGAGATCTTCAAAAATGTCCATATTAGAGGTGGTGTTTGGTGTCTAAAGCCACATAACCTATCCGGGAGGGCTAAGCACAGTTTGACTTCAACTCTGAATAGAACAGAGTGAAATCCCAATACTGGAGAGGTCAAAAATCAGAGGGATAACAGTCCACAAACTGGACTGGCAGCATCTCAGGAGATGGTAACATTAGGAATCCACCTGGATACTTGTCCAGAGAATCTGAACTGACTGGAAACACCAACCATTTCTCCCTCAGACACTACCACATCTGAGCAGTTCCTCCAGCACATTCTGCAAACAGTGATTTAATAAGAATGGAAAGCCCCTTTCCAAGATGGTCATCAAACCCCTCTACTCACGAAGCAGAAAACAATATCTTCCATAACCCAATCAATCATTCAGGAAGCTCACATCATGGACTGGGAGGCTAAACCCAGGGATAGTTTAAACTAAGAAAGGATGCAGAAACAAACCAGGTATAGACAGAAGACACCATGAATCACTGCTTTATTGACTAATTCAATCACCAGTGGATGGGTGTTTGCTTGTGTCTCCTGTACAGGAACAAGGCCAGCAATGAAGCAGAGATCAGACAGACAGCTGTCACAGTCAGGACCACCATCACAACCAGCTCTGACATCACACCTACAAAACAAGGAGAAACTAATGGTTACTGAGGGAAAACAGGGACAGAAAGGGAAACTAGCAGGCAGCCAACTCACCGCTTGGAGACCTCTCCTGCATCCTTCTGTCACCCTCAGTCAGGAGCTGAGTTGCCAGGTTGTTCAGCTCAGTATCCAGAATGATCAGGGGGCCAAGTGAGGCCTCTCCTTCCCACTTCAATCCAGCTTCATTCTTTGCAACGTCAAACATCCCAGTCAGTGGGGGGTGGGGAATGGGAGTGAGGGGAGATCCCAGTATCTAGAGGGCAATGTCCTACCAGCTTTAGTGCCAAGGTCTCTCCTTCTTCTGGAGGGGATCAGGATCTCCCGTGCTCCCACAATTCCCCACATGGCAACATACAAATATCACTGTCTGACTCCTCCAATGGGGTCCAACTAAACAAGAGAAACAGCCCATCAACCACATGGTGCATCACCTCTCCCAACAACAACATCCCTGAGGGACAGAGAGAGGGAACTTACATATTCTGCAGCTTCTGGAAAGTACAAGCTTTGTTTCTGGAATCTCCCTGATCCACTGCAGCAACTCAGGTGACAGGTGATGAACATCTGAGGGACACATTCAGAACAAGTTAGTGTTTAGTGACTCCCTCCCCAGGGTGGAGAACCACATCAGCAGCTTCCTCTTACCAAGGATCGCTCATCTCCATAGAAACGGAAGGCATCCAGGTCAAACCGGAGCTTGTCCGGCTCCCGCCCGTCTCTCGGCAACACAAAGGTTGAAAAGGAGTCCTCAGCTTTGCTGTCCAGGAGGCAACTGCAGATAGACAAAGGGCCATGAAGTGAATGGAGTAAAGCCATTGAGATGGGAGCAGCTGGAGAAAGCAGAGAGCTCCTTACCCATTGTAGTCAATGATGCTGTATCTCAGGGTGGAGTCCTTGTCTGGGCTCAGTGTAGCTACACAGCGATCAATGTACAGCTTCAGGGGCACATGGTTGGCCATTGAAACAGATGCCTCAATGTGAATGAGGTCTCCCAGGGAGTAGACAGTGGAAGTGCGCTCTGTCAGCCAGTCACCTGAAGTACAGCAAGACAAGGGTTGGAGCCAGTGGGTACAACTCCCAGAGAGAGACACCAGGAGATCCCTCCCCAGCCACCCATCACATACCATTCATTAGACGCAGGGAGAATGACAGATGCCCTTCTCCAGACCTGGTGGAGCTGATTGGGATGCAGGTGGGTTTGATGGGATTGCTGCTCACATTGCCCTTCCTGGGGGAGGGAGGAGACAGGGCAGCCATTTTAGGACAGTGTCAGACAATAGCAGCAGGGGATCATATTGACAATCGAGTAAAGATTCTCACCTCAAATAACGACATTTAATGGGAACAACAGCACCAGATCCAGGATAGTTTGGGATGTGGATCAGGTGGGTTGTGTAGACCAGGAAATCTTCAGTCATCTGAAAGACAAGGTTAAAGAATGAGAGGCTGATCTGAAATGAGAAGGATCTACAGTGTTTACAATGACACCGTCCCATTGTGACAATTCTTTAGGGTGCGCGACAGGCTCAGGGCCAGGAGACTGCTTTCCCACACCAAGCTGGAGAGACCAATATTCAAGTGCAAGAGTTCAGGGGTTAGTCATTTAAGATCAACTTAATGTATTACATCATTCCAAAACTCATGGAATTCCTGATGCAAATGTTGGTTAAAAAGATGTGTTGGGCTCCCAGGCAGAGTTAGAGATAAATATTGATGGAAGAGGGACATGGTGGTTAGCACTGCTGCCTCACAGCACCAGAGACCCAGGTTCAATTCCCACCTCAGGCAATTGAGTTTGCTCCTTCTCCCTGTATCTGCTTGGGTTTCCTCCCACAATCCCAAAATTGTGCAGGTTAGGTGAATTGGCCATGCTAAATTGCCCCCAATGTTTGGTGAAGGGGTAAATGTAGGGGAATGGGTCTGGGTGCGTCACCTTTCAACATGGACTTGTTGGGCCAAAGGGCCTGTTTCCACACTATGCAATCTAATTTTTAAAAATGGTGATTGTTAACACAGGAACAAGGCTGCAGGGATCTTTCCGACATCAACTCTCAATGTTATCAGGAAACCTCCAGATTGTGAGCAGAGATTGCTAGCAGAATACCAAGAGATTAATAGCAAGGAAACAAGAGTAGAGGAAACAACAACTAGTATTAAATAAAAGACTTTTACCAACAAGTCAAATGTAGAGCTCGTCAAGGAGGAGAGAGTCAATTTATTCATAAAATAGCTCCCAGTGGAAGGGAATCAAGTCAATTTGTCTTATGGGAATAGAACTACTTTCCCTCAGACTAGCCACAGGCCATGCTGCGATGAGTTATGTTCCTGTGAGCTCCCTATTGAGAAAAGAATCACTGTCAAAAACCACACTTTAGACAGTCACAACCAAATTTGGAGAAAGTTCATAGTATCAAAACACCACCCACAAATCACCACATGATACCCAATTCATACTGACAAAACATACATTGTAACAGAACAACCCCTGTAATCAGGGGATTCTAAACCAATGAGAATGGGAGCACAAGGCTAGAGATAGAGAACAGTTCAGGCACAGACAATCCAGGAGAGGAACCTGGACTGAGGATTTGAGAAAGCAGGAGAATGGTCCTTCTCAATATCAACGATCTCTCAGCCAGGAACCTTCTGCAGCCCAAACTTCCAGCAAGTGTAGACAACCCCCATTACCTGCAATCTGCTGCCGCACTCATGTAGCCAATAGTCAAAGAGGACAGTCTGGTTCTCAGTATACCCTGGTTGGCTGACAACCTGCTGTCCCCAGGGTCAGGTCAGCAGCTTTAATCAGGTGCCTGGTTCCAAATAAATCCAGCTGGGCCCTGACCAGCAGGTTGTGCTCTCCACACTGCACCATCACAGTCTGCAGTGGGGACACACTCCCAACCTCAGACATTCGGAAACTAGAACCAATAGGACCCCCATGAGGAGGCACTCTCTCAGGAACAGGGCTGGCTCTCACTATTGTCCATGGAAAGCTCTGGCTCAGAAACTGTTGCCATGTTTCAGAGCAACAAACAGCTCCAACTAACACCAACAAAGGGAACAAACCCCTCACTACACAATCACCCATG
>NC_057745.1:26856077-26859697 GCF_004010195.1 Chiloscyllium plagiosum | reverse complement strand
AGAGGAAGCTCATGTATCGCGTCCCACACTGACCTTGCTCTGGTGGAGTTTGTTGGGGGATGGTGTTGAGGGAGAAAGTGAGGACTGCAGATTCTGGAGGTCACAGTCAAAGTGTGTGGCCCTGGAAAAGCACAGCAGGTCATGCAGCATCTGAGGAGCAGGAGAGTCGGTTTCGGGTATAAGCCCTTCATCAGGATTGTGGATTGGGAAAGGGGGCTTAGAGATAAATAGAAGGTTAGGGGTGGGGGCAAGGAAGCTCGGATTGCGATAGATAGATGCCTTGGGGATGGGGGCAAGGCAGCTGGGTTGGTGATAGGTAGATGCAGGTGCGGGGTGTTCAGAGAATTTTACATTCACTCTAAAAGGGAAGATGGGGCAGCATGGTGGCACATTGGTTAGCAGTGCACCAGGGACATGGGTTCAATTCCAGTCTCAGGCACCTCTCTGTGTGGAGTTTGCACACTCTCCTTGTGTCTGTGTGGGATTACTCTGGGTGCTCTGGTTTCCTGCCACTGTCTAAAGATGTGCAGGTTCGGTGGATTGGCCATGCAAACTTTCCTCAGGGATGTGTAAGTTAGATGCATTAGTGAGGGGACATGTAGAGTAATAGGGGAGTCGGGGAAGGGAATGAGTCTGGGTGGTATATCTTTCGGAAGGTCAGTGAGGACTTGTTGGGAAGAATTTGGCCTGTTTTCATTCTGTAGGGATTGTATGATTCTAGATAAAGATGGATAAATCCCTAGGAGCTAATCAGGTGTCCCCTCGACCTCGGAGAAGCGAGGGAAATGATTGCTGGGCCCCTTACTGAGATATTTCTATCATTGATAGTTGCAGGTGAGGTGCTGGAAGATTGGAGGTTGGCTAACACATTGTCATGATTTAAGAAAGTTGCTAAGGAAAAGCCAGGGAATATAGACCGGTGAGCCTGACATCAGTGGTGGGCAAGTTGTTGGAGGGAATCCTGAGGGACAGGATTCACATGTATTTGGTAAGCCAAAGACTGATTAGGGATAGTTAGCATGGCTTTGTGTGAGGGAAATCATGTCTCATGTACTTGATTGAGTTTTTTGAAGAAGTAACAAAGAGGATTGATGAGGGCAGAGTAGTGGGCATGATTGAAATGAACTTCAGTAAGGCATTCAACAAGGTTCCTCATGGATGACTGGTCAGCAAGGTTAGATCTCATAGAATACAGAGATTTGGATACAGAACTGGCTGGAAAGTAGAAAACATAGGGTAGTGGTGGAGGATTGCTTTTCAGAGTGGAGGCCTGTGACCAATGGTGTGCCATAAGGATCGGTGCTGGGTCCACTACTTTTCATCATTTGTATAAATGATTTGAATGTGAACATAGGAGGTATCGTTAGTAAGTTTGCAGATGACACCAAAATTGGTGGTGTAGTGTACAGCGAAGGAGGTTACCATGATGAAATGTGATTGGGCCATGTCGATTTCACCAGTTTCCTTATTTCCCCTCCTCCCAGCTCTACCCCATCCCATTTATCTCTCAGGCATCTTGAGGACATCCCCTCATTTCTGATGAGCTTGTGCATGAAGCGTCGTCTCTATTGTTCCTCAGATGCTGCCTGAGTGGCTGTGCTTTTCCAGCAACTCACTTTCTGACTCTGATCTCCAGCATCTGCAGTCCTCAGTTTCTCCCAACTGTGCACGTGCACCGAGAAATTGCAAATGGAGTTCAATGTAGATCAGTATGAGGTGTTACGTATTGGGAAGTCACATCAATGTAGGAGTTTCATGATGAATGTTCGGGCCGTAAGGAGTGTAGTGGAACAGAGGGACCTTGGAGTTCAGGTGTATGGTTCTCTGAAAGTGGAGTCACAGGTCGACAGGGCATTGAAGGCGGCTTTTGACACACTGGCCTTCATCAGTCAGGGCATTGAGTAGAGACGTTGGGAAGTTATGTTGCAGTTATTCAGAATGGTGACGAGGCCTGCACTTAGAATATTATGTTCAGTTTAGGTCACCTTTCTGTAGGAAAGATGTTATTAAACAGGATAGAGTGCAGAAGGAATTTACAAGGATATTGCCAAGACTCAGGGTCTGAGTTGGAGTGAGAGGTTACATAAGCTCAGATGTTTTTCTTTAGAGCAAAGGAGCCTGGGGTGGGAATCTTACGGAAGTGTAAAAGGTCAAGAAAGGTATGGATGGGATGAATGTGCTCAGTCTTTTTCCCGGGGTTGAGGAGTCAAGGACGAGAGGGCACCAGTTTAAGGTTAGAGGGGAGAGAATGAAAGGGAATTGAGGGGCAATGATTTCACACAGAGGGAGGTCCTCATATGGACTAAGAAGCCAGCAGAGGTGGTTGAGGCAGGTACATAAACAACGTTCAAAGTGCATTTGGACAAATTCATGGATAGGAAAGGATTAGAAGGCTGTGGGCCATGTACAGGGAAATGGGGTTAGTGGGGATGGACATTTTCATAGGCAAGGACCAATTTGCCAAGGGGAGGAGGTTCCACAATTTCCCCACCCTCAATGATGGGGGAACCCAGCACAAAGGATAAGGCTGAAGCATTGTGGGAATAAGGTGAAAGAGCTGTGATCCTGAACGTGCCGTGTCCCTATCCATTCTGTTGCAGTACAGCTATAACTGCAGCATCTACCTGGAAATGGAGAAAATTGCCCAGAATTGTCCTGTTGACAAAATGTGGGATAAATCCAACCTTGCCAATTCCTCCCCCACCAATCCACTCTCAATCACAAGCGAAGTGTTGGAATGTTTTGTCAACAGTGTTATCAAGGTACATGTCCTCCATACTAACCTGTTCACTGATGCTCAGTCTGTGTTCCACCAGGGCTACCCAGCTCCTGATCTCAGTACAGCTTGGTCCAAATGGGTAAAGAGGGGAACTTAAGAGGGGAAGTGAGGGTGACTGCTTGAAGACCAAGGCAGAATTTGTTTGAACAGTTTACCAAGGAGTCCTAGGAAAATTGGACTTAGTGGGATTAGAAAAACCTCTTTGCTGGTTGGAGTCATGACCAGCACAAAGAAAGATGGTTCTAGTTATCAATGTTCAATCACCACATTCCCAGGACATCTTTGCCAGAGTTCCTCAAGGTACTCTCTTAGAGACAACCATGTCAACTGCTCCATCAAAGACCTTCCCTCCACCAGAACGTCAGAAGTGGGGATGTTTGCTCGTGATTGCCCAATGTTCAGCCCCATTGACAATGTCACAGATACTGAAACAATCCCTGTTCAAGTGCAGCAAGACCTGAACAACCTTCACATTCAGAACACACAACTGTCAGGCAGTGACTGTCTCCAACAAGGGAAAATCTCACTATCACACCATGACAGTCTCCATGACATTCCCATTGCTCAATCCCTCACTATTAACATCCTGTGGCTTCTCTGACTCGGCTGTGATTTGATGCTTGTCCCTAATTGCCCTTGATTTGATTGGTTTACTCAGCTATTTCAGAATCAGCGATATTGCTGTGGGTCTGGAGTCACATTTAGGCCAGACCAGGACAAGATGGTAGATTCCGTTCCCTAATGGGAATTGTGAATGATAAAAGATTAGTTTCACAGTCACAATTACTAAGATTAGATATTTGCAAAAAAGATAGAACACAAAATTCGATCAGTGACTACA
>NC_057745.1:26849013-26855577 GCF_004010195.1 Chiloscyllium plagiosum | reverse complement strand
AGTGCAGGAATCTTTATTCAATTTCCACCACCAGGAAGATAGGAAAACACCCGGGTGGCCAGTGACAAACACTGCCCTTCACATCAAAGGACAGTGCTGTGTGGTCAAAACAGTGAAGGGGAGGGTAACGACGAAACCAAAATAGAGTTTGAGGGAGAAATGATGCACTCCACTCCCTGCGGCACCCACCTCTCCCTGAACAACTCCAGGGTGTTGGTTGACACCGCGTGCTCCTTCTCCAAGGACACCAGGGCTCTAACATAACCGCGGAAGAGGGGCAGGCAGTCGGTCCTAACGACCCCCTCCACGGCCCGCTGCCTGGACCTGTTGATGGCCAGTTTGGCCAGGCCCAGGATAGGCCCTCCTGGTAATAACTCAATGAGTTCAGTCAATGGTAGAAATTGTAGAGATTGGGGCTGGTTGATTGGTTCAATGTTGCTGCTTCTGGTCACATTGGTGTCAGGTGAGTGCAGGTTGTGTGTATAAAAGGAGCTGGTTGGGGGTGTGTGGGGATGGTTGAGTTGTTTGTGATCATGGGTGATTTTGTAGTGAGGGGTTTGTTCCCTTTGTTGGTGTTAGATGGAGCTGTTTGTTGCTCTGAAACATGGCAACAGTTTCTGAGACAGAGGTTTCCATAGACAATAGTGAGAGCCAGCCCTGTTCCTGAGAGAGTGCCTCCTCATGGGGGTCCCATTGGTTCTAGTTTCTGAATGTCTCAGGTTGGGAGTGTGTCCCTACTGCAGACTGTGATGGTGCAGTGTGGAGAGCACAACCTGCTGGTCAGGACCCAGCTGGATTTATTTGGAACCAGGCACCTGATTAAAGCTGCTGACCTGACCCTGGGGACAGCTGGTTATTGGCCAAACAGGGTCTACCCTGAGAACCAGACTGTCCTCTTTGACTGTGGGCTGCATGAGTGTGGCAGCAGATTGCAGGTAATGGGGGTTGTCTACACTTGCTGGAAGCTTGGGCTATAGATGATTCCTGACTGTAACCCTAAATGTGATAATATTGAGGACGACCAGTCTACTACATTTCAAATTCTCAGATGAGGTTCCTCTCCTGGATTGTCTGTCCCTGAACTGTTCTCCATCTCTCGCCTCGTGCTCCTGTTGTTCTGTTACAGTGTATGTTGTATCAGTGTGAGTTGGGTATCATGTGGGGGCTCGAGTGGTGTTTTGTTACTGTGAATGTTCTCCTGATTTCACTTACTGACCTTCTATAGTGTGGCTTTCTCAATTAGGAATACTTTCCCAATAGTGAGGTCACAGGAACACAACTCTTAGCTGCATAACTTGTGTTTGGTTATGGAGCTACTTTCTATCCAAGTATCAGGCAAAATGATTTGACTGAGAAATGAAGCTCACTCACTTCAATAATATCTGTTTCAGATCTTGTCTCAGACAATCAGTATGTTTATTATACACTTAGAAGCGTGGTGCCTGAAGTAAGGCACAGAGTTTAGCAAGTACATATCTTATATCGGATTCACTACTCCAAACCCGGTGCCCATGACTATTGTTTATCTCTTGCCATACCCGGCCTTGTGAATAACCAAGTACAAGTTTTACTCGGCCATTTCACCACATCCTGCTGTGGCCCATTGTTAGGTATATCCTTCACAATTATCTGCTTCCCCAGCTCTCCACCCCCCCCCCCCCCCCCATCTATTTGTCTACCATTGTTTGCAGGCACGTCTCATTCTTGCATTCACATTTTAGCGAATACAAAAACAATTATAAATTTCTTCCACATAGTTTTCATTCTTGTTGACTCAGCTCTTGGGTGAACCAATTACTCACTGGTGTGAGTGCATTTATCTTGCATAAGTAATTATAATTGCAGAAGTAACACTACTTTACCTATATCCCACATCTCCCTCCCACTGGGGGTGCGAGCCTATGAATAAATTGACTGCTCTTATACTTGAGGAGCTCTACATTTAGCCTGTTGGTAAAACTATTTTTATTTTATTATGGCTAGTTATTTTCTCTATTCTTCCCATCTCATGCACACTGTTTTATTCCCTCACCTTACTGTTAATCTCTCTGCATTCTGCTAGTAATCTCTGCTCACAATCTGAAGGTTTCATGATTCCACTGGGAGATGATGGCTAAAAGATTCCTGCAGCCTTTTCCCTGTGATAACAATCACCACGTCCCTATTCCCTCAGTATTTATCTCTAATTTAGTCTGGAAAACCAACACACTCTGCCCATTCAACCAGCTTATGGTTCAGGAATTCTTATCCTGCTCTTTGGAATGATGTCAAACATTGTTAAATTGATCCTAAGTGACTAACCCCTGACCTGCGACCTGTTGCCTTTGAATCCTGGTTTTTCCAGCTCAGGGTGTGGGAAAGCAGTCTCCTGGCCCTGAGCCTGTCATGCTCTGCAAATAATGTCCAAA
This sequence comes from Chiloscyllium plagiosum, assembly GCF_004010195.1. Classification (NCBI taxonomy): domain Eukaryota; kingdom Metazoa; phylum Chordata; class Chondrichthyes; order Orectolobiformes; family Hemiscylliidae; genus Chiloscyllium; species Chiloscyllium plagiosum. The sequence goes on along the minus strand of NC_057745.1, from coordinate 26,853,169 downwards.
TAGGATGTTGTCATTGTGAACCCTGTGTAGAATATTTTCATTTTAGATCAGACCCTCATTCGTAACCTGGTGTCTTCCACATGACTGGAGATTTCCTGGTCTACACGACCCACCTGACCCACATCCCAAACTATCCTGGATCTGTCATTGTGAGAACTAATGGTGCTGCTGTCCCCGTTGAATGCCGTTATTTGAGGTGAGGATCTTTACTCAATTGTCAGTATGATCCCCTGCTGCTGTTGTCTGACACTGTCCTAAAATGGCTGCCCTGTCTCCTTCCCCCAGGAAGGGCAATGTGAGCAGCATCCCATCAAGCCCACCTGATCCCATTCAGCTCCACCAGGTCTGGAGAAGGGCATCTGTCATTCACCCTGCGTCTGATGAATGGCATGTGATGGGTGGCTGGGGAGGGATCTCCTGGTGTCTCTCTCTGGGAGTTGTACCCATTGGCTCCAACCCTTGTCTTGCTGTACTTCAGGTGACTGGCTGACAGAGCGCACTTCCACTGACTACTCCCTGGGAGACCTCATTCACATTGAGGCATCTGTTTCAATGGCCAACCATGTGCCCCTGAAGCTGTACATTGATCGCTGTGTAGCTACACTGAGCCCAGACAAGGACTCCACCCCGAGATACAGCATCATTGACTACAATGGGTAAGGAGCTCTCTGCTTTCTCCAGCTGCTCCCATCTCAATGGCTTCACTCCATTCACTTCATGGCCCTTTGTCCATCTGCAGTTGCCTCCTGGACAGCAAAGCAGAGGACTCCTTTTCAACCTTTGTGTTCCCGAGAGACGGGCGGGAACCGGACAAGGAGATTCCAGGAACAAAGCTTGTACTTTCCAGAAGCTGCAGAATATGTAAGTTCCCTCTCCCTGTCCCTCAGGGATGTTGTTGTTGGGAGAGGTGATGCACCATGTGGTTGATGGGCTGTTTCTCTTGTTTAGCTGGACCCCATTGGAGGAGTCAGTGACATTTGTGCCTGTTGCCATGTGGGGAACTGTGGGAGCACAAGGGAGATCCTGATCCCCTCCAGAGGAAGGAGAGGCCTTGGCACTGAAGCTGGTAGGACATTGACCCTCTAGATGTTGGGGATCTCCCCTCACCCCCACTCCCTCCTCCCTGACTGGGATGTTTGACGTTGCAGAGAGTGAAGCTAGATTGAAGTGGGAGGGAGAGGCCTCAATTGGCCCCCTGATCATTCTGGATACAGAGCTGACCAACCTGGCAACTCAGCCCCTGACTGAGGGTGACAGAAGGATGCAGGAGAGGTCTCCAAGTGGTGAGTTGGCTGCCTGCTAGTTTCCCTTTCTGTCCCTGTTTTCCCTCCGTAACCAGTGGTTTCTCCTTGTTTTGTAGGTGTGGAGTCAGAGCTGGTTGTGATGGTGGTCCTGACTGTGACAGCTGTCTGTCTGATCTCTGCTTCATTGCTGGCCTTGTTCCTGTACAGGAGACACAAGCAAACACCCATCAACTGGTGATTGAAATAGTCAATAAAGCAGTGATTCATGGTGTCTTCTCTCTGGATCTGGTTTGTTTCTGCATCCTTTCTTAGTTTAAACTATTCGTGGGTACAATCCCTGGGTTGAGCCTCTCCAATCCATGAAGTGAGCTTTCTGAATGATTGGGTTATGGAAGATATTGTTTGCTCCTTCCAGGGAGTACAGGGGACTGATGACCACCTTGGAAAGGTGCTTTCCATTCTGATTAAATCACTGTTTGCAGAATGTCCTGGAGGAACGGCTCTGATGTGGCAGTGTCTGAGGGAGGAACAGTTGGCGTTTCTAGTCTGTTCTGATTCTCTTCAGAAGTGTCCAAATGGATTCCCAATGTTACCATCTCCTGAGATGCTGGCAGTCCTGTTGTGTTTGTGAATTGTTATCCCTCTGATTTCTGACCTCTACAGTATTGGGATATTCAACTGATGGACTGAAAATTATCATGCCCCTGAAGCACAAAGCTGTGTTGGCAAGTCCTGAATGGTTCTTGTCACTTGACTGAATAGAAACCTAATTTTGAATGTGGATGACTCTAATGATCTATTCAGAGTTGAATTTAAACTGTGCTCACTCCTCCAGGACAGGGGATGTGGTTGAAGACATCTAACACCACCTCTAATATGGACATTTTTGAACATGTCACTATCTACATCCCCACTTGCCACATCTTCCATATCCTTCTCCACAGTAAACACTGAACTGTTCTCCCTCCTTGTGGGAGCACAAGATAGTAACAATACTGTCATCAAGTAATGGAGGGCAAGATGTGTAATGCTACCAGTGTAGCTGCAGAAGATGAACTGTTTCCTGTTCCTGACAAAAGGCAGGCAGAGCTGGGGCCTATGCAGGTGCCCATGGCGACCCCTTTACTCTGAATTGGTTTGACTAAACTGCAGAACATCTCTGGGCCTCACATCAATCAACTGCACCACCTTCTGGCTGAACACTCCAACTCCCCTTTCCACTCTGCCAAGGACATGCAAGTCCTGGGCTGCCTCTACCACCAAATTCTAGCCTCCCAATAACTAGAGGAAGGACACCTTCTCTTCTACCTTTTGATCTCGTGGTTGGAGGGTTCCAATGTGGACTTCACCAGTTCTGATCTTCCTTTCCCACCGTATCCCTGATCCAACCATCTAACTTAGCACTGCCCTCTTTCTCTTTGAACTGTCCAACATGTCTGTCTTCTTTCCCATCTACTTGTCCTAGGACCATCACACCCACCCTGACCCCACCCCGACCTCAACCTTCAACTAACTGTATTGTATTCCCAGATACTTTTCCACACCCCTTTGCATTTATCTCTCTGCCCTCTTGGGACCCCCTCCCACATTCCTGATGCCAAGCTTCTGCTTGAAATGTTGACTCTCCTGTTCATTGGATGCTGCCTGACCAGCTGTGCTTTTCCAGTACCACATGTTTTGACTCTGATCTGCACATCTGCAGCCATCCTCCCCTCCCTGGTCCAATATAGTCAGTTCCCATAAACAACCCCTTGACAAAAGGCAAGTTCAGAAACTACTCTCTTGCAAATCCAAAAGCAGAAAGAGCCCCCCCAGATTTTGTGACTGTAGAGGTGGGGGGAAAATAGCTTCCACTTCAATGCCTTAGCAGCACTGCTGAAAGTTATAAGTACTGATTCTGAGAGCTTGAGCACACCCATGCAGGCTGCTTCTATTGTTTCAATTTAAATAGAAAACCCAAGGCCTCGTAGTCTGTTTCCTGGTTTTCGACAGACAGCTCCCACCTTTGCCTCAAAGACTCTCTTCAAAAACTGGAAGAATATATAATTCTTAAAACCGTAGCATTGTCAGATGCTGAAGACTCTGGAAAGAACTTAGACTCAGGACTAAAAGTAAAATACTGCACAGGCTGAAAATCTGAAACCACAGAATGCTGGGAAAACTCAGGTGGTCTGGCAGCATCTGTGGTCAGGTTCTGCTAACCTTCCAAGAGTCTCACACAACACAAATGTGAACCTGTCTCCCCAGTTGCTGCTAAAATGTCTCCCGCATTCTCTTGGGCAGCATGGTGGCACAGTGGTTAGCATTTGGTTCGATTCTAGTCTTGGGTGACTATCTGTGTGGAATTCTCCCTGTCTCTGTGTGAGTTTACTCCCACAATCCAAAGATGTGCAGATTAGATGAAATGTCTATACTAAATTAACCATAGTTTTTAGGGATATGTAGGTTATGGGCATTAGTCAGGGGTAAATGTGGAGTAAGAGGATGGGTCTAGGTAGCTTATTTTTCAGAGGGTCAGTGTGGACTTGTTGCACTGAATGGCCTGTTTCCACACTGCAGGGAGTCCAGGTTAATTAAACTCCTGATTCCTTGACACCGATGGCTATCACCGTCTTAGGCTCAGGCTTCTGTCTTAGGCTCAGGCTTCTGTCTACAGGTGGGTGGAACAAGTGGCATAATGGTGGTGTTCCTGAGACAGGAAGTCAGTGAGTCAGGTTAATCATCTGAGGCTGGAGGCTCAAATTTTATTGCAGTTGCTAATGGATTTTTGTGTTCCTTTTTTTTTTGAAAATATCTAATCTCAGTAATTGTGACTGCGAAACTAATCTTTGATAAAATCCCATCTCGTTCACAATTCCCATTAGGGAAGGAAATCTACCATCTTGACCTGGTCTGGCCTAAATGTGACTCCA
>NC_057745.1:26834971-26846218 GCF_004010195.1 Chiloscyllium plagiosum | reverse complement strand
GCCAATTCCTCCCCCACCAATCCACTCAATCACAAGCGAAGTGATGGAAGGTGTTGTCAACAGTGTTATCAAGGCACATGTCCTCTACACTAACCTGTTCACTGATGCTCAGTCTGTGTTCCACCAGAGCTACCCAGCTCCTGATCTCAGTACAGCTTGGCCCAAGTATGAATAAAAGAGCTGAACTTGAAGAGGGGAAGTGAGGGTGACTGCTTTAAGACCAAGGCAGAATTTGACTGAGCAATATACCAAGGGGTCAGGAAAATTGGGCTCAATGGTATTAGAAAACCTCTTTGCTGGTTGGCGTCATGACCAGCAGAAAGAAAGATGGTTCTAGTTATCAATGTTCAATCACCACATTCCCAGCACATCTCTGCCAGAGTTACTCTCTTAGACACAACCATGTCAAGTGCTCCATCAAAGACCTTCCCTCCATCAGAATGTCAGAAATGGGGATGTTTGCTCATGATTGCCCAATGTTCAGCCCCATTGCCAACGTCACAGATACTGAAACAGTCCCTGTTCAAATGCAGCAAGACCTGAACAACATTCACATTCGGAGACAACACAACTGTCAGGCAATGACTGTCTGCAACAAGGGAAAATCTCACTGTCACACCATAACAGTCTTCATGACATTCCCATTGCTCAATCCCTCACTGTTAAACATGCTGTGGCTTCTCTGTCTTGGCTGGGATTTTTTTTAATCTGTCCCTAGCTGCCCTTGATTTGATTGGTTTGCTCAGCTATTTCAGAATCAGTGACATTGCTGTGGGTCTGGAGTCACATTTAGGCCAGACCAGGTCAAGATGGTAGATTTCCTTCCCTCATGGGAATTGTGAACGATAAAAGATTAATTTCACACAGTCACAATTACCAAGAGAAGATATTTTCAAAAAAGGATAGAACACAAAAATCCATCAGTGACTACAATGAGATTTGAGCCCCCAGCCTCAGATGATTAACCTGACTCACTGAATTCCTGTCTCAGTAACACTACCATTATGTCACTTGTTACACCCACCTGCAGACAAAAGCCTGAACCTCAGACAGATAGCTCAGTGATAGCCATTATTGTCAAGGGATCAGGAGTTTAACTAACATGGACTCCCTGCAGTGTGGAAACAGACCATTCAGTCCAACAAGTCCACATTCACAACAGCCATCCAGACCCACCCCCCTTACTCTACATTTACCCCTGACTAATGCACCTAACCTACACACCCCTATGCAATGGGCAATTTGGCACAGCCAGTTCACCTAACCTGCACATCCTTAGATTGCAGGAGAAAACCCACAGAGACAGGGAGAACTCTACACAACCGCCCAAGTCATCCAAGGCTGGAATCAAAACCATCACTAACCATTGTGCCACCATGCTGCCAGAGATAACATGGGAAGGAATCTTAGAGGCAGTGGAAACTCCGTTCATATTTTATGTTGATTGTGACTCTTGAAAAGTTAGCAGTGTCTGTCCACAGATGCTGCTTGACCACCTGAGTTTTCCCAGCATTCTGTGGTTTCAGATTTCCAGCCTGTGCAGTATTTTGCTTTTAGTCCTGAGTGTAGGTTCCTTCCAGAGTCTTCAGCCTGTGCCAATGCTATGGTTTGAAGAATTATATTTTGTCCTGGTTGGTTGGAGAGAGTCGTGGAGGCAAAGGCAGGGAGCTACCTGTGGAAAACCAGGAAACACCTTTCAGCAGTTGCTGCTTAGGCCTTGACGTGGCAACTATTTTCTCCACCTCCTCAGTCACAAAATCCAGGGTGGGGCAGGGGGGCGAAGATACTCTTAAAATCCAGGGTGGGGCAGGGGGGCGAAGATACTCTTCCTGCTGTTGCAGTTGGAGGAGACACATCAAGGGGGTGGTGTTTATTGGAACTGACTGTATTGGACCAGGAAGGAGGGGGGAGGACTGCAGGTGTGGAGGTCCGTCAAAACATGGTGCTGGAAGAGCACAACTGCTCAGGCAGTATCTGAGGAACAGGAGAGTCAACATTTCAAGCATAAGCTTGGCATCAGGAATGTGGGAGGGGGATCCAAGGGGAAGGGCTTGGGCCAGGGTGAAAAGTAGCTGGGAATACAAAAGTTAGAGGGATGGTGTTAGTGATACATCAAATACATCCAAGGTGGTCTAAACTGCTCACTGGAAACAGCAAATATCTGCTAGAACCCAATCAATCATTCAGGATACTCAGTTCACGGATTGGAGAGGTTAAACCTAGAGATTGTACCCAGGAATAGTTTAAATTAAGGAAGGATGCAGAAACTAAACCAACGCGAGACAGAGGACATGAATCACTGCTTTATTGACTATTCCAATCACCAGTTGATGGGTGTTTGCTTGTGTCTCCTGTACAGGAACAAGGCCAGCAATGAAGCAGAGATCAGACAGACAGCTGTCACAGTCAGGACCACCATCACAACCAGCTCTGACTCCACACCTACAAAACAAGGAGAAACCACTGGTTACTGAGGGAAAACAGGGACAGAAAGAGAAACGAGGCGGCAGCCAACTCACCACTTGGAGACCACTCCTGCATCCTTCCGTCACCCTCAGTCAGGGGCTGAGTTGCCAGATTGGTCAGCTCAGTATCCAGAATGATCAGGGGGCCAAGTGAGGCCTCCCCCTCCCACTTCAATCCAGCATCACTCTCTGCAAGATCAAACATTCCAGTCAGAGAGGGGGGAGTGGGGTGGGGATTCCCAACATCTAGAGGGTCAATGTCCTACCAGCTTCAGGGACAAGGTCTCTCCTTCCTCTGAAAGGGAACAGCATCTCCCTTGTGCTCCCACAGTTACCCACATGGCAACAGGCACAAATGTCACTGTCTGACTCCTCCAATGGGGTCCACCTAAACAAGAGAAACAGCCCATCAACCACATGATGCATCACCTCTCCCAACAACAACATCCCTGAGGGACAGGGAGAGGGAACTTACATATTCTGCAGCTTCTGGAAAGTACAAGCTTTGTTCCTGGAATCTCCCTGATCCACTGCAGCAACTCTCAGGTAACAGGTGATGAACATCTGAGGGACACAGAACAAGTCAGTGTTTAGTGACTCCCTCCCCAGGGTGGAGAACCACATCAGCAGCTTCCTCTTACCAAGGATCGCTCATCTCCATAGAAACGGAAGGCATCCAGGTCAAACCGGAGCTTGTCCGGCTCCCGCCCGTCTCTCGGCAACACAAAGGTTGAAAAGGAGTCCTCAGCTTTGCTGTCCAGGAGGCAACTGCAGATGGACAAAGGGCCAAGTGAATGGAGTGAAGCCATTGAGGTGGGAGCAGCTGGAGAAAGCAGAGAGCTCCTTACCCATTGTAGTCAATGATGCTGTATCTTGGGGTGGAGTCCTTGTCGGGGCTCAGTGTAGCTACACAGCCATCAATGTACAGCTTCAGGGGCACGTAGTTGGCCATTGATACAGATGCCTCAATGTGAATGAGGTCTCCCAGGGAGTAGACAGTGGAAGTGCGCTCTGTCAGCCAGTCACCTGAAGTACAGCAAGACAAGGGTTGGAGCCAATGGGTACAACTCAGAGAGAGACACCAGGAGATCCCTCCCCAGCCACCCATCACATACCATTCATTAGACGCAGGGAGAATGACAGATGCCCTTCTCCAGACCTGGTGGAGCTGAATGGGATCCAGGTGGGCTTGATGGGATTGCTGCTCACATTGCCCTTCCTGGAGGAAGGAGACAGGGCAGCCATTTTTGGACAATGTCAGACAATAGCAGCAGGAGATCATATTGACAATCAAGTAAAGATTCTCACCTCAAATAACGACATTGAATGGGAACAACAGCACCATTGGTTCTCACAATGACAGATCCAGGATAGTTTGGGATGTGGGTCAGGTGGGTGGTGTAGATCAGGAAATCTCCAGTCATCTGAAAGACACCAGGATAAGGAGTGAGGAGCTGATCAGAAATGAGAAGGTTCTACACAGGGTTCGCAATGACACCATCCCGTTAGACCAATTCCTTATTGAGTGCAACAGGCTCAGGGCCAAGAGACTGCTTTCCCACACCCTGAGCTGGAGAAACCAGTATTCAATTGCAATAGTTCACAGGTTAGTTATTTAGGATCAATTTAACTATGTATAACATCGTTCCAAACATCAGGATGAGAATTCCTGAACCAAAAGTTGGTCGAAAGGAGGTTGTGTGTTGGGCTCCCAGACTGAATGAGAGATAATATTGAGGGTACAGGGATGTTGTGATTGTTATCACAGGGAAGAGGCTCCAGGAATCTTTTAGCCATCATCATCTCCCAGTGTAATCATGAAACCTTCAGATTATAAACAGATTACCAGCAGAATGCAGAGAGATTAATAGCAAGGTGAGGCAATAAAACAGTGTGCACGAGATGGGAAGAATAGAGGAAATATTTAACCAGAACAGTTTTACCAATGGGCTGAATGTGGAGCTCCTCAAGGACAAGGACAGTCAATTTATTCATAGACGAGCACCCCCAGTGGGAGGGAGTCAAGACAATTTGCCTGATGGTTACAGAGCTACTTTCTTTCAAAATAAAGAAGTCATGCTGCAAAGAGCTGTGTTTCTGTGACCTCACTATTGGGAAAGTATTCATAATGGAGAAAGCCACACTATAGAAGGTCACTAACTGAAGTCAGGAGAACATTCACAGTATCAAAACACCACTCAAGCCACCACATGATACCCAACTCACAACATACACTGTAACAGAACAACTCCTGTAATCAGAGGCTTCTAAACCAATGAGAATAGGAGCACAAGGCAAGAGATGGAGAACAGTTCAGGCACAGACCAATCCAGGAGAGGAACCTCATCTGGTGATTTGAGAGTAGGAGGTTAGTCCTCAATATTATCACATTAAGGGTTATAGTCAGGAACCTTCTGCAGCCCAAACTTCCAGCAAGTGTAGACAACCCCCATTACCTGCAATCTGCTGCCACACTCATGCAGCCCATAGTCAAAGAGGACAGTCTGGTTCTCAGGGTAGACCCTGGTTGGCTGACAACTTGCTGTCCCCAGGGTCAGGTCAGCAGCTTTAATCAGGTGCTTGGTTCCAAATAAATCCAGCTGGGCCCTAACCAGCAGGTTGTGCTCTCCACACTGCACCATCACAGTCTGCAGTGGGCACACACTCCCAACCTCAGACATTCGGAAACTAGAACCAATGGGATCCCCATGAGGAGGCACTCTCTCAGGAACAGGGCTGGCTCTCACTATTGTCCATGGAAACCTCTGGCTCAGAAACTGTTGCCATGTTTCAGAGCAACAAACAGCTCCAACTAACACCAACAAAGGGAACAAACCCCTCACTACAAAATCACCCATGATCACAAACAACTCAACCATCTCCACACACCTCCAACCAGCTCCTTTTATACACACAACCTGCTCTCACCTGACACCAATGTGACCAGAAGCAGCAACATTGAACCAATCAACCAGACCCAATCTCTACAATCTCCACCAATGACTGAACTCATTGAGTTATTACCAGGATGGCCTATTTCATTTGGACCAATAGGAGTGGTTGTGAGCTGCTGTGCTGTCACCTGACTGAATTCAGCTCCACAAGGTCTCATGGTGAAGGCCCCATGAATACAATCATCAAACGTAGCTCATTGTTTCAGGAGGGTGTCTGCTGGGTCCTGCCCACCCTCACCCGAGGACACTGACAGTGAGACCCAAGGAGAGATTGTCTGAGAATGGGGTTTGGGTAGAACAAAGGGATTGACCTTATACTATACCTCCCCCTGGAATTGTTTGAGGGAGGCAATATGGAAGAAGCTTTATTCTGTATCTAAACTTGTCATGTCCCAGTCAGGGGAGTGTTTGATCGGCACAATGCAGGGAGAGCTCAACTTTCTGTTTATTTTTAATTCACAGCGTAGATGTGGTTTTACTCTGTATTTCACTGCATGCTGTCTGTGTCCTGGGAGCCTTTGATCGGGACAGCTTTCCTTCCAGTTTTCAAAAATACAGGAAGATTTAGTTTCAGTTGCAGAGATTAGAATCTTTTACTCTGTTTCTAACTCGGTGATGTCCCTTATTGAAAGTGTTTGATGTAGACATTGTCGCTGTACTTTTAGTTTAAAAGTGTAGAGACAGCTTTCTGTTCAGTGACAATGAGCAGAGGAAGCTCAAGTATCGAGTCCCACGCTGACCTTGCTCTGGCGGAGTTTCATGAGGATGGTGTTGTGGAAGAAAGTGAGGTGTGCAGATGCTGGAGACCAGAGTCGAAAAGTGTGGCACTGGAAAAGCACAACAGGTCATGCAGCATCCGAGGAGCATGAGAGTCCACTTTCCCAGTAGGAGCTGTTCATCAGGATTGTGGATTGGGAAAGGGGGCTGAGAGATAAACAGGAGGCTCGGGGTGGGGGTAAGTTAGCTAGGATGGCAATAGGTAGATGCATGTGTGGGGTTTTGAGGGAACTGAAATTTCATTTTGAAGGGATGATGGGCTGGCATGTTGGCACAGTGGTTAGCACTGCTGCCTCACAGCGCCAGGGACATGGGTTTGATTCCTGTCTCAGGTGACTCTTTGTGTGGACTTTGCACATTCTCCCCGTGTCTGTATGGGATTATTCTGGGTTTTCCCGTCTCCTCCCACTGTTCAACGATGTGCAGATTCAGTGGGCTGGTAATGGGAATTTACCCACAGTGTTCTAGGATGTGCAGGTTAGGTTCATCATTCAAGGGAATGTAGAGTAATAGGGTAGGGGAAAGGGTCTGGGTGGGTTACTGTTCAGATGGTCAGTGTGGTCCTTTGGGGGCCAAATGCCTGGTTTCCACATTGCAGGGATTCTATGATTCAACATAAAGATGGAAACATCCATCGGACCTGATCAGGTGTCCCCGAGAACTCTGTGGGAAGCTCCGGAAGTGATTGCTGGGCCGTTGCTGAGATATTATGTATCATCGACAGTCACAGGTGAGGTGCTGAAAGATTGGGGTTTGGCAAATGTGTTGCTACTGTTTAGGAAAGGTGGTAAGGAAATGCCAGGGAACTATAGACTGGTGAGCCTGACATCGGTGGTGGGAAAGTTGTTGGAGAGAATCCGGAGTGTGAGGACTTACATGTATTTGTAAGCCAAAGACTGATTAGGGATAGTCAGCATGGCTTTGTGCGTGTGAAATCATGTCTCATGACCTTGATTGGGTTTTTTGATTAAGTAACAAAGAGGATTGATGAGGACAGAGCAGTGGACGTGATCTATATGAACTTCATAAAGGCGTTCAACAAGGTTTCTCATGGGGCCTGGTTGGCAAGGTTAGATCTCATGAAATACAGGGATGTGGATACACAAACATAGGAGACACAGGGTAGTGGTGGAGGATTGCTTTTCAGAGTGGAGGCCTGTGACCAGTGGTGTGCCATAAGGATCGGTGCTGGGTCCACTGCTTTTTGTCATTTGTATAAATGATTTGGATGTGGACCTACAAGATATCATTAGTAAATTTGCAGATGACACCAAACTTGAAGGTGTAATGGACAGTGAAGTAGGTTACCATGATCCCATGAGTTTGGACCATGTTGATTTCACCAGTTTCCTTATTTCCCCTCCTCCCAGCCCCATTCATGTCCCATTTATCTCTTAGCCCACTTGGGGGAACCCCCTTGTTCCTAATGAAGAGCTTGTGCTTGAAACGATGTCTCTCTTGTTCCTCAGATGCTGCCTGACCCACTGTGCTTTTCCAGCACCACAGTTGCCGACTCTGATCTCCAGCATCTGCAGTCCTCACTTTCTCCCAACTGGGCACGTGCACCGAGAAATTGCAAATGTGGTTCAATGCAATGGAGGTGTTACATATTGGGAAGTCATATGAAGGTAGGAGTTTCATGATGAATGGTTGGGCCTTAAGGAGTGTCGGGGAACAGAGGGACCTCAAAGTTCAGGTGTATGGTTCTCTGAAAGTGGAGTCACAGGTAGACAGGGCAGTGAAGAAGGCTATGTGCACACTGGCCTTCATCAGTCAGGGCACGGAGTACAGAAGTTGGGAAGTTATGGTGCTGAGACTGTATGTGGAATATTGGATTCAGTTTTGGTCATCTTGTTACAGGAAGGCTGCTATTAAACAGGAGAGGGTGCAGAAGAAATTTACAAGGATACTGCCAGGACTCAGGGTCTTGGGGGATGGGGTTCTTATGGAAATGTATAAGATCATGAGAGGCACGGAAGGGGTGAATGTGTTCAGTTGATTTCCCAGAGTTGGGAAATCAGGGACTAGAGGGCACCAGTTTAAGGTTTGAGGGAAAAGAATAAAGGATAAGGCTGAAACATTTGCAACAACCTGCAGCCAGAAAGATCCAAAGGGACAATCCATTGTAGTCCCCAGCATCACCGATACCTGTCTTCAGTCAGTACTATTGACTCCACATGACATCGAGAAACAGCTGCAGATATTGGATACTGTGAAGCCAATGCACCCTAACTAACATTGTGGGAATAAGGTGAATGAGCTGTGATCCTGAACATGCCATGTCCCTATCCATTCTGTTCCAGTACAGCTACAGCATCTACCTGGAGATGGAGATAATTGCCCCCAGTAGTGACCTGTTGACAAAAAGTGGGACAAATCCAACCTTGCCAATTCCACCCCCCCGAATCTACTCTCAATCACAAGTGAAGTGATGGAAGATTTTGTCAACAGTGTTATCAAGGCACATGTCCTCCACACTAATCTGATCACTGATACTCAGTCTGTGATCTTCCAGAGTTACTCACCTCCTGATTTCAGTACAGCTGAGTCCAAGTATGACTGAAAGAGGTGAATGTAAAGAGGTGAATGTAATGCTTTACGACCAAGGCAGAATTTGACTAAGCAATTTACCAAGGGGTCCGAGGAAAATTGGACTCAGTAGAAAAACCTCATTGCTGTTTGGAGTCATGTCCAGCACAAAGAAAGATGGTTCTGGTTATCAATGTTCAATCACATTCCCAGGACATCTCTGCAAGCGTTCCTCAAGGTACTCTCTTAGACACAACCATGTCAACTTCTCCATCAAAGACCTTCCCTCCATCAGAATGTCAGAAGTGGGGATGTTTGCTCATGGTTGCCCAATGTTCAGCCCCATTGACAACGTCACAGATACTGAAACAGTCCCTGTTCAAATGCAGCAAGACCTGAACAACATTCCACAATTACTGAGATTAGATATTTTCCAAAAAAAAAATGGAACACAAAAATCCATTAGCAACTACAATAAAATTTGAGCCTCCAGCCTCAGATGATTAACCTAACTCACTGAATTCCTGTCTCAGTAACACTACCATTATGTCACTTGTTCCACCCACCTGTAGACAGAAGCCCGAGTCTCGGACAGATGGCTCAGTGGTAGCCATCAGTGTCAAGGAATCCTGAGTTTAATTCACATTGAATCCCTACAGTGTGGAAACAGGCCATTCAGTCCAACAAGTCCACACTGACCCTCTGAAAGGTCAGCCACCCAGACCTTTAGACTACACTGACCACTCACACTCCATCTAACCTCCACATTCCAAAAGACTATGGTCAATTTAGCATAGCCAGCTCACCTCACCTACATACATTTGGATTGTGGGAGGAAACCTACACACAGACAGGGAGAACTCCATGTAGATAAATTGCCCAAGGATCGAACCTAGGATGCTGCTGTGAAGGAGCAGTGCTAACGAGTGCGGCACCATGCTGCCCAAGAGAGTGTAGGAAAAATCTTCGTAGAGTCTCTGGAAAGACAGTTCATGGTTTATGATGGATGTGACTCTTGAAAGGTTAGCAGTGTCTGTCTGCTGATGCAGCCTGACTACCTGAGTTTTCCCAGCATTCTGTGGTTCAGATTTCTAGCCTGTGCAGGATTTTGCTTTTAGTCCTGAGTGCAAATTCATTCCACAGTCTTCAGCATGTGACACTGCTATGGTTTTAAGAATTATATTTTGTCCTTTTTTTTAATGTGGCTTTGAGGCAAAGGTGGAGAGCTATCTACTGAAAACCGGTAAAAATAAACAGCATGAGGTCTTGGGTTATAGAGAAATTGGAACTGTAGAAGCAGCCTGAATGTGTGTGGTCAAGCTCTCAACCAGAATGAGTAGTTTTATCTTGCAGCAGTTGCTGCTGGGACCTTGAAATGGAAGCTATTTTCACCCATCTCCCCACCCCAGTCAGATAGAATCTCGAGTGGGGAAGTACTCTGTCTCTCAGTTGCCAGAGACAATGTATTTTTAAATTTGCCTTTTGTCAAGGGGGCGTTGTTGGGAACTGACTACAGTGGACCAGTGAGAAAGTGGGGACTGCAGATCAGAGTCAAAGTGTGTGGTGTTGGAAAAGCACAGCCAGTCAGGCAGCATCCCAGGAGAACAGTCAACATTTCAAGCAGAAGCTTGAAATCAGGAACTTGGGAAGGAGGGGTTCCAGAGGATGAGAGGTAAATGGGACATGGTACGGCTGGAGGGAAAGGTAACTGGGAACACAGTAGGTAGATGAAGTTGGGGTGTGATGGTGGTAAGTCACTGTGCAGATGTCAGAAAGACATGTTGGACAGTTCAGAAAGGGCAGTACTGAGTTAGAGCATTGGATCTGGGAATAAACTGAGGAAGGAGGTCAGAAGTGATGAAATCTACATGGATCCCATCAGTTTGGAGGGTGACAAAGATGGAGCTCATCCTCCAGTTGTTGGGTGGCTAGAGTTTGATAGCAGAAGCAATTGAGGACATGTCCTTGGCAGAGTGGGAGGGGAGTTGGTGTGTTCATCCACAGGGTGCTGGCATTAATTGTGTCCCAGAGATATTCTGCAGGCTGGTGAAACCAGCTGTCTGAGCAGGGGGGGTAGCCATGGGCCCCAGCTCTGACTGCCTCCGTCAGGTACAACCAAGTTCATCTTCTGCAGCTACACTAATACCATTACGCATCTTGCCCTCTATAGCATGTGATTGTATTGTTACTATCTTGTGCTCCCACAAGGAGGGAGAACAGTTCAGTGTTTACTGTAGAAGGAGGATATGGAGGGTGGAGAAAGTGGGGAAGTAGATAGTGAGACCTTCAAAAATGTCCATATTTGAGGTGGTGTTTGATGTCTAAAACCACATCCCCTACCCGGGAGGGCTAAGCACAGTTTAACGTCAACTCTGACTCGAACAGAGTGAAATCCCAATACTGGAGAGGTAAAAAAAATCAGAGGGATAACAGTCCACAAACACAACAGGACTGGCAGCATCTCAGGAGATGGTAACATTAGGAATCCACCTGGATACTTGTCCAGAGAATCTGTACTGACT
>NC_057745.1:26828528-26834624 GCF_004010195.1 Chiloscyllium plagiosum | reverse complement strand
GATGATTGTATTGTTACAATCTTGTGCTCCCACAAGGAGGGAGAACAGTTCAGTGTTTACTGTCGAAGGAGGATATGGAAGGTGGAGAAAGTGGGGAAGTAGATAGTGAGACCTTCAAAAATGTCCATATTCGAGGTGGTGTTTGATGTCTAAAACCACATCCCCTACCCCGGAGGGCTAAGCACAGTTTAACGTCAACTCTGACTAGAACATCAGTGAAATCCCAATACTGGAGAGGTCACAAATCAGAGGGATAACAGTCCACAAACACAACAGGACTGGCAGCAACTCAGGAGATGGTAACATTAGGAATCCACCTGGATACTTGTCCAGCGAATCTGAACTGACTGGAAACACCAACTGTTCCTCCCTCAGACACTGCCACATCAGAGCCATTCCTCCAGCACATTCTGCAAACAGTGAATGGAAAGCCCTTTTCCAACGTGGTCATCAATCCCCTCTACTCACTGGAAACAGCAAACAATATCTTCCATAACCCAATCAATCATTCAGGAAGCTCAGTTCATGGACCGGAGAGGCTAAACCCAGGGATTGTACCCAGGGATAGTTTAAACTAAGAAAGGATGCAGAAACAAACCAGGTCCAGATAGACACCATGAATCACTGCTTTATTAACTATTTCAATCACCAGTTGATGGGTGTTTGCTTGTGTCGCCTGTACAGGAACAAGGCCAGCAATGAAGCAGAGATCAGACAGACAGCTGTCACAGTCAGGACCACCATCACACCCAGCTCTGATTCCATACCTACAAAACAAGGAGAAACCAATGGTTATTGAGGGAAAACAGGGACAGAAAGGGAAACTAGCAGGCAGCCAACTCACCCCTTGAAGACCTCTCCTGCATCCTTCTGTCACCCTCAGTCAGGGGCTGAGTTGCCAGGTTGGTCAGCTCAGTATCCAGAATGATCAGGGGGCCAAGTGAGGCCTCCCCCTCCCACTTCAATCCAGCATCACTCTCTGCAACATCAAACATCACAGTCAGGGAGGGGGGAGTGGGGTGGGGATCCCCAACATCTAGAGGGTCAACGTCCTACCAGCTTCAGGGCCAAGGTCTCTCCTTCCTCTGAAAGGGAACAGCATCTCCCTTGTGCTCCCACAGTTCCCCACATGGCAACAGGCACAAATGTCACTGTCTGACTCCTCCAATGGGGTCCAGCTAAACAAGAGAAACAGCCCATCAACCACATGGTGCATCACCTCTCCTAACAACAACATCCCTGAGGGACAGGGAAAGGGAGCTTACGTATTCTGCAGTTTCTGGAAAGTACAAGCTTTGTTCCTGTAATCTCCCTGATCCACTGCAGCAACTCAGGTGACAGGATGAACATCTGAGGGACACAGAACAAGTCAGTGTTTAGTGACTCCCTCCCCAGGGTGGAGAACCACATCAGCAGCTTCCTCTTACCAAGGATCGCTCATCTCCATAGAAACGGAAGGCATCCAGGTCAAACCGGAGCTTGTCCGGTTCCCGCCCGTCTCTCGGGAACACAAAGGTTGAAAAGGAGTCCTCAGCTTTGCTGTCCAGGAGGCAACTGCAGATGGACAAAGGGCCATGAAGTGAATGGAGTGAAGTCATTGAGATGGGAGCAGCTGGAGAAAGCAGAGAGCTCCTTACCCATTGTAGTCAATGATGCTGTATCTCGGGGTGGAGTCCTTGTCTGGGCTCAGTGTAGCTACACAGCGATCAATGTACAGCTTCAGGGCACATGGTTGGCCATTGAAACAGATGCCTCAATGTGAATGAGGTCTCCCAGGGAGTAGACAGTGGAAGTTCGCTCTGTCAGCCAGTCACCCGAAGTACAGCAAGACAAGGGTTGGAGCCAATGGGTACAACTCCCAGAGAGAGACACCAGGAGATCCCTCCCCAGCCATCCATCACATACCATTCATTAGATGCAGGGAGAATGACAGATTCCCTTCTCCAGACCTGGTGGAGCTGAATGGGATCCAGGTGGGCTTGATGGGATTGCTGCTCACATTACCCTTCCTGGGCCAAGGAGACAGGGCAGCCATTTTAAGATAGTGTTAGACAACAGCAGCAGGGATCATATTGACAATCGAGTAAAGATTCTCACCTCAAATAACGACATTCAATGGGAACAACAGCACCATTGGTTCTCACAATGATTGATCCCGGATAGTTTGGGATGTGGGTCAGGTGGGTGGTGTAGATCAGGAAATCTTCAGTCATCTCAAAGACACCAGGTTAAGGAATGAGGCGCTGATCTGAAATGGTAAGGATCCACATAGTGTTTACAATGACACAGTCCCTTTGTGACAATTCTTTAGGGAGCTTGACAGGCCCAGGAGACTGCTTTCCCCACACCAAGCTGGAGAGACCAGTATTCAAGGGCAACAGGTCACAGGTCAGGGGGTTAGTCATTTAGCATCAACTTAATGTATTACATCATTCCAAAAATCAGGATGGAATTCCTGATGCAAGTGTTGGTTAAAATGGTGTTGGGCTCCCAGGCAGAGTTAGAGATAAATATTGATGGAATAGGGACATGGTGGTCAGCACTGCTGCCTCACAGCCCCAGAGACCCGTGTTCAATTCCCACCTCAGGCGACTGAGGAGTTTGCACATTCTCCCTGTGTCTATGTGGCTTTCCTCCGGGTGCTCTGGTATCCACCCACAATCCCAAAAATGTGTAGGTTACATGAATTGGCTATGCTAAATTGCCCGTAATGTTCGGTGAAGGGGTAAATGTAGGGGAATGGGTCTGGGTGGGTCAACTTTCAACATGGACTTGTTGGGCCGAAGGGCCTGTTTCCACACTATGCAATCTAATTTTAAAAAATGGTGATTGTTAACACAGGAACAAGGCTGCAGGGATCTTTCTGACGTCAACTCTCGATGTTATCAGGAAACCTCCAGATTGTGAGCAGAGATTGCTAGCAGTATACCGTGAGATTAATAGCAAGGAGACAGAAGAGTAGAGGAAACAACAATTAACTAGTATTAAATAAAATGACTATTACCAACAGGTCAAGTGTAGAGCTCCTCAAGGAGGAGAGAGTCAATTTATTCATAAAATAGCTCCCAGTGGGAGGGAATCAAGTCAATTTGTCTTATGGGAATGGAACTACTTTCCCTCAAACTAGCCACAGGCTATGCTGCGATGAGTTATGTTCCTGTGACCTCCCTATTGAGAAAAGAATCACTGTCAAAAACCACACTTTAGAAGGTCACTGAACCTAATTTGCAGAAAGTCCATAGTATCAAAACACCACCTATATATCACCACATGATACCCAATTCATACTGACAAAACATACATTGTAACAGAACAACCCCTGTAATCAGGGGATTCTAAACCAATGAGAATGGGAGCACAAGGCTAGAGAGAACAGCTCAGGTACAGACAATCCAGGAGAAGAACTTGGACTGAGGATTTGAGAAAGCAGGAGAATGGTCCTTCTCAAGATTAATGGTCTCAGCCAGGAACCTTCTGTAGCCCAAACTTCCAGCAAGTGTAGACCACCCCCATTACCTGCAATCTACTGCCACACTCATGCAACCCATAGTCAAAGAGGACAGTCTGGTTCTCAGGGTAGACCCTGGTTGGCCGACAACCTGCTCTCCCCAGGGTCAGGTCAGCAGCTTTAATCAGGTGCCTGGTTCCAAATAAATCCAGCTGGGCCCTGACCAGCAGGTTGTGCTCTCCACACTGCACCATCACAGTCTGCAGTGGGGACACACTCCCAACCTCAGACATTCGGAAACTGGAACCAATAGGACCCCCATGAGGAGGCACTCTCTCAGGAACAGGGCTGGCTCTCACTATTGTCCATGGAAACCTCTGGCTCAGAAACTGTTGCCATGTTTCAGAGCAACAAACAGCTTCAACTAACACCAACAAAGGGAACAAACCCCTCACTACAAAATCACCCATGATCACAAACAACTC
Organism: Chiloscyllium plagiosum; assembly: GCF_004010195.1. Lineage (NCBI taxonomy): Eukaryota > Metazoa > Chordata > Chondrichthyes > Orectolobiformes > Hemiscylliidae > Chiloscyllium > Chiloscyllium plagiosum. The sequence continues at coordinate 26,830,691 of NC_057745.1, read as the reverse complement.
AACCATCCCCACAAACCCGCAACCAGCTCCTTTTATACACACAACCTGCACGCACCTGACACCAATGTGACCAGAAGCAGCAACATTGAACCAATCAACCAGCCTCAATCTCTACAATTTCCACCAATGATTGAACTCATCGAGTTATTACCGGGAGGGCCTATCTCATTTGGACCAATAGGAGTGGCTGTGAGCTGCTGTGCTGTCACCTGACTGAATTCAGCTCCACAAGGTCTCACAGTGAAGGCCCCATGGATACAATCATCAAACGTAACTCATCGATCCAAGAGGGTATCTGCTGGGTCCTGCCTCCCTCCCTCACCTGAGGGACTGATAGTGAGACCCACGGAGAGATTGTCTGAGGGTGAGGTTTGGGTAAAACAAAGGGACTGACCTTATACTATGCCTCCCCCTGTAAGTGTTTGATAGAGTCAACAGAGAAGAAGCTTTATTCTGTATGTTAACTTGTCATGTCCCAGTCTGGGGAGTGTTTGATCGGGACAATGCAGGGAGAGCTTTACTTTCACTTTCCTTTTAATTCACAGACTCGAGGCAGTTTTACTTTGTATTTCACCGTGTGCTGTCTCTGACCTGGGAACCTTTGATGGGGACAGCTTTCCTTCCAGTTTTCAAGAAAAGTGGAAGATTTTGTTTCAGTTGGAAAGAATAGAATCTTTTACTCTGTTTCTAACTCAAGAATGTCCCTGTATTGAAAGTGTTTGATGTAGACAGTGTAGCTGTACATTTAGTTTAAAAGTGAAGAGGCTGCTGTCTGTTCAGTGACAATGAGCAGAGGAAGCTCATGTATCGCGTCCCACACTGACCTTGCTCTGGTGGAGTTTGTTGGGGGATGGTGTTGAGGGAGAAAGTGAGGACTGCAGATTCTGGAGATCACAGTCAAAGTGTGTGGCCCTGGAAAAGCACAGCAGGTCATGCAGCATCTGAGGAGCAGGAGAGTTGGTTTCGGGTATAAGCCCTTCATCAGGATTGTGGATTGGGAAAGGGGCCTCAGAGATAAATAGAAGGTTAGGGGTGGGGGCAAGGAAGCTCGGATTGCGATAGATAGATGCCTTGGGGATGGGGGCAAGGCAGCTGGGTTGGTGATGGGTAAATGCAGATGCGGTTTGTTCAGAGAATTTTACATTCACTCTAAAAGGGAAGATGGGGCAGCACGGTGGCACATTGGTTAGCACTACACCAGGGACAGGGGTTTGATTCCAGTCTCGGGCACCTCTCCTTGTGTCTGTGTGGGATTACTCTGGGTGCTCTGGTTTCCTGCCACTGTCTAAAGATGTGCAGGTTCAGTGGATTGGCCATGCAAATTTTCCTCAGGGATGTGTTAGTGAGGGGACATGTAGCGTAATAGGGGAGCAGGGGAGGGGATTGAGTCTGGGTGGGTTATCTTTCAGAAGGTCAGTGTGGACTTGTTGGGCCAAATGGCCTGTTTCCATTCTGTAGGGATTGTATGATTCGAGATAAAGATGGATAAATCCCTAGGAGCTAATCAGGTGTCCCCTCGACCTCGGAGAAGCGAGGGAAATGATTTCTGGGCCCCTTACTGAGAGTTGCAGGTGAGGTGCTGGAAGATTGGAGGTTGGCTAACACATTGTCATGATTTAAGAAAGTTGCAAAGGAAAAGCCAGGGAATATAGACCGGTGAGCCTGACATCAGTGGTGGGCAAGTTGTTGGAGGGAATCCTGAGGGACAGGATTCACATGTATTTGGTAAGCCATAGACTGATTAGGGATAGTTAGCATGGCTTTGTGCATGGGAAATAGTGTCTCATGACCTTGATTGAGTTTGTTGAAGAAGTAACAAAGAGGATTGATGAGGGCAGATTAGTGGACGTGATTGATATGAACTTCAGTAAGGCATTCAACAAGGTTCCTCATGGGTGACTGGTTAGCAAGGTTAGATCTCATAGAATACAGAGATTTGGATACAGAACTGGCTGGAAAGTAGAAGACATAGGGTAGTGGTGGAGGATTGCTTTTCAGAGTGGAGGCCTGTGACCAGTGGTGTGCCATAAGGATCGATGCTGGGTCCATACTTTTCTTCATTTGTGCAAATGATTTGAATGTGAACATAGGAGGTATCGTTAGTAAGTTTGCAGATGACACCAAAATTGGTGGTGAAGTGGACAGCGAAGGAGGCTACCATGA
>NC_057745.1:26818977-26828028 GCF_004010195.1 Chiloscyllium plagiosum | reverse complement strand
TACAGGGACATCCTTGAGTTAGAAACAGAGTAATAGATTCTACTCTTTCCAACTGAAACAAAATCTTCCACTTTTGTTGAAAACTGGAAGTAAAGCTGTCCCCATCAAAGGTTCCCAGGACAGAGACAACATGTGGTGAAATACAGAGTAAAACTGCCTCGAGTCTACGAATTCAAAGGAAAGTGAAAGTAAAGCTCTCCCTGCATTGTCCCGATAAAACACTCCCCAGACAGGGACATGACAAGTTAATATATAGAATAAAGTTTCTTCTATATTGACTCTATCAAACACTTACAGGGGGAGCCATAGTATAAGGTCAATCCCTTTGTTTTATCCAAACCTCACCGTCAGACAATCTCTCCGTGGGTCTCACAATCAGTCCCTCAGGTGAGGGGGGGAGGCAGGAACCAGCAGACACCCTCCTGGATCAATGAGCTACGTTTGATAATTGTATCCATGGGGCCTTCACCATGAGACCTTGTGGAGCTGAATTCAGTCAAGTGACAGCACAGCAGCTCACAGCCACTCCTATTGGTCCAAATGAGATAGGCCCGCCTGGTAATAACTCAATGAGTTCAATCATTGGTGGAAATTGTAGAGATTGGGGCTGGTTGATTGCTTCAATGTTGCTGCTTCTGGTCACATTGGTGTCAGGTGAGTGCTGGTTGTGTGTATAAAAGGAGCTGTTTGGGGGTGTGTGGGGATGGTTGAGTTCTTTGTGACCATGGGTGATTGTGTAGTGAGGGGTTTGTTCCCTTTGTTGGTGTTAGTTGGAGCTGTTTGTTGCTCTGAAACATGGCAACAGTTTCTGAGCCAGAGGTTTCCATGGACAATAGTGAGAGCCAGCCCTGTTCCTGAGAGAGTGCCTCCTCATGGGGATCCTATTGGTTCTCGTTTCCGAATGTCTGAGGTTGGGAGTGTGTCCCCACTGCAGACTGTGATGGTACAGTGTGGAGAGCACAACCTGCTGGTCAGGGCCCAGCTGGATCTATTTGGAACCAGGCACCTGATTAAAGCTGCTGACCTGACCCTGGGGACAGCAGGTTGTTGGCCAACCATGGTCTACCCTGAGAACCATACTGTCCTCTTTAACTATGGACTGCATGAGTGCGGTAGCAGATTGCAGGTAATGGGGGTTGTCTACACTTGCTGGAAGTTTGGGCTGCAGAAGGTTCCTGGCTGAGAGATCGTTGATCTTGAGAAGGACCATTCTCCTGCTTTCTCAAATCCTCAGTCCAGGTTCTTCTCCTGGATTGTCTGTGCCTGAACTGTTCTCTATCTCGAGCCTTGTGCTCGCATTCTCATTGGTTTAGAATCCCCTGATTACAGGGGTGGTTCTGTTACAATGTATGTTTTCAGTATGAAGTACATATCATGTGGTGATATGTGGGTGGTGTTTTGATACTATGAACTTTCTCCAAATTTGGTTCAGTGACCTTCTAAAGTGTGGTTTTTGACAGTGATTCTTTTCTCAATAGGGAGGTCACAGGAACATAACTGAACGCAGCATGGCCTGTGGCTAGTTTGAGGGAAAGTAGTTCCATACCAATAAGACAAATTGACTTGATTCCCTTCCACTGGGGGCTATTTTATGAATAAATTGACTCTCCTCCTTGAGGAGCTCTACATTTGACCTGTTGGTAAAAGTCTTTTATTTAATACTAGTTAGTTGTTGTTTCCTCTACTCTTCTGTCTTCTTGCTATTAATCTCTTGGTATTCTGCTAGCAATCTCTGCTCACAATCTGGAGGTTTCCTGAGAACATAGAGAGTTGATGTTGGAACGATCCCTGCAGCCTTGTTCCTGTGTTAACAATCACCTTTTTTTTTTAAAATTAGATTTACATAGTGTGGAAACAGGCCCTTCGGCCCAACAAGTCCATGTTGAAAGGTGACCCACCCAGACCCGTTCCCCTGCACTTACCCTGTCACCTAACACAATGGGCAATTTAGCATGGCCAATTCACCTAAGCTACACATTTTTGGGATTGTGGGAGGAAACCAGAGCAGCCGGAGGAAACTCACACAGACACTGGGAGAATGTGCAAACTCGTCAGTCGCATGAGGTGGGAATTGAACCTGGGTCTCTGGCGCTTTGAGGCAGCAGTGCTAACCACCATGTCCCTGTTCCATCAATATTTATATCTAACTCTGCCTGGGAGCCCAACACATCATTTTAACCAACATGTGCATCAGGAATTCCATCCTGATTTTTGGAATGATGGGAGGAAACCAGAAACATTAAGTTGATCCTAAATGACTAACCCCCTGACCTTTTGCCCTTGAATACTGGTCTCTCCAGCTTGGTGTGGGAAAGCAATCTCCTGGGCCTGTCACGCTCACTAAATAATTGTCACAATGGGACAGTCTCATTGTAAACACTGTAGATCCTTACCATTTCAGATCAGCCTCTCATTCTTTAACCTGGTGTCTTTCAGATGACTGAAGATTTCCTGATCTACACAACCCACCTGACCCACATCCCAAACTATCCTGGATCTGCCATTGTGAGAACCAATGGTGCTGTTGTTCCCATTGAATGTCGTTATTTGAGGTGAGAATCTTTAATCAATTGTCAATATGATCCCCTGCTGTTGTTGTCTAACACTGTCCTAAAATGGCTGCCCTGTCTCCTTCCCCCAGGAAGGGCAATGTGAGCAGCAATCCCATCAAGCCCTATGATCCCCTGCTGCTATTGTCTGACACTGTCCTAAAATGGCTGCCCCGTCTCCTTTCCCCAGGAAGGGCAATGTGAGCAGCAATCCCATCAAACCCACCTGGATCCCATTCAGCTCCACCAGGTCTGGAGAAGGGCATCTGTCATTCTCCCTGCGTCTAATGAATGGTATGTGATGGGTGGCTGGGGAGGGATCTCCTGGTGTCTCTCTCTGGGAGTTGTACCCATTGGCTCCAACCCTTGACTTGCTGTACTTCAGGTGACTGGCTGACAGAGCGCACTTCCACTGTCTACTTCCTGGGAGACCTCATTCACATTGAGGCATCTGTTTCAATGGCCAACCATGTGCCCCTGAAGCTGTACATTGATCGCTGTGTAGCTACACTGAGCCCAGACAAGGACACCACCCCGAGATACAGCATCATTGACTACAATGGGTAAGGAGCTCTCTGCTTTCTCCAGCTGCTCCCATCTCAATGACTTCACTCCATTCACTTCATGGCCCTTTGTCCATCTGCAGTTGCCTCCTGGACAGCAAAGCTGAGGACTCCTTTTCAACCTTTGTGTTGCCGAGAGACGTGCAGGAGCCGGACAAGCTCCGGTTTGACCTGGATGCCTTCCGTTTCTATGGTGATGAGCGATCTTTGGTAAGAGGAAGCTGCTGATGTGATTCTCCACAATGGGGAGGGAGTCACTAAACACTGACTCGTTCTGTGTCCCTCAGATGTTCATCACCTGTCACCTGAGAGTTGCTGCAGTGGATCAGGGAGATTCCAGGAACAAGGCTTGTACTTTCCAGAAGCTGCAGAATATGTAAGTTCCCTCTCCCTGTCCCTCAGGGATGTTGTTGTTGGGAGAGGTGATGCACCATGTGGTTGATGGGCTGTTTCTCTTGTTTAGCTGGACACCATTGGAGGAGTCAGACAGTGACATTTGTGCCTGTTGCCATGTGGGGAACTGTGGGAGCACAAGGGAGATCCTGATCCCCCTCCAGAGGAAGGAGAGACCTTGGGGTAAGGAGCTCTCTGCTTTCTCCAGCTGCTCCCATCTCAATGGCTTCACTCCATTCACTTCATGGCCCTTTGTCCATCTGCAGTTGCCTCCTGGACAGCAAAGCTGAGGACTCCTTTTCAACCTTTGTGTTGCCGAGAGACGGGCGGGAGCCGGACAAGCTCCGGTTTGACCTGGATGCCTTCCGTTTCTATGGCGATGTGCGATCCTTGGTAAGAGGAAGCTGCTGATGTGCTTCTCCACCCTGGGGAGGGAGTCACTAAACACTGACTTGTTCTGTGTCCCTCAGATGTTCATCACCTGTTACCTGAGAGTTGCTGCAGTGCATCAGGGAGATTCCAGGAACAAAGCTTGTACTTTCCAGAAGCTGCAGAATATGTAAGTTCCCTCTCCCTGTCCCTCAGGGATGTTGTTGGGAGAGGTGATGCATCATGTGTTTGATGGGCTGTTTCTCTTGTTTAGCTGGACCCCATTGGAGGAGTCAGACAGTGACATTTGTGCCTGTTGTCATGTGGGGAATTGTGGGAGCACAAGGGAGATGCTGTTCCCTTTCAGAGGAAGGAGAGACCTTGGCCCTGAAGCTGGTAGGACATTGACCCTCTAGATGTTGGGGATCCCCACCCCACTCCCCCCTCTCAGACTGGAATGTTTGATGTTGCAGAGAGTGAAGCTGGATTGAAGTGGGAGGGGGAGGCCTCACTTGGCCCCCTGATCATTCTGGATACTGAGCTGAACAACCTGGCAACTCAGCCCCTGACTGAGGGTGACGGAAGTATGCAGGAGAGGTCTCCAAGCGGTGAGTTGGCTGCCTGCTAGTTTCCCTTTCTGTCCCTGTTTTCCCTCTGTAACGATTGGTTTCTCCTTGTTTTGTAGGTGTGGAGTCAGAGCTGGTTGTGATAGTGGTCTTGACTGTGACAGCTGTCTGTCTGATCTCTGCTTCACTGGCCTTGTTCCTGTACAGGAGACACAAGCAAACACCCTTCAACTGGTGATTGGAATAGTCAATAAAGCAGTGATTCATGTCCTCTGTCTCGAGTTGGTTTAGTTTCTGCATCCTTCCTTCAAACTATTCCTGGGTACAATCTCTAGGTTTAGCCTCTCCAATCCATGAACTGAGTTTCCTGAATGATTGGGTTATGGCAGATATTTGCTGCTTCCAGTGAGCAGTTTAGACCACCTTGGATGTATCACTAACACCATCCCTCCTAACTCCCGTATTCCCAGTTACTTTTCACCCTGGTCCAAGCCCTTCCCCTTGGATACCCCTCCCACATTCCTGATGCCAAGCTTATGCTTGAAATGTTGACTCTCCTGTTCCTCAGATACTGCCTGAGCAGTTATGCTCTTCCAGCACAATATTTTGACTGACCTCCACACCTGCAGTCCTCCCTCTCTTCCTGGTGCAATATAGTCTGTTCCAATAAACACCCCCCACCCTCCTCTGAGAGGCAAACTCTCAAAACATTGTCTCCTGCAACTCAACAGCAGGAAGAGTATCCTCTTCCCCCCCCTGCCCCACCCTGGATTTTGTGACTGAGGGGAGTGGAGAAAATATTTGCCACGTCAAGGCCGAAGCAGCAACAGCTGAAAGGTGTTTCCTGGTTTTCCACAGGTAGTTCCCTGCTTTTGCCTCAAAGACTCTCTCCATCCAACCAGGACAAAATATAATTCTTAAAACCATAGCATTGGCACAGGCTGAAGACTCTGGAAGGAACCTACACTCAGGACTAAAAGCAAAATACTGCACAGGCTGGAAATCTGAAACCACAGAATGCTGGGAAAACTCAGGTTGTCTGGCTGCATCGGTGGACAGACACTGCTAACCTTTCAAGAGTCACATCCATCATAAACATGAACTATCTCTCCAGACTCTACTGAGATTTTTCCTACACTCTCTTGGGCAGCATAATGCCACAGTGGTTTGCACTGCTCCTTCACAGCCCCTGGGACCTGGGTTTGATCCTTGGGCAATTATCTCCGTGGAGTTCTCCCTGTGTCTGTGTGGGTTTCGTCCCACAGTCCAAAGATGTGCAGGTTAGATGAGCTGGCTAAGCCAAATTGACCATAGTTTTTCATGTAGAGGTTAGGTGGAGCGTCAGTCGTCTTTGTCGAATAAAGGTCTGGGTGGCTTACCTTTCAGAGGGTCAGTGTGGACTTGTTGGGTTGAATGGACTGTTTCCACACTGATGGGTTTCTATATTAATTAAACTTAGGATTCTTTGACACTAATGGCTATCGCTGAGCCATCTGTCTGAGGATTAGGCTTCTGTCCTCAGGTGGTTGCAATATCTACTCTCGGTAATAGTGACTGTGAAGCTAATCTTTTATAAGCGCCCATCTCGTTCACAATTCCCATCAGGGAAGGAAATCTACCATCTTGACTTGATGTAGTAAACAGCTGAGCAAACCAAATAAATTAAGGACTGGCAACAACTCCCAGCCAAGACAGAGAAGCCACAGGATGTTAATAGTGAGGGATTGAGCAATGGGAATGTCATGGAGACTGTCATGGTGTGATAGTGAGATTTTCCCTTGTTTCAGACAGTCATTGCCTGACAGTTGTGTGTTCTGAATGTGAATGTTGTTCAGGTCTTGCTGTACTTGAACAGAGACTGTTTCAGTATCTGTGATGTTGTCATTGGGGCTGAATATTGGGTAATCATAAACAAACATCCCCACTCATGACATTCTGATGGAGGGAAGGTCTTCGATGCAGCAGTTGACATGGTTGTGTCTAAGTGAGTACCTTGAGGAACTCTGGCAGAGATGTCCTGAGAATGTGGTGATTGAACATTGATAACCAGAACCATCTTTCTTTGTGCTGGGCATGACTCCAACCAGCAAAGAGGTATTTTCTAATCCCACTGCGTCCAATTTTCTGAGGACTCCTTGGTAAATTGTGCAATCAAATTCTGCCTTGGTCTTAAAACAGTCACCCTCACTTCCCCTCTTAAGTTCAGCTCTTTTACTCATTTGGACCAATCTGTACTGAGATCAGGAGCTGGGTAGCCCTGGTGGAACACAGACTGAACATCAGTGAACAGGTTAGTGTGGAGGACATGTGCCTTGATAACACTGTTGACAAAACCTTCCATCACTTCACTTGTGATTGAGAGTGGGTTGGTGGGGGAGGAATTGGCAAGGTTGGATTTATCTCACTTTTTGTCAACAGGACACTACTGGTTAATTATCTCCATTTCAACACAAAACATGAACTGTGTTTCCACACACTCTGCGAAGATTTCTCTTGCATTCTCGCTGGCAGCATAGCAGTGCAGTGGTTAGCATTACTGCATCATCGCACCAGGGACCTGGGTTCGATCCCAGCATTGGCCAATGATCTGTGTGGAGTTCTCCCTCCATCTGAGTGGGTTTCCTCCCACAATACAACAACTAACAGGAAAGCAGATGAACTCAGGGTGTGGTTAGGAACATGTGACTGGGATACCATAGCAATTACAGAAACCTGCGTCAATGATAGACTGGACTGGCAGCTTGAAGTTCCACAATACAAACGTGACAGGAAGGGAGGCAAGAGAGGAGGGGGAGTGATGTTTTTGATGAGGGATATCGTTGCAGCTGTACTCTGGGAGGGTATTCTTGGGAATACATCCAGGGAAGTTTTTTGGGTTGAACTGAGAAATAAGAAAGGGATGATCACCTCATTGGGATTGTATTATAGACCCTCCCAATAGTCAGAGGGAAATTGAGAAACAAACTTGTAAGGAGATCTGAGTTATCTGTAAGAATAATAGGGTAGTTATGGTAGGGGATTTTAACTTGCCAAACATAGACTGAGACTGTCATAGTGTTAAGGGTTTAGATGGAGAGGAATTTGTGAAGTGTGTACAAGAAAATTTGTTGATTCATTATGCAGATGAACCTACTCGAGGTTGCTAAGCTTGACGACTCTTGGGAAATAAGGCAGGGCAGGTGCGGGAGCATTTTGGGGCCAGCGACCATAATTCTATTAATTTTTTAATAGTGATGGAAAAGGATAGACCATATCTAAATGTTGAAGTTCTGAATTGGAGATAGGCCAATTTTGACAGTATTAGGCAAGAACTTTCAAAAGCCGATTGGGAGCAGATGTTTGCAGGTAAAGGGATGGCTGGAAAATGGGAAGCCTTCAGAAATGAGATATCGAGAATCCAGAGAAAGTATATTCCAGTCAGGGTGAAAGGGAAGGCTGGTAGGTGTAGGGAATGCTGGATGACTAAAGAAATTGAGGGTTTGGTTCAGAAAAATAAGGAAGCTTATGTCAGAAATAGACAGGATAGATCAATTACTCCTTAGAAGAGTATAAAGGTGATAGGAATATACTTGAGAGAAATCAGGAGGGCAAAAAGGGGACATGAACTAGCTTTGGCAAATAGAATTAAGGAGAATCCAAATGGTTTTTACAAATATATTAAGGACAAAAGGGTAACTAGGGAGAGAACTGGCCCCTCAAAGTACAGCAAGGCGACCTTAGTGTGGAGCCGCAGGAGACCGGGGAGATACTAAACGAATATTTTGCATCAGTATTTACTGTGGAAAAGGACTTGGATGATATAGAATGTAGGGAAATGGATGGTGACATCTTGAAAAACGTCCATATTACAGAGGAAGATGTGCTGGATGTCTTGAAATGGATAAATCACCAGGACCTGATCAGGTATTCCCCAGAATTTTGAGGGAAGATAAGAAAGCGGTTGCTGGACACCTTGTAACCTCAATAGTCACAGGTGAGTTGCTGGAAGACTGAAGGTTGGCTATCGTGGTGCCACTGTTTAAGGGTGGTAAGGACAAGCCAAGGACCTATAGACCAGTGAGCCTGACCTCGGTGGTGGGCAAGTTGTTGGAGGGAATCCTAAGGGACAGGACGTACATGTATTTGGAAAAGCAAGGACTGATTCGGGATAGTCAACATGGCTTTGTGCGTGGGAAATCATGTCCCACAAACTTGATTGAGTTTTTTGAAGAAGTAACAAAGAGGATTGATGAGGGCAGAGCAGTAGATGGTGATAGAGATGGACTTCAGTGAGGTGTTCAACAAGACTCCCCATGGGAGACTAGTTAGCAAAGTTAGATCTCATGGAATGCAGGGAGAACTCGCCATTTGGATACAGAACTGGCTCAAAGGGAGAAGACAGAGGGTGGTGGAGGGTTGTTTTTCAGACTGGAGGCCTGTGACCAGTGGAATGCCACAAGGATCGGTGGTGGGTCCTCTATTTTTTTTGTCACTTTTATATAAATGATTTGAATGTGAGCATACGAGGTATAGTTAGTAAGTTTGCAGATGACACCAAAATTGGAGGTGTAGTGGACAGCAAAGAGGGTTACCTCAGATTACAACAGGATCTTGATCAGATGGGCCAATGGG
>NC_057745.1:26814464-26818483 GCF_004010195.1 Chiloscyllium plagiosum | reverse complement strand
GCCTGTCCCTCCTGATGCTGCCTGCCTTGCTGTGTTCCTCCAGCCTCCTGCCTGTCCCTCCTGATGCTGCCTGCCTTGTTCTGTTCCCCCAGCCTCCTGCCTGTCTCCAGAGGAAGTGGTGGAGGCTGGTACAATTACAACATTTAAGAGGCATTTGGATGGGTATATGAATAGGAAGGGTTTGGAGGGATATGGGCTGGGTGCTGGCAGGTGGGACTAGATTGGGTTGGGATATCTGGTCAGCATGGACGGGTTGGACCGAAGGATCTGTTTCCGTGCTGTACATCTCTATGATTCTATGTGCAGGTTAAGTTAACTGGCAATCCTAAATGGACCATTGTGTTCAGGGATGATTAGGTTAGGTGCATTAGTCAGGGGTAAATGTGGAGTAAGGGGATGGGTCTGGGTGGCTTACTTTTCAGTGGGTCAGTGTGGACTTGTTGGACTGAACGGCCTGTTTCCACACTGCAGGGATTCGATGTTAATTAAACTCCTGATTCCTTGACACTGATGCCTATCACTGAGCCATCTGTCTCAGGCTCAGGCTTCTGTCTACAGGTGGGTGGAACAAATGGCATAATGGTAGTGTTACTGAGACAGGAATTCAGTGAGTCAGGTTAATCATCTGAGGCTGGAGGCTAAAATTCTCAAATCTCATTGTAGTCACTGAGCGATTTTTGTGTTCTATCTTTTTTGCGAATATCTACTCTTAGTAATTGTGACTGTGAAACTAATCTTTTATCATTCACAATTCCCATTAGGGAAGGGAATCTACCATCTTGACCTGGTCTGGCCTAAATGTGACTCCAGACCCACAGCAATATCGCTGATTCTGAAATAGCTGAGCAAACCAACCAAATCAAGGGCAATTAGGGACAGGCAACAAATCCCAGCCGAGACAGAGAAGCCACAGGATGTTTAATAGTGAGGGATTGAGCAATGGGAATGTCATAGAGACTGTCATGGTGTGATAGTGAGATTTGCCCTTGTTGGAGACGGTCATTGCCTGACAGTTGTGTGTTCTGAATGCGAATGTTGTTCAGGTCTTGTTGCATTTGAACAGGGACTGTTTCAGTATCTATGACGTTGTCAATGGGGCTGAACATTAGGCAATCATGAGCAAACATCCCCACTTCTGACATTCTGATGGAGGGAAGGTCTTTGATGGAGCAGTTGACATGGTTGTGTCTAAGAGATAACCAGAACCATCTTTCTTTGAGCAGGACATGACTCCAACCAGCAAAGAGATTTTTCTAATCCCATTGAGCCCAATTTTCTGAGGACTCCTTGGTAAATTGTTCAATTAAGTTCTGCCTTAGTCTTAAAACAGTCACCCTCACTTCCCCTCTTAAGTTCAGCTCTTTTACTCATTTGGACCAAGCTGTACTGAGATCAGGAGGTGGAACACAGACTGAGCATCAGTGAACAGGTTAGTGTGGAGGACATGTGCCTTGATAACACTATTGACAATAGCTTACATCCCTCCACTTGTGATTGAGAGTGGATTGATAGGGGAGGAATTGGCACTTTTTGTCAACAGGACACGACTGGTTAATTATCTCCATTTCCAGGTAGATGCTGCAGTTGTATCTGTACTGGAACAGAATGGATAGGGACACGGCATGTTCAGGATCACAGCTCTTTCACCTTATTCCCACAATGTTAGTCAGGGTGCATTGGCTTCACAGTATCCAATATCTGCAGCTGTTTCTCTGTCACGTAGAGTCAATAGTACTGACTGAAGACAGGTATCAGTGATGCTGGGGACTACAATCGATTGTCCCTTTGGAGATTACTGGCTGCAGGTCGTTGCAAATGCTTCAGCCTTATCCTTTGTGCTGGGTTCCCCCATCATTGAGGGTGGGGAAATTGTGGAACCTCCTCCCCTTGGCAAATTGGTCCTTGCCTATGAAAATGTCCATCCCCACGAACCCCATTTCCCTGTACATGGTCCACAGCCTTCAAATCCATTCCTATCCATGAATTTGTCCAAATGCACTTTGAACGTTGTTTATGTACCTGCCTCAACCACCTCTGCTGGCTTCTTATTCCATATGCGGACCTCCCTCTGTGTGAAATCATTGCCCCTCAATTCCCTTTCATTCTCTTCCCTCTAACCTTAAACTGGTGCCCTCTAGTCCTTGACTCCTCAACCCTGGGAAAAAGACTGAGCACATTCATCCCATCCATACCTTTCTTGACATTGTACACTTCCATACGATTTCAAAAGACCCTCCTAGGAGTCATCTCCAGGCCCCCAAACAGTAGTCTGGATGTCGGATGTAAGTTGGCCTGTCGCAAAGATGTTACTACAGTTGTTATGGGGGATTTTAACATGCAGGTAGACTGGGAGAATCAGGATGGTATTGGACCTCAGGAAAGAGACTTTGTAGAGTGCCTCAGAGATGGATTCTTAGAGCAGCTGGTGCTGGAGCCGACCGGGGAGAAGGCAATTCTGGATCTGGTATTGTGTAACGAACCAGAATTGGTCAGTGACCTCGAAGAGAAGGAGCCATTGGGAAGTAGTGACCATAATACATTAAGCTTCAATCTGCAATTTGAGAGGGAGAGGGTACAGTCGGAAGTGACAGTACTTCTGCTGAATAAAGGGAACTATGGAGCCACGAGGGAGGAGCTGGCCAAAGTTCAATGGTGCAATACCTTAGCAGGGATGACAGTGGAGGAAACAATGACGGATATTTCTGTGTATAATGCAGAAGTTGCAGGATCAGTTCATTCCTAAAAGGAAGAAAGATCCCATCAGGAGGCATGGGCGGCCGTGGCTGACGAGGGAAGTGAAGAAACATATAAAGTTAAAAGAGAAAAAGTATAACATAGCAAAGATAAGTGGGAAAACTGAGGACTGGGAAGCTTTTAAAGAACAACAGAGGATTACGAAGAAGGAAATACGCAGAGGAAAAATGAGGTACGAAGGTAAACTGGCCAATAATATAAAGGAGGATAGTAAAAGCTTTTTTAAGTATGTGCAAGGCAAAAAAATGGTTAGGACTAAAATTGGGCCCTTGAAGACAGAAACAGGGGAATATATTCCAGAGAACAAAGAAATGGCAGAATTAAATGGGGACTTCAGATCTGTGTTCACTGGGGAAGACAAGCAATCTCCCTGACGTAACAGTGGCTGAAGGACCTGAACTTAAGGGAATTTCTATTTGCCAGGATTTGTGTTGAAGAGACTGTTAGGTCTGAAGGTTGATAAGTCTCTGGGGCCTGATGGTCTACATAACGGGGTACTGAAGGAGGTGGCTCAGGAAATCGTAGATGCGTTGGGGATTATTTTCCAGAGTTCGATAGATTCCGGGTCGGTTCCTGAGGATTGGAGGGTGGTTAATGTTATACCACTTTTTAAGAAAGGAGGAAATTATAGACCAGTTAGCCTGGCCTCCGTGGTGGGAAAGATGCTGGAGTCTATTATAAAGCTTGAAATTACGGCACATCTGGATAGTAGTAACAGGATAGGACAGAGTCAGCATGGATTTATGAAGGGGGAATCATGCTTGACTAATCTTCTTGAATTTCTTGAGGATGTAACTCTGAATATGGACGCGGGAGATCCAGTAGATGTAGTGTACCTGGACTTCCAGAAAGCTTTTGATAAAGTCCCACACAGGAGGATAGTGAGCAAAATTAGTGTGCATGGTATTGGGGGCAACGTACTGACTTGGACTGAAAATTAGTTGGCTGATAGGAAACAAAGGATGTAACTCTGAATATGGACGCGGGAGATCCAGTAGATGTAGTGTACCTGGACTTCCAGAAAGCTTTTGATAAAGTCCCACACAGGAGGATAGTGAGCAAAATTAGTGTGCATGGTATTGGGGGCAACGTACTGACTTGGACTGAAAATTAGTTGGCTGATAGGAAACAAAGGGTAGTGATAAACGGCTCCATTTCGGAATGGCAGGCAGTAACCAGTGGGGTACCGCAGGGATCCGTGCTGGGACCGTAGCTTTTTACAATATATGTTAACTATATAGAAGATGATATCAGCAATAACATTA
>NC_057745.1:26802423-26813697 GCF_004010195.1 Chiloscyllium plagiosum | reverse complement strand
CTGAACACAATACTCCAAGTGCAGGCCTTGTCACCATTCTGTATAATTGCAACATAACTTCCCAACATCTCTACTCAATGCCCTGACTGATGAAGGCCAGTGTGTCAAAAGCCTCCTTCACTGCCCTGTCTACCCGTGACTCCACTTTCAGAGAACCATACACCTGAACTCCAAGGTCCCTCTGTTCCACTACACTACTTAAGGCCTGAACATTCATCATGAAACTCCTACCTTGATGTGACTTCCCAATACGTAAAACCTCTTCACGTGCACGTGCTCAGTTGGGAGAAAGTGAGGACTGCAGATGCTGGAGATCAGAGTCAGAAAGTGAGTTGCTGGAAAGGTACAGCTGGTCAGGCAGCATCTGAGGAACAAGAGAGACAATGCTTCATGCACAAGCTCTTCATCAGGAATGAGGGGATGCCCTCAAGATAAATGGGATGGGGTAGAGCTGGGAGGAGGGGAAATGAGGAAACTGGTGAAATCGACATGACCCAATCACATTGGATCATGGTCACCTCCTTCGCTCTCCACTACACCACCAATTTTGGTGTCATCTGCAAACTTACTAACGATACCTCCTATGTTCACATTCAAATCATTTATACAAATGATGAAAAGTAGTGGACCCAGCACCGATCCTTATGGCACACCACTGGTCACAGGCCTCTACTCTGAAAAGCCATCCTCCACCACTACCCTATGTTTTCTACTTTCCAGCCAGTTCTGTATCCAAATCTCTGTATTCCATGAGATCTAACCTTGCTGACCAGTCATCCATGAGGAACCTTGTTGAAGTTCATATCAATCATGTCCACTACTCTGCCCTCATCAATCCTCTTTGTTACTTCTTCAAAAAACTCAATCAAGTACATGAGACATGATTTCCCATGCACAAAGCCATGCTAACTATCCATAATCAGTCTTTGGCTTACCAAATACATGTAAATCCTGTCCCTCAGGAGTCCCTCCAACAACTTGCCCACCACTGATGTCAGGCTCACCGGTCTATATTCCCTGGCTTTTCCTTAGCACCTTTCTTAAATCATGACAACGTGTTAGCCAACCTCCAATCTTCCAGCACCTCACTTGCAACTATCAATGATAGAAATATCTCAATAAGGGGCCCAGCAATCATTTCCCTCACTTCTCCGAGGGCGAGGGGACACCTGATTAGCTCCTAGGGATTTATCCATCTTTATCTAGAAACATACAATCCCTACAGAATGGAAACAGGCCATTTGGCCCAACAAGTCCACACTGACCTTCCGAAAGATAACCCACCCAGACTCATTCCCCTCCCCTACTCCCCTATTACTCTCCATGTCCCCTCACTAACGCATCTAACTTACACATCCCTGAGGAAAGTTTGCATGGCCAATTCACCGAACCTGCACATCTTTAGACAGTGGCAGGAAACCAGAGCACACAGAGTAATCCCACACAGACACAAGGAGAGTGTGCAAACCCCACACTTTCTGCAGTCCTCACTTTCTCCCTCAACACCATCCCCCAACAAACTCCACCAGAGCAAGGTGCCTGAGACTGGAATCAAACCCCTGTCCCTGGTGTAGTGCTAACCAATGTGCCACCATGCTGCCCCATCTTCCCTTTTAGAGTGAATGTAAAATTCTCTGAACACCCCACACCTGCATCTACCCATCACCAACCCAGCTGCCTTGCCCCCATCCCCAAGGCATATATCTATCGCAATCCGAGCTACCTTGCCCCCACCCCTAAACTTCTATTTATCTCTAAGCCCCCTTTCCCAATCCACAATCCTGATGAAGGGCTTATACCCAAAACCGACTCTCCTGCTCCTCAGATGCTGCATGACCTGCTGTGCTTTTCCAGGGCCACACACTTTGACTGTGATCTCCAGAATCTGCAGTCCTCACTTTCTCCCTCAACACCATCCCCCAACAAACTCCACCAGAGCAAGGTCAGTGTGGGACGCGATACATGAGCTTCCTCTGCTCATTGTCACTGAACAGACTGCTGTCTCTACACTTTTAAACTAAATGTATAGCTACACTGTCTACATCAAACACTTTCAATACAGGGACATCCTTGAGTTATAAACAGAGTAAAAGATTCTACTCTTTCCAACTGAAACAAAATCTTCCACTTTTCTTGAAAACTGGAAGGAAAGCTGTCCCCATCAAAGGTTCCCAGGACAGAGACAACGTGTGGTGAAATACAAAGTAAAACTGCCTCGAGTCTATGAATTCAAAGGAAAGTGAAAATAAAGTTCTCCCTGCATTATCCCGATCAAACACTCCCCTGACAGGGACATGACAAGTTAACATACAGAATAAAGCTTCTTCTATATTGACTCTATCAAACACTTACAGGGGGAGGTGTAGTATAAGGTCAATCCCTTTGTTTTATCCAAACCTCACCCTCAGACAATCCCTTCGTGGGTCTCACTGTCAGTTCCTCGGGTGAGGGAGGCAGGACCCAGCAGACACCCTCCTGGATCACTGAGCTACGTTTGATGATTGTATCCATGGGGCCTTCACTGTGAGACCTTGTGGAGCTGAATTCAGTCAGGTGACAGCACAGCAGCTCACAGCCACTCCTATTGGTCCAAATGGAATAGGCCCTCCTGGTAATAACTCAATGAGTTCAATCATTGGTGGAAATTGTAGAGATTGGGGCTGGTTGATTGGTTCAATGTTGCTGCTTCTGGTCACATTGGTGTCAGGTGAGTGCAAGTTGTGTGTATAAAAGGAGCTGGTTGGGGGTGTGTGGGGATGGTTGTGTTGTTTCGGATCATGGGTGATTGTGTAGTGAGGGGTTTGTTCCCTTTGTTGGTGTTAGTTGGAGCTGTTTGTTGCTCTGAAACATGGCAACAGTTTCTGAACCAGAGGTCTCCATGGACAATAGTGAGAGCCAGCCCTGTTCCTGAGAGAGTGCCTCCTCATGGGGGTCCCATTGGTTCCAGTTTCCGAATGTCTGAGGCTGGGAGTGTGTCCTCACTGCAGACTGTGATGGTGCAGTGTGGAGAGCACAATCTGCTGGTCAGGGCTCAGCTGGATTTATTTGGAACCAGGCACCTGATTAAAGCTGCTGACCTGACCCTGGGGACAGCAGGTTGTCGGCCAACCAGGGTCTACCCTGAGAACCAGACTGTCTTCTTTGACTATGGGCTGCATGAGTGTGGCAGCAGATTGCAGGTAATGGGGGTTGTCTACACTTGCTGGAAGTTTGGGCTGCAGAAGGTTCCTGGCTGAGAGATTGTTGATCTTGAGAAGGACCATTCTCCTGCTTTTTCAAATCCTCAGTCCAGGTTCCTCTCCTGGATTGTCTCCTAGCCTTGTGCTCCCATTCTCACTGGTTTAGAATCCCCTGATTACAGGGGTTGTTCTGTTACAATGTATGTTTTGTCAGTATGAATTGGGTATCATGTGGTGATATGTGGGTGGTGTTTTGATACTAAGGACTTTCTCCAAATTTGGTTCAGTGACCTTCTTCTAAAGTGTGGTTTTTGATAATGATTCTTTTCTCAATAGGGAGGTCACAGGAACATCACTCATCGCAGCATGGCCTGTGGCTAGTTTGAGGGAAAGTAGTTCCATTCCCATAGGACAAATTGACTTGATTCCCTTCCACTGGGGGCTATTTTATGAATAAATTGACTCTCTCCTCCTTGAGGAGCTCTACATTTGACCTGTTGGTAAAAGTATTTTTATTTAATACTAGTTAATTGTTGTTTCCTCTACTCTTCTGTCTCCTTGCTATTAATCTCTTGGTATTCTGCTAGCAAGCTCTGATCACAATCTGGAGGTTTCCTGATAACATGGAGAGTTGACGTCGGAAAGATCCCTGCAGCCTTGTTCCTGTGTTAACAATCACCATTTTTTAATTAGATTAGTGTGGATACAGGCCCTTCGGCCCAACATGTCCATGTTGAAGGGTGACCCACACAGACCCATTCCCCTACATTTACCCCGTCACCTAACACTATGGGCAATTTAGCATGGACGATTCACCTAACCTGCACATTTTTGGGATTGTGGGAGGAAACCAGAGCACCCGGAGGAAACCCACACAGACACCGGGAGAATGTGCAAACTCCTCAGTCGCCTGAGGTGGGAATTGAACACGGGTCTCTGGTGCTGCGAGGCAGCAGTGCTGACCACCATGTCCCTGTTCCATCAATATTTATCTCTAACTCTGCCTGGGAGCCCAACACATCATTTTAACTAACATTTGCATCAGGAATTCCATCCTGATTTTTGGAATGATGTAATACATTAAGCTGATCCTAAATGAGTAACCCCTGACCTGTGACCTGTTGCCCTTGAATACTGGTCTCTCCAGCTTGGTGTGGGAAAGCCGTCCCCTGGGCCTGTCACGCTCCCTTAAGAATAGTCACAATGGGACGGTGTCATTGTAAACACTAGACCCTTACCATTTCAGATCAGCCTCTCATTCCTTAACCTGGTGTCTTTCAGATGACTGAAGATTTCCTGATCTACACAACCCACCTGACCCACATCCCAAACTATCCTGGATCTGTCATTGTGAGAACCAATGGTGCTGTTGTTCCCATTCAATGTCGTTATTTGAGGTGAGAATCTTTACTTGATTGTCAATATGATCCCCTGCTACTGTTGTCTGACACTAGCCTAAAATGGCTGCCCTGTCTCCTTTTTCCCCTGTCCCTCCCCCCAGGAAGGGTAATGTGAGCAGCAATCCCATCAAGCCCACCTGGATCCCATTCAGCTCCACCAGGTCTGGAGAAGGGCATCTGTCATTCTCCCTGCGTCTAATGAATGGTATGTGATGGGTGGCTGGGGAGGGATCTCCTGGTGTCTCTCTGGGAGTTGTACCCATTGGCTCCAACCCTTGTCTTGCTGTACTTCAGGTGACTGGCTGACAGAGCGCACTTCCACTGTCTACTCCCTGGGTGACCTCATTCACATTGAGGCATCTGTTTCAATGGCCAACCATGTGCCCCTGAAGCTGTACATTGAACGCTGTGTAGCTACACTGAGCCCAGACAAGGACTCCACCCCGAGATACAGCATCATTGACTACAATGGGTAAGGAGCTCTCTGCTTTCTCCAACTGCTCCCATCTCAATGGCTTCACTCCATTCACTTCATGGCCTTTTGTCCATCTGCAGTTGCCTCCTGGACAGCAAAGCTGAGGATTCCTTTTCAACCTTTGTGTTGCCGAGAGACGGGCGGGAGCCGGACAAGCTCCGGTTTGACCTGGATGCCTTCCGTTTCTATGGAGATGAGCGATCCTTGGTAAGAGGATGCTGATGATGTGGTTCTCCACAATGGGGAGGGAGTCACTAAACACTGACCTGTTCTGAATATGTCCCTCAGATGTTCATCACCTGTCACCTGAGAGTTGCTGCAGTGGATCAGGGAGATTCCAGGAACAAAGCTTGTACTTTCCAGAAGCTGCAGAATATGTAAGTTCCCTCTCCCTGTCCCTCAGGGATGTTGTTGTTGGGAGAGGTGATGCACCATGTGGTTGATGGGCTGTTTCTCTTGTTTAGCTGGACCCCATTGGAGGAGTCAGACAGTGACATTTGTGCCTGTTGCCATGTGGGGAACTGTGGGAGCACAAGGGAGATGCTGTTCCCTTTCAGGGGAAGGAGAGACCTTGGCACTGAAGCTGGTAGGACATGGACCCTCTAGATGTTGGGGATCCCCACCCCACTCCCCCCTCTCTGACTGGGATGTTTGATTTTTGCAGAGAGTGAAGCTGGATTGAAGTGGGAGGGGGAGGCCTCACTTGGCCCCCTGATCATTCTGGATACTGAGCTGAACAATGTGGCAACTCAGCCCCTGACTGAGGGTGACGGAAGGATGCAGGCGAGGTCTCCAAGCGGTGAGTTGGCTGCCTGCTAGTTTCCCTTTCTGTCCCTGTTTTCTCTCAGTAACCATTGGTTTCTCCTTGTTTTGTAGGTGTGGAGTCAGAGCTGGGTGTGATTGTGGTCCTGACTGTGACAGCTGTCTGTCTGATCTCTGCTTCATTGCTGGCCTTGTTCCTGTACAGGAGACACGAGCAAACACCCATCAACTGGTGATTGGAATAGTCAATAAAGCAGTGATTCATGGTGTCTTCTCTCTGGAGCTGGTTTGTTTCTGCATCCTTTCTTAGTTTAAACTATCCCTGGGTACAATCCCTGGGTTTAGCCTCTCTGGTCCATGAACTGAGCTTCATGAATGATTGATTGGGTTATGGAAGATATTGTTTGCTGTTTCCAGTGAGTAGAGGGGATTGATGACCACCTTGGAAAGGGGCTTTCCATTCTGATTAAATCACTGTTTGCAGAATGTGCTGGAGGAACTGCTCAGATGTGGCAGTGTCTGAGGGAGGAACAGCTGGTGTTTCTAGTCAGTACAGATTCTCTGGACAAGTATCCAGGTGGATTCCTAATGTTACCATCTCATGAGATGCTGCCAGTCCTGTTGTGTTTGTGGACTGTTATCCCTCTGATTTTTGACCTCTCCAGTATTGGGATTTCACTGATGTTCTAGTCAGAGTTGACGTTAAACTGTGTTTACCCCTCCTGCATAGGGGATGTGGTTTTAGACATCAAACACCACCTCGAAAATGGACATTTTTGAAGGTCTCACTATCTACTTCCCCACTTTCAATACCTTTCCATATCCTCCTCCTACAGTAAACACTGAACTGTTCTCCCTCCTTGTGGGAGCACAAGATTGTAACAATACAATCATCGTGCAATAGAGGGCAAGATGTGTAATGGTATTAGTGTAGCTGCAGAAGATGAACTTTGTTGTACCTGACGGAGGCAGTCAGAGCTGGGACCCATGGCTACCCCCCTGCTCCGATAGCTGGTTTCACCAGCCTGCAGAATATCTCTGGGACATGTAACTAATGCCAGCACCCTGTGGGTGAACACACCAACTCCCCTCCCACTCTGCCAAGGACATGTCCTCAGTTGCCTCTGCCATCAAACTCTAGCCACCCAACAAGTGGAGGATGAGCTCCATCTTTGGCACCCTCCAAACTGATGGGATCCATGTAGATTTCATCACTTCTGACCACCTTCCTCAGTTTATTCCCAGATCCAATGCACTAACTCAGCACTGCCCTTTCTGAACTGTCCAACATGTCTTTCTGACATCTGCACAGTGACTTACCACCATCACACCCCACCTTCATCTACCTACTGTATTCCCAGTTACCTTTCCCTCCAGCCGTGCCATGTCCCATTTACCTCTCATCCCCTGGAACCCCTCCTCCCACACTCCTGCTGTCAAGCATCTGCTTGAAATGTTAACTGTTGTCCTTGGATGCTGCCTGACTGGCTGTGCTTTTCCAATACCACACACTTTGACTCTGATCTGCAGTCCCCACTTTCTCACTGGTCCGCTGTAGTCAGTTCCCAACAACGCCCCCTTGACAAAAGGCAAATTTAAAAATACATTGTCTCTTGTGCAACTCTGAGACAGAGTACTTCCCCACCCCAGATTTTATCTGTGAACAGGGTGGGAAGATGGGTGGAAATATCTTCCATTTCAAGGTCCCAGCAGCAACTGCTGCAAGATAAAATTACTCATTCTGGTTCTGAGAGCTTGACCACACACATTCAGGCTACTTCTATAGTTCCAATTTCTCTATAACCCAAGACCTCAGGCTGTTTATTTTTACTGGTTTTCAGTAGATAGTTCTCCACCTTTGCCTCAAAGTCTCATCAAAACAAGGACAAAATATAATTCTTAAAACCATAGCAGTGTCACATGCTGATGACTGTGGAATAAATTTGCACTCAGGACTAAAAGCAAAATCCTGCACAGGCTGGAAATCTGAAACCACAGAATGCTGGGAAAACTCAGGTAGTCAGGCTGCATCAGCGGACAGACACTACTCATCTTTCAAGAGTCACATCTATCATAAACCATGAACTGTCTTTCCAGAGACTCTACGAAGATTTTTCCTACTGTCTCTTGGGCAGCATGGTGCCACAGTAGTTAGCACTGCTCCTTCACAGCAGCATCCTAGGTTCGATCCTTGGGCAATTTATCTACATGGAGTTCTCCCTGTCTGTGTGGGTTTCCTCCAAATATGTGCAGGTGAGGTGAGCTGGCTGTACTAAATTTACCATAGTTTTTTGCAATGTGGAGGTTAGATGGAGTGTCACTGGTCAGTGTAGAGTTAAGGTCTGGGTGGCTGACCTTTCAGAGGGTCAGTGTGGACCTGTTGGACTGAATGGCCTGTTTCCACACTGTAGAGATTCAATGTGAATTAAACTCAGGATTCTTTGACACTGATGGCTACCACTGAGCCATCTGTCTTAGACTCAGGCTTCTGTCTACAGGTGGGTGGAACAAGTGGCATAATGGTAGTGTTACTGAGACAGGAATTCAGTGAGTCAGGTTAATCATCTGAGGCTGGAGGCTCAAATTTTATTGTCGTTGCTAATGGATTTTTGTGTTTTTTGGGGGGGAAGATATCTAATCTCAGTAATTGTGACTGTGAAACTAATCTTTGATAAAATCCCAGCTCCTTCACAATTCCCATTAGGGAAGGAAATCTACCATCATGACATGGTCTGGCCTAAATGTGACACCAGACCCACAGCTGATTCTGAAATAGCTGAGCAAACCAATCCAATCAAGGGCAGTTAGGGACAAGCAACAAATCCCAGCCGAGACAGAGAAGCCACAGGATGTTTAATAGTGAGGGATTCAGCAATGGGAATGTCATGGTGTGATAGTGAGATTTTCCCTTGTTGGGGACAGTCACTGCCTGACAGTTGTGTGTTCTGAATGTGAATGTTGTTCAGGTCTTGCTGCATTTGAACAGGGACTGTTTCAGTATCTGTGACGTTGTCAATGGGGCTGAACATTGGGCAATCATGAGCAAACATCCCCACTTCTGACCTTCTGATGGAGGGAAGGTCTTTGGAGCACTTGACATGGTTGTGTCTAAGAGAGTACCTTGAACTCTGGCAGAGATGTCCTGGGAATGTGGTGATTGAACATTGATAACTAGAACCATCTTTCTTTGTGCTGGACATGACTCCAAACAGCAAAGAGGTTTTTCTAATCTGAGTCCAATTTTCCTCGGACCCCTTGGTAAATTGCTCAGTCAAATTCTGCCTTGGTCGTAAAGCAGTCACCCTCACTTCCCTCTTTACGTTCAGCTCTTTCAGTCATACTTGGACTAAGCTGTACAGAGATCAGGAGGTGAGTAACTCTGGTAGATCACAGACTGAGTATCAGTGATCAGATTAGTGTGGAGGACATGTGCCTTGATAACACTGTTGACAAAATCTTCCATCCATCACTTGTGATTGAGAGTACATTGGTGTGGGAGTAATTGGCAAGGGTGGATTTGTCCCACTTTTTCTCAACTGGACACGACTGGGCAATTTTCTCCATTTCCAGGTAGAAGCTGCAGTTGTAGCTGTACTGGAACAGAATGGATAGGGACACGGCACGTTCAGGATCACAGCTCTTTCACCTTATTCACACAATGTTAGTCAGTGTGCATTGGCTTCACAGTATCCAATGTCTACATCTGTTTCTCTGTCACATGGAGTCAATAGTACTGACTGAAGACAAGTATCGGTGATGCTGGGGACTACAATGGATTGTCCCTTTGGATCTTTCTGGTTGCACATTGTTGCAAATGTTTCAGCCTTATCCTTTGTGCTGGACTCCCCGATCATTGAGGGTGGGGAGATTTGTGGAACCGCCTCCCCTTGGCAATTTATAAATTCAGACTCCTACAGCACACAGAGGTCCTTCAGCCCAAACTGGTCTGTGCCAACCACACTGTCCCTCCACACTAACCCCATTTCCCTGTATAGGGCCACAGCCTTCTAATCCTTTCCTATCCATGTATTTCTCTAAATACATTTTTGAACATTGAGGCAGGTACATAAACAAACACTTCTGCTGGCTTCTTATTCCATATGCGTACCCCACCCTCTCTGTGTGAAATCATTGACCCTCCGGTTCCCTTTTATTCTTTCCCCTTTAACCTTAAACTGATGTTCTCTAGTCCTTGACTCCTCCTCACTGGGAAAAAGACTGAGTACATTCACCCCATCCATGCCTTTCATGATCTGATAGACTTACTTAAGAATTCACCATCTTCCCCCCCTCCCCCTCCCCCAAATCTCCTTTTGCTATGAAGAAAAATATCTGAGCTTGTGCAACCTCTCCCTCCAACTCAGACCCTGAGTCCTGGCAACATCCTTGTAAATTCCTTCTGCACTCTATCCTGTTTAATAGCATCTTTCCTATTGCAAGGTGACCAAAACTGAACACAATACTCCAAGTACATCCTCAACAACATTCTGTACACCTGCAACATAACTTCGCAACGTCTGTACTCCCTGCCCTGACTGATGAAGGCCAGTGTGCCCATAGCGTTCTTCACTGCCCTGTCTACCTGTGACTCCACTTTCAGAGAACCATACACCTGAACTCCAAGGTCCCTCTGTTCCACTACACTCCTTATGGCCCAACCATTCATCATGAAACTCCTACCTTGATGTGACTTTCCAAATTGTAACACCTCATACTGATCTACATTGAACTCCATTTGCAATTTCTCGGTTTACGTGCTCAGTTGGGAGAAAGTGAGGACTGCAGATGCTGGAGATCAGAGTCAAAACGTGTGGTGCTGGTAAAGTACAGCTGGTCAGGGAGCATCTGAGGAATAAGAGAGACAATGCTTCAAGCACAAGCTCTTCATCAGGAATGAGGGGATGCCTGAGAGATAAATGGGATGGGGTGGGGCTGGGAGGAGGGGAAATAAGGAAACTGGTGAAATCGACATGGTCCAATCACATGGGATCATGGTAACCTCCTTCACTGTCCACTACATCTCCAATTTTGGTGTTATCTGCAAACTTACTAACAATACCTTGTATGTCCACATCCAAATCATTTATCCAAATGACAAAAAGCACCGATCCTTATGGCACATCACTGCTCACAGCCCTCCAATGTGAAAAGCAATCCTCCACCGCTACCCTGTATCTTCTACCTTCCAGCCAGTTCTGTATCCACATCCCTGTATTCCATGAGATCAAACCTTGCTAACCAGTCACCCATGAGGAACTTTGTTGAATGCCTTGCTGAAGTCCATATAGATCACGTCCACCATACTGCTCTCATCAATCATCTGTGTTACTTCTTCAACAAATTCAATCAAGTTTATGAGAAATTATTTCTCACGCACAAATCTATGCTGACTATCCCTAATAAGTCTTTGGCTTACCAAATACATGTAAATCCTGTCCCTCAGGATTCCCTCCAACAA
>NC_057745.1:26790448-26801890 GCF_004010195.1 Chiloscyllium plagiosum | reverse complement strand
AACCTTGCTAACCAGTCACCCATGAGGAACTTTGTTGAATGCCTTGCTGAAGTCCATATAGATCACGTCCACCATACTGCTCTCATCAATCATCTGTGTTACTTCTTCAACAAATTCAATCAAGTTTATGAGAAATTATTTCTCACGCACAAAGCCATGCTGACTATCCCTAATAAGTCTTTGGCTTACCAAATACATGTAAATCCTGTCCCTCAGGAATCCCTCCAACAACTTGCCCACCACCAATGTCAAGCTCACTAGTCTGCAGTTCCCTGGCTTTTCCTTACCACCTTTACTAAATAGTGACAACACATTAGCCAAACTCCAGTCTTCCAGTACCTCACCTGCAAATGTTGATGATACAAATTTCTCAGCAAGAGGCCCAGCAATCACTCTCCGAGCTTCCAACAGAGTTCCAGGGTAGATCTGATCAGGCTGTAGGGATTTATACACATTTATGTTGAATCATAGAATGACTACAGTGTGGAAACAGGCCATTTGGCCCAACAAGTCAACCCTGACCCTTTGAAGAGTAACCCAGCCAAACCCATTCCCTTACCCTATTACTCTACATGTTCCCTGACTAATGCACCTAACCTACACATCCCTGAACACGAACGGTAATTTACCACGGCTCATCCACTTAACCTGCACATCTTCGGATAGAGGGAGGAAACCAGAGCTCCCAGAGTAATCCCACACAGACACAAGGAGAATGTGCAAACTCCTCATAGAGAGTCGCCCGAGACTGGAATCGAACCCATGTCCCTGGTGCTGTGAGGCAGCAATGCTAACCACTGTGCCACCGTGCTGCCCCATCTTCCCTTTTAGAATGAATGTAAAATTCTCTCAACACCCCACACGCGCATCTACCTATCGCCATCCCAGCTCCCTTGCCCCCATTCCTAATCTCCGATTTATCTCTCAGCCCCCTTTCCCAATCCACAATCCAGATGAAGGGCTTATACCTGAAACATTGACTCTCATGCTCCTCAGATGCTGCATGACCTGCTGTGCTTTTCCAGGGCCATACACTTTGACTGTGACCTCTAGAATCTGCAGTCCTCACTTTCTCCCTCAACACCATCCCCCAACAAACTCCACCAGAGCAAGGTCAGTGTGGGATGCGATACATGAGCTTCCTCTGCTCATTGTCACTGAACAGAAAGCTGTCTCTACACTTTTAAACTAAATGTACAGCTACACTGTCTACATCAAACACTTTCAATACAGGGATATCCCTGAGTTATAAACAGAGTAAAAGATTCTACTCTTTCCAACTGAAACGAAATCTTCCTCCTTTCTTGAAAACTGGAAGGAAAGCTGTCCCCATCAAAGGTTCCCAGGACAGAGACAGCACGCAGTGAAATACAGAGTAAAACTGCCTCGAGTCTATGAATGAAAAGGAAAGTGAAAGTAAAGCTCTCCCTGCATTGTCCCGATCAAACACTCCCCAGACAGGGACATGACAAGTTAACATACAGAATAATGCATCTTCCATATTGACTCCATCAAACACTTACAGGAGGAGGTGTAGTATAAGGTCAATCCCTTTGTTCTACCCAAACCCCATCCTCAGACAATCTCTCCGTGGGTCTCACTATCAGTCCCTCGGGTGAGGGAGGGAGGCAGGACCCAGCAGACACCCCCCTGGATCAATGAGCTACTTGTATCCATGGGGCCTTTTTTTTCACAAAGTGCTCCCTCCTGTGTTTTTTTTTTTTTTTCTTTTTTTTCTTTTTCTTTTTCTTAGACACAAAGTGCTCCCTCCTGTGTATTTTTTTTTCCTCCCCCCTTTCTTTTTTTAACCCCACACTACCACCTAAGTGCGGTAGTGCTTATTTTATCCTCAGCACCCATGGTGTGTGTGTGCGCAGGTGTGAGACACAGTGTAAGACACAAAGTGCACGAATCTTTATTCAATTTCCACCACCAGGATGATAGGAAAACACCCGGGTGGCCAGTGACAAACACTGCCCTTCACATCAGTGGGCAGTGCTGTGTGATCAAAACAGTGAAGGGGAGGGTAGGGACTAAATCAAAATAGAATTGGAGGGAGAAATGATGCACTCCACTCCCTGCGGCGCCCACCTCTTGTGGAGAGCACAACCTGCTGGTCAGGGCTCAGCTGGATTTATTTGGAACCAGGCACCTGATTAAAGCTGCTGACCTGACCCTGGGGACAGCAGGTTGTCAGCCAACCAGGGTCTACCCTGAGAACCAGACTGTCCTCTTTGACTATGGGCTGCATGAGTGTGGCAGCAGATTGCAGGTAATGGGGGTTGTCTACACTTGCTGGAAGCTTGGGCTGTAGATGATTCCTGACTGTAACCCTAAATGTGATAATATTGAGGACTTGTCTCCTACTCTCAAATTACCAGACGAGGTTCCCCTCCTGGATTGTCTGTCCCTGAACTGTTTTCCAAGTCTAGCCTTGTGCTCCTGTTCTCATTGGTTTAGAAGCCTCTGATTAGAGGGGTTGTTCTGTTACAATGTATGTTTATCAGTATGAATTAAGTATCATGGGTTGACTTGTGGGTGGTGTTTTGATGCTGAGTGTTCTCCCGACTTGGTTTAGTGACCTACTATAGTGTGGCTTTCTATATTATAATTACATTCTCAATAGTGAGGTCACAGGAACACAACTCTTAGCAGCATGATTTGTGTTTAGTTGGATGGAAAGTAGCTCCATAACTATCAGGCAAATTTTCTTGACTCCCTCCCACTGGGGGTGCTCGTCTATGAATAAATTGACTGCTCTTGTACTTGAGGAGCTCCACATTTGGCCTGTTGGTCAAACTCGTTTGATTTTATTATGGCTAATTATTTTCTGTTCCCATCTCATGAACACTGTTTTCTTGCCTCACCTTCCTATTAATCTCCATATTGTGCTCATAATCTGAAGGTTTCATGATTACACTGGGAGATGATGATGGCCAAAATATTCCTGTAACCTCTTCTCTGTGATAACAATCATCACCACCTCCCTGTTCCCTCAATATTATCTCTCACTTCGTCTGTGAGCCCAACACCCTCCTTTCAAACAACTTTTGGTTCAGGAATTCCCATCCTGATAGTTGGAATGATGTCTTACACTGTTAAATTGATCCTAAATAACTAACCACTGACCTGTGAACTATTGCCCTTGAATACTGGTCTCTCTAGCTCAGGGTGTGGGAAAGCAGTCTCCTGGGCCTGTTGCACTCTCTAAAGAATGTCCTAATATGATGTCATTGTGAACCCTGTGTAGAACCTTCTCATTTCAGACCAGCTCCTCATTCCTTAACCTGGTGTCTTCCAGATGACTGGAGATTTCCTGATCTACACCACCCACCTGACCCACATCCCAAACTATCCTGGATCTCTCATTGTGAGAACCAATGGTGCTGTTGTTCCCATTGAATGTCGTTATTTGAGGTGAGAATCTTTACTCTATTATCAGTATGATCCACGTGATGGGTGGCTGGGGAGGGATCTCCTGGTGTCTCTCTGGGAGTTGTACCCATTGTCTCCAACCCTTGTCTTGCTGTACTTCAGGTGACTGGCTGACCGAGCGCACTTCCACTGTCTACTCCCTGGGAGACCTCATTCACATTGAGGCATCTGTTTCAATGGCCAACCATGTGCCCCTGAAGCTGTACATTGATCGCTGTGTAGCTACACTGAGCCCAGACAAGGACTCCACCCTGAGATACAGCATCATTGACTACAATGGGTAAGGAGCTCTCTGCTTTCTCCAGCTGCTCCCATCTCAATGGCTTCACTCCATTCACTTCATGGCCCTTTGTCCATCTGCAGTTGCCTCCTGGACAGCAAAGCTGAGGACTCCTTTTCAACCTTTGTGTTGCTGAGAGACGGGCGGGAGCTGGACAAGCTCCGGTTTGACCTGGATGCCTTCCGTTTCTATGGCGATGAGCGTTCCTTGGTAAGAGGAAACTGCTGATGTGGTTCTCCACCCTGGGGAGGGAGTCACTAAACACTGTCTTGTTCTGTGTCCCTCAGATGTTCATCACCTGTTACCTGAGAGTTGCTGCAGTGGATCAGGGAGATTCCAGGAACAAAGCTTGTACTTTCCAGAAGCTGCAGAATATGTGAGTTTCCCTCTCCCTGTCCCTCAGGGATGTTGTTGTTGGGAGAGGTGATGCACCATGTGGTTGATGGGTTGTTTCTCTTGTTTAGCTGGGCCCCATTGGAGGAGTCAGACAGTGACATTTGTGCCTGTTGCCATGTGGGGAACTGTGGGAGCACAAGGGAGATCCTCTTCCCTTTCAGAGGAAGGAGAGACCTTGGCCCTGAAGTTGGTAGGACATTGACCCTCTGGGTATCTCCACCCCACTCTCTCCACCCCCCCCCCCTCCCCACCCCCCCTCTTCCTGACTGATGTTTGATCTTGCAGAGAGTGAAGCTGGATTGAAGTGGGAGGGGGAGGCCTCACTTGGCCCCCTGATCATTCTGGATACTGAGCTGACCAACCTGCCAACTCAGCCCCTGACTGAGGGTGACGGAAGGATACAGGAGAGGTCTCCAAGCGGTGAGTTGGCTGCCTGCTAGTTTCCCTTTCTGTCCCTGTTTTCCTTCAGTAACCATTGGTTTCTCCTTGCTTTGTAGGTGTGGAGTCAGAGCTGGCTGTGATGGTGGTCCTGACTGTGACAGCTGTCTGTCTGATCTCTGCTTCATTGCTGGCCTTGTTCCTGTACAGGAGACACAAGCAAACACCCATCAACTGGTGATTGAAATAGTCAATAAAGCCGTGATTCATGGTTTCTTCTGTCTGGAGCTGGTTTTGTTTCATGTTCCTTTTTTTTTAGTTTTAAAATATTCCTGGGTACAATCCCTGGGTTGAGCCCCTCCAATCTAGGGATCGAGTTGATTGACCGACCGACCGACCCCAGTGAGTAGAGGGGCTTTCCATTCTGATTAACTCACTGTTTGCAGAATGTGCAGGAGGAATGGCTCTGATGTGGCAGTGTCTGAGGGAGGAACAGCTGGTGTTTCCAGTCTGTTCTGATTCTCTTCAGAAGTGTCCAAGTGGATTCCCAATGTTACCATCTCCTGAGATGCTGCCAGTCCTGTTGTGTTTGTGAATTGTTATCCCTCTGATTTCTGACCTCTGCAGTATTGGGATTTCAAACTGGACTGAAAAGTATCATGCCCCTAAACAATAAAGCTGTGTTGGCAAGTCCTGAAGGGCTGTGGTCATTTGACTGAGTAGGAATCTAATTTTGAATATTGATGGCCCTAGTCGTTTGTTCAGAGTTGAATGTAAACTCTACTCACCCCTCCTGGACAGGGGATGTGGTTGAAGAAATCAAGTACCACCTCTAATATGGACATTTATGAAGATGTCACTGTCTATTCTCCCACATTCCACACCTTCCATATCCTCCACCATAGTAAACACTGAACTGTTCTCCCCCCTTGTGGCATCACAAGATGGTAACCATAGCATCTTCAAGTAATGGAGGGCAAGATGTATAATGGTGTCAGTATAGCTGCAGAAGATGAACTGTTTGTACCTGCCAAAGGGAGGCAGAGCATGGGGCCATGCAGGTGCCCATAGTTACCCCTTTGCTCTGCCAATGGGTTTCACCAAACTGTAGCACATCTCTGGGACACACACTTAACCCCAGCACCCTGTGGGTGAACACTCCAACTTCCCCCTTTGCCACAGACATGCATGTCCTCTGCTGCCTCTGCCACCAAATTCTAGCCACCAACAACTGAAGGATGAGCACCATCTTCCATCTTTGGCACCCACCAACTACATGGGATCCATGTAGATTTCCCTTCCCCAGTTTATCCCAGACCTAACCCTGGGACAATCCTCAAAAGAGAATTGAACCCATGTCCCTGGCGCTGTGAGGCAGCAGTGCTAACCAATATGCAAACGTGACACCACGTCTTTCCTTTCAAAATGACATTTCAGTTCCCTCAAAACCCCACACCTGCATCTACCTATCGCCATCCCAGCTAACTTGCCCCCACCCCTAGCCTCCTATTTATCTCTCAGCCCCCTTTCCCAATCCACAATCCTGATGAACAGCTCCTACTGGGAAAGTGGACTCTCATGCTCCTCGGATGCTGCATGACCTGTTGTGCTTTTCCAGTGCCACACGTTTCGACTCTGGTCTCCAGCATCTGCACTCACTTTCTTCCACAATACCATCCTCATGAAACTCCGCCAGAGCAAGGTCAGCGTGGGACTCGAAACATGAGCTTCCTCTGCTCATTGTCACTGAACAGAAAGCTGTCTCTACACTTTTAAACTAAATGTATAGCTACACTGTCTACATCAAACACTTTCAATACAGGGACATCACCGAGTTAGAAACAGAGTAAAAGATTCTACTCTCTGCAACTGAAACTAAAGCTTCCTCTATTCTTGTAAACTGGAAGGAATGCTGTCCCCATCAAAGACTCCCAGGACACAGACAGCACGCAGTGAAATACAGAGTAAAACCACATCTACGCTGTGAATTAAAAATAAACAGAAAGTTGAGCTCTCCCTGCATTGTGCCGATCAAACACTCCCCAGACAAGGACATGACATGTTTAGATACAGAATAAAGCTTCTTCCATATTGCTTCCATCAAACACGTCCAGGGGGAGGTGTAGTATAAAGTCAATCCCTTTGTTCTACCCAAACCCCATCCTCAGATATTCTCTCCTTGGGTCTCACTGTCAGTCCCTCGGGTGAGGGTGGGCATTACCCAGCAGACACCCTCCTGGATCAATGAGCTACGTTTGATGATTGTATCCATGGGGCCTTCACCATGAGACCTTGTGGAACTGAATTCAGTCAGGTGACAGCACAGCAGCTCACAGCCACTCCTATTGGTCCAAACGAAATATTACCTCCTGGTAATAACTCGATGAGTTCAGTCATTGGTGGAAATTATAGAGATTGGGGCTGGTTGATTGGTTCAATGTTGCTGCTTCTGGTCACATTGGTGTCAGGTGAGAGCAGGTTGTGTGTCTAAAAGGAGCTGGTTGGGGGTGTGTGGGGATGGTGGTGTTGTTTGTGATCATGGGTGATTTTGTAGTGAGGGGTTTGTTCCCTTTGTTGGTGTTAGTTGGAGCTGTTTGTTGCTCTGAAACATGGCAACAGTTTCTGAGCCAGAGGTTTCCACGGACAATAGTGAGAGCCAGCCCTGTTCCTGAGAGAGTGCCTCCTCATGGGCATCCTATTGGT
The DNA here is from genome assembly GCF_004010195.1 of Chiloscyllium plagiosum. Classification (NCBI taxonomy): domain Eukaryota; kingdom Metazoa; phylum Chordata; class Chondrichthyes; order Orectolobiformes; family Hemiscylliidae; genus Chiloscyllium; species Chiloscyllium plagiosum. The sequence continues at coordinate 26,794,698 of NC_057745.1, read as the reverse complement.
TCTAGTTTCTGAATGTCTGAGGTTGTGAGTGTGTCCCCACTGCAGACTGTGATGGTGCAGTGTGGAGAGCACAACCTGTTGGTCAGGGCCCAGCTGGTTTATTTGGAACCAGGCACCTGATTAAAGCTGCTGACCTGACCCTGGGGACAGCAGGTTGTCGGCCAACCAGGGTCTACCCTGAGAACCAGACTGTCCTCTTTGACTATGGGCTGCATGAGTGCGGCAGCAGATTGCAGGTAATGGGGGTTGTCTACACTTGCTGGAAGTTAGGGCTGTCAATGATTCCTGGTTGAGATCTTTGATATTGGGAAGGACCATTCTCCTCCTGCTTTCTCAAATACCTCAGACTAGGTTCCTATCCTGGATTGGACTCTGCCTTAACTGTTCTCCTTCTCTAGTCTTGTGCTGCCATGTTCACTGGTTTGGAAGCTTCTGGTTATATACATGTAACAGAACAATGTATGTTTTCTCAGTATGAATTGGGTATCATGTGGTGATTTGTGAATGTTTGGATACTGTGAACTTTCTCCTGAATTGTTTTAGTGACCTTCCACAGTGCATCATTCCACTGTGTAGTTTTGCTGTAGAGATGTTATAGGAATGCAACTAATCTAGCAACATAGATTAGTGTGATGCTGCAAAAGCACAGCAGGTCAGTCAGCATCCGAGGAGCAGGAAAATTGACACTTTGGGCAGAAGCCCTTCATCAGGATAGCAGCATGATGTGTTTAGTTTGAGGGGAAAGTATCTTCCATTTCATCAGGTAAATGGACTTTACCTCCTTCTGACTGGGGGGGTTATTGTATAAATAAACTGACTGCTCTGTACTTGAGGGGTTCCACACTTGGCCTGTCGGTAAAACTGTTTTGATTTCATTCTGGTGTCCTATTGTTTTCTCTACTTTTCTCAGCTCTTGGACACAGCTTTTATTGTTTCAGCTTGCTGCTAATCTCCAGGTATTGCATCATTAATCTCTCCTCAAATCTAGAGGTTTCCTGATTACATTGGGAATTAGATGGCCAAAAGATCCTGGCAACCTCTTTCTGTAATAATAATGTCCCTGTTCCCTCAATATTTATTGCAAATACTGTCTGGAAGCCCAACACCCATCCTCCTTTAAACTAACTTTTGCATCAGGAATTCAAATCTGATCTTTGGTATGATGTCAATCTTGTTAAACTGATCCTAAATGACTAATCCTTGACCTGTGACCTATTGCTCTTGAACAGTGGTCTCTCCAGCTCTGGGAATGTGGGGGTGGAGTTGGTGGTTGTTGGTAGAAGCAGCCTCCTGAGCCTATCACACCCTGAAAGAATCGTCCCAATGGGATGGTGTCATTGTGAACCCTGTGTAGAACCTTCTCATTTCACATTAGCCCCTCATTCCTTAACCTGGTGTCTTTCAGATGACTGGAGATTTCCTGATCTACACCACCCTCCTGACCCATATCCCAAACTATCCTGGATCTGTCATTGTGAGAACCAGTGGTGCTGTTGTTCCCATTGCATGTCGTTATTTGAGCTGAGAAACTTTACTTGATTGTCAAAATGGCTGTCCTGTCTCCTTCTCTCTTCTCTTCCCTCCCTTTCCTCCCTTCCCCACCTCCGGAAGGGCAACATGGGCATCTGTCATTCTCCCTGCATCTAATGAATGGTATGTGATGGGTGGCTGGGGAGGGATCTCCTGGTGTCTCTCTCTCTGGGAGTTGTACCCATTGGCTCCAACCCTTGTCTTGCTGTACTTCAGGTGACTGGCTGACAGAGCGCACTTCCACTGTCTACTCCCTGGGAGACCTCATTCACATTGAGGCATTGGTTTCAATGGCCAACCATGTGCCCCTGAAGCTGTACATCGCTGTGTAGCTACACTGAGCCCAGACAAGGACTCCACCCCGAGATACAGCATCATTGACTACAATGGGTAAGGAGCTCTCTGCTTTCTCCAGCTGCTCCCATCTCAATGGCTTCACTCCATTCACTTCATGGCCCTTTGTCCATCTGCAGTTGCCTCCTGGACAGCAAAGCTGAGGACTCCTTTTCAACCTTTGTGTTGCCGAGAGACGGGCGTGAGCCGGACAAACTCCGGTTTGACCTGGATGCCTTCCGTTTCTATGGAGATGAGCGATCCTTGGTACGAGGAATCTGCTGATGTGCTTCTCCACCCGGGGGAGGGAGTCACTAAACACTGACTTTTGTGACTGTCCCTGACATTCCCTCAGATGTTCATCACCCGTCACCTGAGTTGCTGCAGTGGATCAGGGAGATTCCAGGAATAAAGCTTGGACTGTTGTTCTGTTTGCCGAGCTGGAATTTGTGTTGCAGACATTTCGTCCCCTGTCTCGGTGACATCCTCAGTGCTTGGGAGCCTCCTGTGAAGCACTTCTGTGATCTTCCTCCGGCATTTATAGTGGCTTGAATCTGCTGCTTCTGGTTGTCAGTTCCAGCTGTAGCTGCAGTGCTCGGTATATTGGGTCCAGGTCGATCTGTGCTCATCCACAGATTCCATCAACAAGCACATCGACCTGGACCCAATATACCGACCACTGCAGCGGACAACTGACAAATTCCCAGCTTGGTGAACAGAACCATAACGGGCACCCGAGCTACAAATCTTCTCCCAAACTTTGAAAGCTTGTACTTTCCAGAAGCTGCAGAATATGTAAGTTCCCTCTCCGTCCCTCAGGGATGTTGTTGGGAGAGGTGATGCAACATGTGGTTGATGGGCTGTTTGTTTAGCTGGACCCCATTGGAGGAGTCAGACAGTGACATTTGTGCCTGTTGCCATGTGGGGAACTGTGGGAGCACAAGGGAGATCCTGATCCCCTCCAGAGGAAGGAGAGACCTTTACTCTGAAGCTGGTAGGATGTTGACCCTCTAGATATTGGGGCTCTCTCCTCACTCCCACTCCCCCTCCCTGACTGGGATGTTGATCTTGCAGAGAGGGAAGCTGGATTGAAGTGGGAGGGGGAGGCCTCACTTGGCCCCCTGATCATTCTGGATACTGAGCTGACCAACCTGGCAACTCAGCCCCTGACTGAGGGTGACAGAAGGATGCAGGAGAGGTCTCCAAGCGGTGAGTTGGCTGCCTGCTAGTTTCCCTTTCTGTCCCTGTTTTCCCTCAGTAACCAGTGGTTTCTCCTTGTTTTGTAGGTGTGGAGTCAGAGCTGGTTGTGATGGTAGTCCTGACTGTGACAGCTGTCTGTCTGATCTCTGCTTCATTGCTGGCCTTGTTCCTGTACATGAGACACAAGCAAACACCCATCAACTGGTGATTGGAATAGTCAATAAAGCAGTGATTCATGGTGTCTTCTCTCTGGACCTGGTTTGTTTCTGCATCCTTCTTTAATTTAAACTATTCCTGGGTACAATCTCTGGGTTTAACCCCTCCAATCCATGAACTGAGTTTCCTGAATGATTGGGTTATGGCAGATATTTGCTGCTTCCAGTGAGTAGTTTAGACCACCTTGGATGTATTTGATGTATCACTAACACCATCCCTCCTAACTCCTGTATTCCCAGCTACTTTTCACCCTGGTCCAAGCCCCTCCCCTTGGATACCCCTCCCACATTCCTGATGCCAAGCTTATGCTTGAAATGTTGACTCTCCTGTTCCTCAGATGCTGCCTGAGCAGTTGTGCTCTTCCAGCACCACGTTTTGACTGACCTCCACACCTGCAGTCCTCCCTCTCTTCCTGGTCCAACAGTCAGTTCCCATTAATACCCCCTTGATGAAAGGCAAACTCTCAAAACATTGTGTCTCCTGCAACTCCAACAGCAGGAAGAGTATTGAGAAACAAAACTCACATATTAATAAATTTCAGTCCGAGTCAAATTCTGAAGCAGCGAATTTTATTGATATGTACTTGCAAGAATGGGTGCCTAATGAGCACCCCGATCTGGGGGTTACATTCTGATTTATGCTGTTCAGCTGCGTCTCTGTCCTCCCCTTTCACCCCATAGGCTACGTGCTACAGTAAAAGTAACCAATCACAACTCTAGCTTTGCTCCACCTTTGCCTAGCTTCTCTCTGCCTCTGTTTACTTCTCCCATTACTCTAAGCCTGTCGCCCTTACTCTATTTATCTCATTCCTTATGTGACTAGGTAGGTTGCAATATTATGCCTCCACAGTATCACCAGAGATCTGCCCGGGGAACCCTGAGTGCTGAGTAGTTCCCTCCTTTATCCGTTTTGGTGTCATTGAGTTTCTATACATGACCTCAGCTCCCCCCAAGTCTCTGGACCGATTTGAC
>NC_057745.1:26788230-26789751 GCF_004010195.1 Chiloscyllium plagiosum | reverse complement strand
CAGCATCATTTGACAAGATCCCAATACTAAGTAGGCTAATATGGTAACCCTAAGCGTCCCCAGCATCCTGCAATAGTATTGAAGGACCGAGAGATTAACATGCAATACAATATACAGATATCAAAAAGAAACTATCCTGTGTCTGCATAAAAATCAGTTACTTAAAGTTTTTGAGTCTGAGTTTCAGTGGCTCTTCTGTTGATTCGGCTGTCCAGAACTTCCTTCTTAAGTGGGGATTCCCCTGGTCCTTTAATCCTGGTGTAGTGAGTCCAGCCTTTCTCTGCCGTGCGTATCGTCGTTTCAGTCGTCAAAAAAGCCTGGTATGGTCCCTCCCAATCTGGGTGCAATTTAGTTTGTCTATAACCTAATTAGGACCCAATCTCCCAGTCGGATGGGATGAACGGTGAATTTAAGGGGCGGAGTCTGTGCCAGTAATCCTTGCTTCCTAAGAAAAGACAAAGACGAGGACAAGCCCAGTATATACCTTTTAAAGAACAGATCTTTAGTCTCCAGAGTTGGCAGTTCTGCTTTCGTTCCCAGATAGGGCAGGCCAAGCAATATCTCATAAGGGACAGCCCCATATCTTTCCTTGGGGCTGTCCGCACTCGCAAAAGGGCTATAGGTAAACACTTAGTCTAAGGGAGTCTGGTTTCTACGACTAATTTCGATAACTGCTTCTTGAGTGTCTGGTTCATTTTCTCAACCTTACCTGATGAAGGTGGGTGTCAAGGGGTGTGGAACTCCCAGGAGATACCTAACCCTTCATTACGCACTGGAGTACCCTGGAAGTAAAATGAATTCCCCGATCTGAATCCATGCATTCCACTATCCCATCTCTGGGAATTATGTGTTCAAGTATTATCTTGGACGACCCACTTGCAGTGGCAGTGGCTAAAGGGTACGCCTCCACCCATCCAGATTGGTGATCAACCATTACCAGCATATACCTCAGTCTTCCCACTCGGGGTAATTCGGTATAATCTACTTGAATGAAATGGTCGGAGCCCAGGTTCTCTCCCACCTGGGACTTGTTTCCTCAATACCTTCTTGTTGACTTTCTTGCATGTTATACATCCCTCACATATCTGTTTGGCTATCGTATAGATCCCTTTGCATCCATATTTCCTTAGGACCAAATCACACATTGCTTGCACTCCCCAGAGACTCCCCTGGTGTAAGACAGCCATAATTTCTCGCACCATCATCTTATTTAGCATCTCCCGCCCATCGGGTAGCATCCAGCGCCCCTCTACTGTCTGCGTAGCTCCCAGTTCTTCTAACTCTCTCTCTTCCTTAGCGCTAAATATCGATCTCCCCCCAGGTTCCTGCACCATAGGGACCAAAATATATATATTGTAGCGGGTTGAGGGTTCAGAGCTACCTCCTTAGCGACTTCATCCGCCAATCTATTTCCCTTTGCTTCGGGATCATTTCCCTGCTGATGTCCATTTATGTGGACTATTGCTATTTCCTTTGGCAATGAAAGGGATTCCAATACTTGCTTTACCAATTCCTCATGAG
>NC_057745.1:26782338-26785979 GCF_004010195.1 Chiloscyllium plagiosum | reverse complement strand
CATTTTATTTCATAATCACTGTAAAATCCTTAACCTTAAAAGAAATCATGTTAAATTTCCATAATAGAAATCAGATACAAAACAGTCCCGGATCTCAAGCTCCAGGGAACAAGACTCACTCACTCACTCACTCACTCACTCACCAACAACCCAAGAGGCTTCTCGCTCCATCCCTCTATCTTTTGAATTTTCTTTTCTGGATGTAACACCCTGCTTGTTGGGGTCTCCACCTCTGTCCTTGTCCCTGTTGACTGGACCCTACGAGAGGTCCTCCTCGTCCTCTACCCCTTCCTCTACGTGCTGCCACCTCCACTCCGGTGGCTAGTCACTGATTTGGTTCTTTTCTTGACTACTTAGTCAACCGTGGCTACCATTATTTTTGCCTTCTGCTTTTTCTTCTCATCCTCTCTCTTTACAAACACTTTCTGTGCATCTCTTAACAATTCGAGTGATTTCTCACTCCACCCATCTATTTTCAGAATTTATTTTTTGATGTCTGGCCATGATTTAGTTACAAAGTGTACCCTCAGTAGCCCTTCAGCTACTAGCCCTTCCAACACTAAGTATAATCTGATCCCTCCTGACTGAATGCCTGTTTTCTGTTGACATATAAATTCAAATATTTACAAACATAGTCTTCATCCAAACCATACTTTGGCCAGAAGACGGCAGGACAAAGAATGGATTCCTTAGTCCATAAAAAGCAACAATATTTAATCATCTTTTTGCTATCTCTTCCCCTTGTGCAAGTATTATTTTTCCAATTCCACAACATCCTGCCCAATGGACTTTCTGGAGGAATGTTGTCAGGGACCCCACCTCCATTTCCATTTGTTTTTCAGAGGCTTATACTTTACCCTCGGCACAGCCCATATTGAGTTCTTTCGTTAGACACTTATTAACTACGAGAACTCAATCCCAGCCACCAAGGCAGTACTTAAAAGTCAATTGCCCTACCTTGGTCCATGCACGGAGTTGCCTGGCTCCCTGTGCCTACTTACTTTCACCTGGTTCAGATAGACTCCCATCGGATTTCAATCAGTCAACCAGAAGGGGGAACCCACCGCCGAGGAACACGGGACCGTTCTAAAAGGAGCGGGACGCGTCTTCCCAGCTGTCGACGGTGCCCACCCTACTGGTGATGATGGATATCCGGGACACGAGCCCCCAAATTGTGAGAAACAAAACTCACATATTAATAAATTTCAATCCGAGTCAAATTCTGAAGCAGTGAAATTTATTGATACGTACTTGCAAGAATGGGTGCCTAACGAGTAAGCACCCCGATCTGAGGGTTACATTTTGATTTATGCTGTTCAGCTGTGTCTCTCGGTCCTCCCCTTTCACCCCATTGGTTATTTTTACTGTAGCGCGTAGCCTATCACAACCTCGAGCTTCGCTCCACCTTTGTCTAATTTATCTCTGCCTCTGTTTACTTCTCTCATTACTCTAAGCCTGTCCCCCCTTACTCTTATTTATCTCGTTCCTTATATGTGACTATCCTGGCATAGTTTACTGTCTTTGTGCGATCATCCTGCCAAACTAAATTCCATCCGTTGGCTACATCCCTCCTGCTACTGGCACACTATTCTCCTGTTACTGGTACATCCTGCTACACGGTCGCTCTGCCTTATTAGTCAGAGATAATTCTGTTTTCGCTTCTCACTGTTTAGTATAATTCTTAAAACCATAGCATTGGCACATGATGAAGACTCTGGAAGGAACCTACACACAGGACTAAAAGCAAAATAGTGCACAGGCTGGAAATCTGAAACCACAGAATGCTGGGAAAACTCAGGTGGTCAAGCAGCATCTGTGGACAGACACTGCTAACTTTTCAAGAGTCACAATCAACATAAAATATGAACTGGGTTTCCACTGCCTCTAAGATTCCTTCCCATGTTCTCTCTGGCAGCATGGTGGCACAATGGTTAGTGATGGTTTTGATTGCAGCCTTGGGTGACTTGGGCGGTTGTGTAGAGTTCTCCCTGTCTCTGTGGGTTTTCTCCTGCAATCTAAGGATGTGCAGGTTAGGTGAACTGGCTGTGCAAAATTGCCCATTGCATAGGGGTGTGTAGGTTAGGTGCATTAGTCAGGGGTAAATCTAGGGTAAGGGGGGTGGATCTGGATGGCTTAATTTTCAGAGGTGAATGTGGATTTGTGGGGCTGAATGGCCTGTTTCCACACTGCAGGGATTCCATGTTAATTAAACTCCTGATTCCTTGACACTGATGGCTATCACTGAGCTATCTGTCTGAGGTTCAGACTTCTGTCGACAGGTGGGTGGAACAAGTGACATAATGGTAGTGTTACTGAGACAGGAATTCAGTGAGTCAGGTTAATCATCTGAGGCTGGGGCTCATATCTTTATTGTTGTCGCTGATGGATTTTTGTGTTCTGTCTTTTTTTGAAAATATCTACTCAGTAATTGTGACTGTGAAACTAATCGTTTATAAAATCTCATCTTGTTCACAATTCCCATTAGGGAAGGAAATCTACCGCCTTGACCTGGTCTGGACTAAATGTGACTCCAGACCCACAGCAATGTCGGTGATTCTGAAATAGCTGAGTAAACCAATCAAATCAAGGGCAATTAGGGACAAGCAACAAATCCCAGCCAAGACAGAGAAGCCACAGGATGTTAATAGTGAGGGATTGAGCAATGGGAATGTCATGGAGACTGTCGTGGTGTGATAGTGAACATTGATAACTAGAACCATCTTTCTTTGTGCTGGACATGACTCCAACCAGCAAAGAGGTTTTCTAATACCATTGAGCCCAATTTTCCTCTGACCCCTTGGTAAATTGCTCAGTCAAATTCTGCCTTGGTCTTAAAGCAGTCACCCTCACTTCCCCTCTTTATGTTCAGCTCTTTTAGTCATACTTGGACCAAGCTATACTGATATCAGCATCTGAGTAATCCTGGTAGAACACAGACTGAGCATCAGTGACCAGGTTAGTGTGGAGGACATGTGCCTTGATAACACTGTTGACAAAAGCTTACATCCCTCCACTTGTGATTAAGAGTGGATTGATAGGGGAGGAATTTGCATGGTTGCATTTATCCCAGTTTTTAGCAACAGAATGCGACTGGAAAATTATCTCCATTTCCAGGTAGATGCTGCAGTTGTAGCTGCACTGGAACAGAATGGATAGGGACACGGCACGTTCAGGATCACCGCTCTTTCACCTTATTCCCACAATGTTAGTCAGGGTGCATTGGCTTCACAGTATCCAATATCTGCAGCTGTTTCTCGATGTCACATGGAGTCAATAGTACTGACTGAAGACAGGTATCGGTGATGCTGGGGACTACAATGGATTATCCCTTTGGATCTTTCTGGCTGCAGGTTGTTGCAAATGCTTCAGCTTTATCCTTTGCGCTGGACTCCCCGATCATTGAGGGTGGGGAAATTTGTGGAACCGCCTCCGCTTGGCCATTTTTAAATTCAGAGCCCTCCAGCACACAGACACACCCTTCAGCCCAAACTGGTCTGTGCCGACCACACTGTCCATCCACACTAACCCCATTTCCCTGTACAGGGCCACAGCCTTCTAATCCTTTCCTATTCCATGTATTTGTCTAAATACATTTTAGAGCAGTGTTTATGTACCTGCCACAAACACTTCCGCTGGCTTCT
>NC_057745.1:26778145-26781820 GCF_004010195.1 Chiloscyllium plagiosum | reverse complement strand
GGTCAGGCAGCACCTGAGGAACAAGAGAGACAACCTACCCTATGTCTTCTACTTTCCAGCCAGTTCTGTACCCACATCGCTGTATACTAGGAGATCTAACCTTGCTAACCAGGCCCCCATGAGGCACTTTGTTGAATGCCTTGCTGAAGTCCATACAGATCACGTCCACCACACTGCTCTCATCAATCCTCTGTGTTACTTCTTCAAAAAAGTCAATCAATTTTATGAGAAGTGATTTCTCACGCACAAAGCTATGCTGACTATCCCTAATCAGTCTTTAGCTTACCAAATACATGTAAATCCTATCCCTCAGGAATCCCTCCAACAACTTGCCCACCACCAATGTCAAGCTCACTAGTCTGTAGTTCCCTGGCTTTTCCTTACCACCTTTCCTAAATAGTGACAACACATTAGCCAAACTCCAGTCTTCCGGTACCTCACCTGCAAATGTTAATGATACAAATTTCTCAGCAAGAGGCCCAGCAATCACTTCCCGAGCTTTCCACAGAGTTCCAGGGTAGACCTGATCAGGTCATAGAGATTTATCCACATTTATGTTGAATCATGGAATCCCTACAGTGTGGAAACAGGCCATTTGGCCCAACAAGTCCACACTGACCCTTTGAAGAGTAACCCAGCCAAACCCATTCCCTTACCCTATTACTCTACATGTTCCCTGACTAATGCACCTAACCTACACGTCTCTGAACACGAACGGTAATTTACCACGGCTCATTCAGCTAACCTGCACATCTTTGGATAGTGGGACGAAACCAGAGCTCCCAGAGTAATCCCACACAGACACAAGGCGCATGTGCAAACTCCACAAAGAGAGTCGCCCGAGACTGGAATCGAACCCATGTCCCTGGTGCTGTGAGGCAGCAGTGCGAACCACTGTGCCACCGTGCCACCCCATCTTCCCTTTTAGAATGAATGTTAAATTCTCTGAACACCCCGCACCTGCATCTACCCATCACCATCCCAGCTCCCTTACCCCCATTCTTAATCTCCGATTTATCTCTCAGCCCCCTTTCCCAATCCACAATCCTGATGAAGGGCTCATACCCGAAACATCGACTCTCCTGCTCCTCAGATGCTGCATGACCTGCTGTGCTTTTCCAGGGCCATACACTTTGTGATCTCCAGAATCTGCAGACCTCACTTTCTCCCTCAACACCATCCCCCAACAAACTCCGCCAGGGCAAGGTCAACGTGGGACTCGATACATTGAGCTTCCTCTGCTCATTGTCACTGAACAGAAAGCTGTCTCTACACTTTTAAACTAAATGTACAGCTACACTGTCTACATCAAACACTTTCAATACAGGGACATCACTGAGTTAGAAACAGGGTAAAAGATTCTACTCTCTGCAACTGAAACTAAAGCTTTCCCTATTCTTGAAAACTGGAAGGAAAGCTGTCCCCATCAAAGACTCCCAGGACACAGACAGCACGTGGTGAAATACAGAGTAAAATTACCTCTACTCTGGGAAGTAAAAATAAACTGAAGGTCAAGCTCTCCCTGCATTGTCCCGATCAAACACTCCCCAAACAGGGACATGACACATTCAGATACAGAATAAAGCTTCTTCCATATTGCCTCCATCAAACACTTCCAGGGGGAAGTATAGTATAAGGTCAATCCCTTTGTTCTACCCAAACCCCATTCTCAGACAATCTCTTTGTGGGTCTCACTGAGAGTCCCTCAGGTGAGAGTGGGCAGGACCCAGCAGTCACCCTCCTGGATCAATGAGCTATGTTTGATGATTGTATCCATGGGGCCTTCACCATGAGACCTTGTGGAGCTGAATTCAGTCAGGTGACAGCACAACAGCTCACAGCCACTCCTATTGGTCCAAATGAAATAGGCCATCCTGGTAATAACTCGATGAGTTCAGTCATTGGTGAAAATTGTAAAGATTGGGGCTGGTTGATTGGTTCAATGTTGCCATGGGGATCTCATTGGTTCTAGTTTCTGAATGTCTGAGGTTGGGAGTGTGTCCCCACTGCAGACTGTGATGGTGCAGTGTGGAGAGCACAACCTGCTGGTCAGGGCCCAGCTGGATTTATTTGGAACCAGGCACCTGATTAAAGCTGCTGACCTGACCCTGGGGACAGCAGGTTGTTGGCCAACCAGGGTCTACCCTGAGAACCACACTGTCCTCTTTGACTATGGGCTGCATGAATGTGGCAGCAGACTGCAGGTAATGGGGTGCTGTCTATACTTGCTGGAAGTTTGGGCTGTAGACTATCCTTGACTGTAACCCTAAATGAGATGTTATTAATATTGAGGACTTGTCTCCTACGTTCTCAAATCATCAGACTTGGTTCCTCTCCTGGATTGGACTGTGCCTGAACTGTTCTCCATCTGTAGCCTTGTGCTCCCATTCTAATTAGTTTAGAAGCTTCTGATTAGAGGGGTTGTTCTGTTAAAATGTATATTCAGTATGAATTAAGTATCATGGGTTGACTTATGGGTGGTGTGTTGATGCTGTGAATGTTCTCCTGACTTGCTTTAGTGACCGATAGTGTGGCTTTCTATATTATAATTACATTCTCAATAGTGAGGTCACAGGAGCACAACTCTGAGCAGCATGACTTGTGTTTAGTTGGATGGAAAGTAGCTCCATAACCATCAGGCAAATTGTCTTGACTCCCTCCCACTAGGGGTGCTCGTCTATGAATAAATCGACGGCTCTTGTCCTTGAGCTCCACATTTAGCCTGTTGGTCAAACTAGTTTGATTTTATTATGGCTAACTATTTTCTCTATTCCTATCTCATGCACACTGTTTTAATGCCTTACCTTACTATTAATCTCCATATCCTGATCATAATCTGAAGGTTTCATGATTACACTGGGAGATGATGGCCAAAAGATCCCTGCAGCCTCTTCACCACGTCCCTGTTCCCTCAATATTTATCTCTCATTCAGTCTGGGAGCCCAACACACAACCTCCGTTGAACCAACTTTTTGTTCAGGAATTCTCATCCTGATCTTTAGAATGATGTCATTGTTAAATTGATCCTAAATGACCCCTGACCTGTGACCTATTGCCCTTGAATACTGGTCTCTCCAGCTCCGGGTGTGGGAATGCAGTCTCCTGGCCCTGAGCCTGTTGCACTCCCTAAAGAATGTCCAAATAGAATGATGTCATTGTGAACCCTGTGTAGAACATTCTTATTTCAGATTAGTCACTCATTCTGCAACCTGGTCTTCCAGATGACTGGAGATTTCCTGATCTACACCACCCACCTGACCCACATCCCAAACTATCCTGGATCGCTCATTGAGAGAACCAATGGTGCTGTTGTTCCCATTAAATGTCGTTATTTGAGGTGAGAATCTTTACTCGATTGTCAGTATGATCCCCTGCTGCTGCTGTCTGATGCTGTCCTAAAATGGCTGCCCTGTCTCCTTCCCCCAGGAAGGGCAATGTGAGCAGCAATCCCATCAAGCCCACCTGGATCCCATTCAGCTCCACCAGGTCTGGAGAAGGGTATCTGTCATTCTCCCTGCGTCTAATGAATGGTATGTGATGAGTGGCTGGGGAGGGATCTCCTGGTGTCTCTCTCTGGGAGTTGTACCCATTGGCTCCAACCCTTGTCTTGCTGTACTTCAGGTGACTGGCTGACAGAGCGCACTTCCACTGTCTACTCACTGGGAGACCTCATTC
>NC_057745.1:26753455-26777645 GCF_004010195.1 Chiloscyllium plagiosum | reverse complement strand
AGTGGTGGAGGCTGGTACAATCACATTTAAAAGGCATCTGAATCGGTAAATGAATAGGAAGGGTTTAGAGGGATGTGGGACAAGTGCTGGCAAATGGGACTAGATTAGTTTAGGATATCTGTTTGGCATGGACGAGTTGGACTGAAGGGTCTGTTTCCATGCTGTACATCTCTATGACTCTATTAGCCACCCTCAAGTCCTCCAGCACCTCACCCGTGGTTGTAGATGATACAAGTATCTCTGCTAGGGGCCCTGCAATTTCTTCCCTAACTTTCCACAATGTCCTGGGATAGACTTGATCATGTCCTAGAGATTTATTCATCTTTAAATTTTCTAAGAACTCTCGCACTATCCTCAGAACATCAATAGTTATTTCCTGGAGTTCTCTAGTCTCCATTTCTTCCTCCACAATAAAAACTGATGCAAAATATTCATTTAGTATCCCTCCCAACTCCTGAGGTTCAATACACAGACATTATCCTGGCTGAGATAAAAATAAATCTCTAAATAGAAAAGAAATACAGTTTGATAGTTTAGGACATTTCTCAGGGAAAACTAACTTCTGAATATTCTTAAATTTAAATGGTGTACATTCCTAAATGCCTGCATTTTAAAACAAAATGACAGTTAAATTAAATGCATTTTAAAATATAGAATAAATAGTATATAATTTAATTGCTATAAATAAAATGTTACCATTAAACTGACCTGACAAAGTTTTAACTGGCCTAGTGGCACCTGCTGGTGAACAAACACTAAGCACCAACTACCACTAGGTGGAGCCCAGGACACCAGTCCGGGTTCAGAACAGCTGAGAGTCTAAAACTAAGAACAAAGGGTGGAAATGATAGGAAGTGCGGGTGGTGAGTTAGGGGGCAGTTTACAGGTGTGCAAAGAGAGATTGTGAACAGGAGCTGGAGGAAGGTCAGGGGGACTGAGTGTAGGGGTGGACAGACAGGAAAAGGTGGCAAAAACAATGACTGCAGATGCTGGAAACCAGATTCTGGATCAATGGTGCTGTAAGAGCACAGCAGTTCAGGCAGCATCCGAGGAGCAGTAAAATCGATGTTTCGAGCAAAAGCCCTTCATCAGGAATAAAGGCAGAGAGCCTGAAGCATGGAGAGATAAGCTAGAGGAGGGTGGGGGTGGGGAGAAAGTAGCATAGAGTACAATAGGTGAGTGGGGGAGGAGATGAAGGTGATAGGTCAGGGAGGAGAGGGTGGGTAGGTGGAAAAGGAGATAGGCAGGTAGAACATGTCCGGACAAGTCATGGGGACAGTGCTGAGCTGGAAGTTTGGAACTAGGGTGAGGTGGGGGAAGGGGAAATGAGGAAACTGTTGAAGTCCACATTGATGCCCTGGGGTTGAAGTGTTTTGAGGCGGAAGATGAGGTGTTCTTCCTCCAGGCATCTGGTGGTGAGGGAGCGGCAGTGAAGGAGGCCCAGGACCTCCATGTCCTCGGCAGAGTGAGAGGGGGAGTTGAAATGTTGGGCCACGGGGCGGTGTAGTTGATTGGTGCGGGTGTCTCGGAGATGTTCCCTAAAGTGCTCTGCTAGGAGGCGCCCAGTCTCCCCAATGTAGAGGAGACCGCATCGGGAGCAACGCATACAAGGTCACTGAGGAAGTCTGTAGCAAACATCGTTAAACTGGTATATAGTCACTATTTTGTTTTCGATGTTAACTGGGTCAACCTTATATGAGGATTTAATATAGAGTGGATAAGAATCTGCCCTCATCTTTTCACTTTCTTACAAAACTCAACAAAATTTGTGAAAAGACTAAAGTTTTTGGAAGATTATAGAGCTGGAGAGGTTACAAAGCTAGAGTCGGACAATGTGGGATTTTGAGCACACGGATGAGAAAGTAAAGCTACACAGTGTTAACTTGTTCCTATTACCTGGAGTCTCGTGATAATGTCCATGTAGCACACAATACTGGTGTCACTAACTTTGCTAATTTTGATGGAATTTTTGTTCAAGTATCTTTCCATGCCATTTATGTTTATGCTAATGATTGCAACAAATGTAATCATAAACTTGTCTTCGAAATGCGTCATTATGAAGATTTTACTGTGGATTTGAAGTAAAAGCTGGAAAATGAACTGGAAATCAGCCTCTGTTCTGAGGAAGGGTCACTGGATGCAAACGTTAACACTGACCTCTCTCCACAGATGCTGCTAGACCTGCTGAGCTTTTCCAGTAATTTCTGTTTTTGTTGTAAATCAGCCATGTCGAACTGAATTCTGGAGTGATGCTGAATAACTTTTAATTACAGCAATGATCACTTCAACAGTACTCCATTGGTTGTAAATTACTGTATTATTGGAAATCCTTTTCTCCTCAGATGCACATGAGGGCTCAATGTGATGTTTCTTACAAAATGTCTGGAATAAATCTGCTCCATAATGAAATAAAAGGCATGAAGGGCAATATTTAGTACTGAGACCATCTTATTTGGTTAGTACATGGTATTACCTGACAATAGGAGTTTCTTGCTTCGAGTTAACTTTTGACTGTGCTCATGGGACTTGCAGAAGTGCAGTTCTCTGAATCTACAGCAGAGGGCAACCGTAACTAATAATTCTTGCTGAGTGTTGTAGCAAGTATTGTCACCAAGCTGTTTACAAGTGGAATGGTAAGCCCAGGTTTCCTTCACACTCCAGTTACCTCAGATTGAATTCTGTGAACTTACGCTTGGCTGCGTTAAATTCCATTGCTCTGTCTCCAATCTATTTTCCTCTCCTTTGAGTATTTGCTCAGCGCCTCCTATTTGTTGGTGTGGTGGATTGAGTGCCTAAATAAAACAAAGACGCGTGGGTACAGGCTATCTAAATGTATGCTCTCTCCTTCTAGGGTTTGCAGGTCCATTTCAGAGATTGGAGTGTCCACCTTCATTTTTCATTAAACTGAGGCTTTATTCTCTCTCTGAAATGAATGTGAAGGATCCCAGGGCTCTTTCGAAGAAGAGTAGGACAATTTTACCTCGCTTCCTTCAAAATTTCACTGCTCAGCTAATGTAATACAAAAAACAAATGGGCTGGCCATGATAACACAGCTGTTTTATGGGAATTTGTTGACCACTGTGGTTGAAAATTACAACTGTGACTCGACAACGCTTCAGTAATGTTGGAACTGCCTGGAGACGTGAACGATGTTCCATCAGTGCAAATATTTAATAATCCCCATCTTAATCTGCTCACAGTAACATTCCACAGTCATTTACTGCAGTTTTCACCACCCAGCTTTATGGAACAATCTACTTCAGCCACTGTAGTTGCTCTGGCCGCCTGAATGCAGTTAAATGTGGGACAAACATGTTGCTATGAAAAATTGTTCCATTCCCCTTTGAAAAAAATTATGGAAAGATGGGACTATCTCAGTTCATGTTTTATTATCCTGTGTACTAATGCATACGTGATTCACTGCCAAAAATAACTCAGTAATACTGCAAGTCCCATGTCACAGGCAAATCTTACTTGAGATCCAGTTTCACAGAGGGGCGTTCTGATTTTTACAGAGACACTTTGATTTTACAAAGAGATGTTGTGAGTTTTAGAGAGAGATGCTGTGATTTGTAAAGAGTGATGCTGTGTTTTTTTTTTACTGAACTCATTTGTGGATAGATTACTGAATGTGCAAACATGTTCTATTGCCTTGGTTGTAAGAAGACAACCGGTAAAGGTCAGAACATATGTTAGAAGAAATAAAATTATAATCACATGTTTCTAACAAAGGATACCAAGATTGGGTAAAGCTTCAGTCTTGGAACTTTGAAGCTGACATCTATCTGAATGTGAGACCATGGTTTATGAAGCTATTTAAGATGAGAATATATTATTGTCTTTATATACGATCTGTCTTCCTCTGGATATTATAACTGCTTAATGTTTGGAATTCCAAATTACTGTTTGCAGATTTTATTTTTGCTTAAGATAATCCTGCTGGGGTTTTTGGCTCTATTTCCTACCTCTCTTTGCAGTAAGCTTTCTTCACAACATTTCAAGCATTCATCTCGTACAGATAATGAATTGTCATCTTTGGCATAAACTGCACACAGTGCAGGACCTGGGTTCTGTGGTTCCTGCTACAGCACTGAAGTTACATCAAGACTTTCCTTGTAACCTGGTGGAAAGGCATAAGGTAATAATACTTTGTACAGTTCAGGAATGTTTATTGTTTATTCACAAGTGCTGCTGGCTAGGCCAGAATTCATTGTCCATCTGTAGCTGCCCCTTGAACTGAGTAGCCTGCTCGGCCATTTCAAAGGGCATTTAAGGTTCACCTGCATGGGTCTGGTGTCACGTGTAAAATAAACCAGGTGAGAACAGTTAATTGCCTTCTCCAAAGGCCACTGTTAAACCAGTTGATTATTTACAACAATGGTTACATTCTTTGTTATCCCCTAATGGGCGGTGTGTGTCACTGGCTGGGCCAACACTTATTGCCAGTCCCTAGTTGCCCTTGAGAAGGTGATTGTGAGCTGTCTTCACTGGACATCACTGAGCAGCTTATTGCTGAGCAGGTGCTGCTTGGTAGCACTGTTGATGACAACTTCCCAAAACTTTACTGGCGATCGATAGTAGACTGATGGGGCAGTACTGACCGGGTTGGATTTGTCCTGCTTTTTTATGTACAGGACATACCTGGGCAATTTTCCACATTGTCGGGTCAATGTCAGTGTTGTAACTGAACTGGAACAGCTTGGCTAGGGGAGCAGCAAGTTCTGGAGCACAAGTCTTTGGTACTATTGCTGGAACGTTGTCAGGGTCCACAGCCTTTGTGGTATCCAGTATCTCCACCCATTTCTTGATATTACGTGGAGTGAATCAAATTGGCTGAAGACTGGTGTCTGTAACGCTGGGACCACTGGAAGAGGCCGAGATGGATCATCCCCTCAGCACTCCTGGCTGAAGATCGCTGTGAAAGCTTCAGCCTTATCTTTTGCACTGATATACTGGGCTCTTCCATCACTGAGGACGGGGATATTTCTGGAGGCTTCTCCTCCAGTGAGTTCTTTAATTGTCCACCACCATTCACGACTGGATATGGCAGGGCTGCCGAGCTTAGATCTGATCCATCGGTTATGGAATCGCTTAGCTCTGTCTATCACTTGCTGGTTACACTGTTTGGAATGTAGGTGGTCCTGTTTGGTGGCATCACCGGGTACGTCTGGTGCTGCTCCTGGCATGCCCTCCTGCACTCTCCATTGAACCAGGGTTGATCCCCTGGCTTGATGGTAATGGTTGTGTGGGGAAATGCCAGGCTGTGAGGTTACAGATTGCACTGGAGTACAATTTTGCTGCTGTTGATGGCCCACAGCGCCTTGTGGATGCCCAGTCTTGAGTTGCTAGATCTGTTCAAAGTCTGTCCCATTTAGCATGGTGATGGTGCCACACAACATGATGGAGGTTATTCTCAATGTGAAGGTGGGACCTTGTCTCCACAAGGACAGTGCAGTGGTCACTCTTACTGACACTGTCATGGAGAGATGCATCTGTAGCCAGCAGATTGGTAAGGATGAGGTCAAGTATGTTTTTTCCTTATGTTGGTGCCCCCACCGCCTACCGCAGACCCAGTGTAGCCGCTAATGTCCTTTTGGGCCTGACCAGCTCGCTCAGTAATACTGCTGCTGAGCCACCCCGTTGGGGACCAAGTATATTCTGCACTCTTGCTGCTCTCAGTGCTTCCTCCAAGTATTGTTCAGGAGGTGTACTGATTCAAGCGGCTGAGGGAGGACGGTATGTAGTAATCAGCAAGAGATTTCCCTGCCCATGTTTAACCTGAAGCCATGAGACTTCATGAGGTCTGGAGTCAATGTTGAGAACTCCTATTGCAACTCCCCCCACCACTGACTGTATATCATTGCGCTGCCATCTCTGCTGGGTCTGTCCTGCTGGTGGGACAGGACATACCTACGATGGTGATGGTGGTGTCTGGGACGTTGTAAGTAAGGAACGATTCCATGAGTATGACTATGTCAGGCTGTTGCTTGACTCGTCTGTGAGACAGCTCTCCCAATTTTAGCGCTAGCCCCTAGATATTAGTGAGGCAAACTTTCAGGGTTGATAGGGATGTTTCTGCCCTTGTCTTTTCCAGTGTCTAAGTCGATGCCAGGTGATCTGTCTGGTTTCATTTCCTTATTGAGATTTGACAGTGATTTATAGAATTGAACAGCTTGCTCGGCCATTTCAGAGGGCAGCTGAGAGTCAACCACATTGCTGTTGGTCTGGAGTCACGTGTGTGCCAGAGAAAGTGAGGATGGCATCTTTGGACTGTGGGAGGAAACCCACACAGACACTGGGAGAACGTGCAAACTCCACACAGACGGTCACCCAAAACTGGAATTGAACCTGGGTCCCTGGCACTGTAAAGCAGCAGTGCTGCCCCTTTCATTTCCTAAAAGCCAGGTATGTAGTTTTCTAGAAAGCTGCAGTTTCTGGTCAATGATGAATGTTGATGGTGAAAACTCAAGGATGCCGCAGGGGTACGATGAAGATAGTTAGATATTTTCTTCTTGGAGGTGGCCATTGTCTGCCATTTGTGTGAATTGAATGTTACTTAATGCTCAATTGCCCAATCCTGGATGTTACTCGGATCCACTTGAATTATCAATGAATACCTTCAGTTTTGACATGTGGAAGATTATTGAGGAAGCAGCTGAAAGCTTTTAAACCTAGGATGCTACGCGTGTGGCATAGGGACCCTTGTGGTGCAGTGGTAGTGTCCCTATCTCAGAAGCAGGAGGCCTGTGTTCAATTTCCAGCTGCCTCAGAACTGTCAAATGATATCTCTGAACAGGTTGATTGAAAATATCTACGTGGGTGGCATAACTGGTGAGAATTGTGTAACTGATGGTGGTTTCATAAATGATAGGAACTGCGTAGTGATGAAAAATTGGCTGGTGTGTGAAAAGGGTATTCAATCTGAACTCACCCCATTTCGAGCCGATGGGTTCAGTTAAAATGGGGGCTCTATTAAGTTCAGTCTGAACTGTTTCTAAACCAGACTGGAGAACACAGCAGGACTGGTATCAGACAGTCTGCAGAAACAACACAATAACCCAAAGATGTAATTGCTAGAGAATGAATAAAGCCAGCGGCTCTATAGAGACTTTCATAATATTGGAGCAGTCTGGTAAATGCCTGTCTGGTAATAATCCCTTTCTATTACAATGTTTTCAACAATGATCCAAAATAAATGTAAAGTAATAGATTAATGTTTGTGTCTGTTTCTGTTAGCTTTGCTCGTTCCAATGTCTATTTGTAGCAACATGTCTCGGAGTATATTAAAGTGCTCAGTAATTTGACCTTTGGCTAATCTTGAACTCTGTGCGGATAACAGCTTGTACGTTAAGTGCAGGCAGTC
Organism: Chiloscyllium plagiosum; assembly: GCF_004010195.1. Classification (NCBI taxonomy): domain Eukaryota; kingdom Metazoa; phylum Chordata; class Chondrichthyes; order Orectolobiformes; family Hemiscylliidae; genus Chiloscyllium; species Chiloscyllium plagiosum. Next base: position 26,770,282 of record NC_057745.1, on the reverse strand, counting down.
TAAGTAATTCTCTCAGCTTAAGAACCCTGTGGGTGTGCAGAAACAGAAACGATAGACACATTTAGTTTGTTCCAGAGAGTTTGGCTTCTGTGCCATTCTGCTTTAGGTGGGATGCAGTTGCTGAATCGGTATGGGAGAAACAAAAACATGATATTTTGCAAAGTGTAAAGCTTGCTCACTGCTCAAAGTTCACAGCTCAGTGCAGATATACTTCAACAACATTGTGGGACCAGTTAAATATCCAAGCCAAGATAGTCAAATGATTTTTATTAGTTACTCTAGACTCAAGAGGATTTGAGTCTCAATGAAGAAAGCATTATCATTACCCGGGAGCTTTGACGTAATTAAATCTGATTGTACAAATACACATTCCCAATCCCCGCTCAACATCTTCTGTTTGGATTAGCACTGTACCCTGAAACATGTCATCTGCAATCTTCTTTGAAGGCAGGGACTAACATTCTTCTGTATATGTGTACAAGGTTACATTGAGGTTTAATGCATTTATTTACCTTTGTACTTGGTTCAAGTTTCAATGCTCTCTTGAGCGTCTCCATGGCTTCCTCATAGTCACCCCGTTCAGATAACAACTGCAACAAATTGGAAAAACAGAATGAATCATTTTGACTCACCAAAAATAAATTGGACCATTACTGGTCTGTTTGTTTTGATGGGCAGGCTGCGTTTGTATTTTGCCTGGTTAAATGTGTGTGGAAATTTAATTTAAAAAGTCATTTACAATGGCTTCAAGGGACTTTTAGAGCCACAGTGATGTACAACTCAACATCGATTATAATCCGGGGTGAGAGAAAGGTTATTAACTGGTACAGTCAGTCTGTGTTTCTGTCGGTTCATTGCTTGTGTGTAACTGGTTCAAACTCTGAAGCAAATCAACATGACCCTCTCTCCAGCCGTCCCCTCATCCTCACCTCCCCAAAACTCTTAGTTTCAAATTCTTACCGTCGTACATAAGCTTCATCCGCAAAGTGTTTAAGTCGAGGAGAATGAAGCCCTGGGAGCCGAAGGGATACATTCAAGCAGCTCAAGGGAAATGGGAAAAGCACTAACTGGAAAACACAGCTATATGGATGTATGCCAAAGGATTGGAGAATGGGCAATGTAATGAATGATTATGAAGCTGTTCTATCTAGAAATGAGTGGCACGGTGGCTCAGTGGTTAGCACTGCAGTCTCACAGCACCAGGGTGGTGTGAGACTGTCTGTGTGGAGTTTGCACATTCTCCCCGTGTCTGCGTGGGTTTCCTCTGGGTGCTCCGGTTTCCTCCCACAGTCCAGAGATGTGCAGGTTAGGTGGATTGACTGTGCTAGAATGTCCATAGTGTCTGGCGATGTGCAGGTTAGGTGGGTTAGCCATGGGAGAGTTGGGAGGTAGTGGCCTAGTGGTATTATCGCTGGACTATTAATCTGTGGGTTGGAATTCAGTTGTTAGAATTTGAATCCAGTAAATAAAGAAATCTGGATATAAGAGTCTAATGATAACCATTGTTGGGAAAAACCCATCTGGTTCACCAATGCCCCTTAGGGAAGGAAACTGCCATCCTTACCTGGTCTAGTCTGCATGTGACTCCAGACCCACAGCAATGTGGTTGAATCTTAACAGCACTTGGGGATGGGCAATAAATGCTGCCTAGCCAGTGACACCCTCATCATGAATGAGTAAAATGCTGGGTTACAAGGATGGGCTGAATGGCCTGCTACCACAGTGTAGGGATTCTATGTTCTTGTTTCAATAGGTGAGTGTCAACCAATAGCTGGACCAGCTGTCTTCACATTTTGAGTACAGGGTCAGGAATGACCCTGGAGGGAGGGTAGGTTGTGTGTCAGATTTCTTTCTTTACTCCCCTTCCTGGATTAGATGAGATTAGGATCCCTACAGTATGGAAACAGGCCCTTCGGCCCAATAAGTCCATACCAACACTCCGAAGAGTAACCCACCCAGACCATTCCCCTACCCTATATTTACCCCTGACTAATGCACCTAACACTACGGGCAATTTAGCATGGCCAATTCACCTGGCCTGCACATTTTTGGACTGTGGGAGGAAACCGGAGCACCCGGAGGAAACCCACGCAGACACGGGGAGAATGTGCAAACTCCACACAGTCAGTCGCCTGAGGCGGGAATTGAACCCGGGTCTCTGGCGCTGTGAGGCAACAGTGCTAACCACTGTGCCACCATGCCCTTAGGAAGAGCAGTGTTGTACTTACTGCTGCTCTGTCACTTCCGGAAAATACAAGTTCAAGGTGGAAAGTGACCATTACCCTGAGGTCTGATGTACAGGATTATGCCTGAAATCCCCCAGTAGCATCCTCTATCTGTCCCTGTCATTATTTTCCCATCACCATGTGGCTCTGTCTGCCTGGTCTGTGAACTGATGTGGTTTGCTGAACTGTTTTTGTATTCAGTCTATTAAAGTGAGTGGAGTCTGTCCAAAACCATTCCCGTTCTCTCTGACTAATGTGGTTCCTGGATTCAGAAGAGAGACAGAGCTAACCCAGGAAAAACCTGCACTAGAAGTGATAGGGTAAAACAGTGACATTTCTGTTAAAGATAAAATCTTCCAGATGTCTAGATAAAGAGACAATCATTAAAATTACAGAAACTAAGACTATATGGCCAAACTAATACAGTTCTTTGTGAAAAGAGCCAGTTTAGCTGGAGGGGGGATTTGCAATGGTCGTGATGAATGTGGATTTTCAGAAAGCCTTAAAAAGTTATCACACAAGAGACTATATAAAAAGATTAAGGGGTTTGAAACTGGACAAAGCTGGCGATTTGCCTTAAAAACTGTGAGAGTAGCAGCATCAGAGAGGGACGGTTCAAGGATGGTGCTCAAATGGCTGCAGATTGACAGACATTGAATCCCTACAGTGTGGAATCAGGCATTCGGTCCATCGAGTCTACACCGACCCCGTGAAGAGCAACCCACCCAGACCCCCCCCTGAGAAATCCAGAAAGATCAGCTCAGAACTCACGGCTGCCTCACAGCGCCAGGGACCCAGGTTCAATTCCAGTTTTGAGAAACAGTCTGCATGGAGTTTGCACCTTCTCCCCGTGTCTGCATGGGTTTCCTCTGGGTGCTCCGGTTTCCACCCAGAGTCCAATAATGTGCAGGTTAGGTGGATTGGCCATGAGGAATGCAGGGCTACAAGATCAGGGTGGGATGCTCTTCAGGGGGTCAATGTAGACTCAATGGCCTCCTTTTGCTTTGGAGAGAGTCTATGATCATCTCAAACTTAGAACTAATCTTTTCTGACCGAATGAAAGCGTGCATCTTTACATAAGAAGCAGAGTAGATTTGGCACTCTCTCGCTCAGAATTCGGGAAATACTGGAGGTAACCTGAGGGCAAGAAAATAAGGGATGAGGAGAAAGGATGGACTAAGTAGGATTGGGATAGAGATCAGTCAAGATATATCTGCACACAGCAGATCCAAAAGGCTGAATGTCAGAAAAAGGCACATTCAGAAAGTTAATATTAAACTCTAAGTATGGGGAATAGGGGTACAAGGGCAATCTAGTGAAAGGCAAATGTAGGGCCACATTAGGAAATCTTTAGACAAAAACGATCAACACTTGGAATGAAGGTACAAATACGGTCTTGGAGGAGAAAGACTAAATAAACGATAGGGGCTGAAGGACTATAGAGTGATGCTGTGTGGGTGTCAGAAGATGGGCCAAAAGGTCCTCCACATCCAGAATCAATGTGTAAATGTTATCAAATCATGTTCGGGTGAATACAGCAAATCACCAAAGGTGGAAGTGAGACAAGTTCCTGGCTACGAGGATGAATGGGGACAATTAGTGACAAACAATGGGTTGTGTATAATAGCAGACCATGTGATAACAAGGCCTGGTGTTGGAGGGGTGGGTAAGGACATGGGAGAAGCTCAAGCCCTAAAATTGTTGAACTCGATATTGAATCCAGAGGGTCATTGAGTTCCCAAGAGAAAGTTTCCAAGTTTTTTTTGTTTGTTATTGTGGATCACAGTGCCACAACAGAGCAAGTGAAGTTATGACCTCCTGCCAAAATAACTGATGTCAAGCCATGGCTAAAAATCCTTGTAGGTTGTGCTTACTGGGACTCTAACCCTCCTTCAGACAACCTCACAGGGTCAATGGTTCTATTTTTGTGTCAGATGGCCATGGATTCAAGTCTGTAAATTATTAAAGAACTGTCAGCGCAGTTAGCTTGGAACTAAGACACCATCTGTTTTTGATTAACATAGGAGAAAAGTAACTCATCAAAAACAAATCAATTTGTCCAAATGCTCATAAAGTGAAAGATAAGAGACTGAGATTGAGGGATAAACAGCCCAATAAGCCGCAATCTGCCTCCCAACCATATGGCATTTTAAACTGATGTACCCTGGCATTGACTCCACATGGAAACGGAACTCCAGGCAACAGAGAATTAGGAATGGTTAATATGTCAGCTAATGTGCACTGGATAGGGACAGGAACATCCGTCCGATCAAATTTAAGGTTTAACACAAGGCATGATGCATTGATTTGGTTTTACGGGGAGGGGGAGGAGGGTATTGTGCTCAGATTTCAGAGAAATGTACAAAATAAAAACTAAAAGAACTGCAGTTGCTGGAAATCAGAAACAAAAACAGAAATTGCTGGAAAAGCTCAGTAGGTCTGGCAGCATTTGTGGACAATCCACTACCAGCTGTTCATTCTCCCAGGCTGACCATTATCCACACCTTTCCCTGTCAACTGTTCTTCTCTCTCTTTAGGTTCTATTTCTAATCTATCATTTAGTCTTTACTCCCTTCCTATCTTCTGCATAAAAAAACTTCTTTCCTACCCACCGTCAGTTCTGAGGAAGGGTCACTGAACCCATAAAAACATATAAATGTATGAAGGGAATACATCAGGTGGAAGCGGGGAGGGTAATAGATGCGGACAGGTAAGTGGACCTGAGTCCATGAAAAGATCAGCCACGATCTTATTGAATGGTGGAGCAGGATCGATGGGTCAGATGGCCTACCCCTGTTCCTAGTTCTTATGTTTGAAGCTGATGCGTGAACTCTGATTTCCCTCCACAGATGCTGCCAGACCTGTTGTGCCTTTCCAATAATTTCTGCTTTTAGAGTCATAGAATCATAGAGATGTACAACATGGAAACAAATCCTTCCGTCCAATTCATCCATGCTGACCAGGTATCCCAACCCAATCTAGTCCCACCTGCCAGCACCCGGCCCATATCCCTCCAAACCCTTCCTATTCATATACCCATCCAAATGCCTCTTAAATGTTGCAATTGTACCAGCCTCCACCACTTTCTCTGGCAGCTCATTCTATACACGTACCACCCTCTGTGTGAAAAAGTTGCCCCTTAGGTCTCTTTTATATCTTTCCCCTCTCACCCTAAACCTATGCCCTCTAGTTCTGGACTCCCCATCCCACGGAAGAGACCTTGTCTATTAACTCTGTCCATGCTCCTCATAATTTTGTAAACCTCTATAAGGTCACCCCGCAGCCTAGAATGCTCCAGATAAAACAGCCCCAATTGATTTACCTCTCCCTATAGCTCAAATCCTCCAACCCTGGCAACATCCTTGTAAATCTTTTCTGAACCCTTTCAAGTTTCACAACATCTTTCCAACAGGAAGGAGACCAGAATTGCACGCAATATTCCAACAGTGGCCTAACCAATGTCCTGTACAGCCGTAACATGACCTCCCAACTCCTGTACTCAATACTCTGACCAATAAAGGAAAGCGTACCAAAAGCCATCTTCACTATCCTATCTACCTGCGACTCCACTTTCAAGGAGCTATGAATCTGCACTCCAAGGTCTCCAAGGTTCAGCACTCCAAGGTTCAGCAACACTCCCGAGGACCTTCCCATTATATGTATAAGTCCTGCTAAGATTTGCTTTCCCAAAATGCAGCACCTCGCATTTATCTAAATTAAACTCCATCTACCACTTCTCAGCCCATTGGCCCATCTGGTCAAGATCCCATTGTAATCTGAGGTAAGCCTCTTCGCTGTCCACTACACCTCCAATTTTGGTGTCGTATACAAACTTACTAACTGTACCTTTTATGCTCGCATCCAAATCATTTATGTAAATGACAAAAAGTAGAGGACCCAGCACCGATCCTTGTGGCACTCCACTGGTCACAGGCCTCCAGTCTGAAAAACAACCCTCCACCCTCTGTCTTTGAGCCAGTTCTGCATCCAAATGGCTAGTTCTCCCTGTATTCCATGAGATATTACCTTGTAATAAGTCTCCCATGGGGAACCTTGTCGAACACCTCACTGAAGTCCACATAGATCACATCTACTGCTCTGCCTTCATGATTCCTCTTTATTACTTTTTCAAAAAACTCAATCAAGTTTGTGAGACATGATTTCCCACACACAAAGCCATGTTGACTATCCCTAATCAGTCCTTGCCTTTCCAAATACATGTAAATCCTATCCCTCAGGATTCCCTCCAACAATTTGCCCACCACCGAGATCAGGCTCACTGGTCTACAGCATCTGCAGTCATTGATTTTACCTTTTATATAGTTCCTTGGCTTGTCTTTACCACCCTTCTTAAGTAGTGGCACCACAATTGCCAACCTCCAGTTTTCTGGCACCTCACCTGTGACTATCAATGATACGAATATCTCAGTAAGAGGCCCAGAAATCACTTCCCTAGCTTCCCCAGAGTAATTAAGTACACCTGATCAGGTCTTGGGGATTTATCCACTTTTATGTGTTTCAAGACATCCAGCACTTCCTCTGTAATATGGACATTTTTCAAGATGTCACCATCTATTTCCCTAGATTCTATATCTTCCATGTCCATTTCCACAGTAAACACTGATTTTGTTTCAGAGAAATGTGTTTGGAGATACCTATTAGGACCTAACACTCTTTCACATGTTCTCTTTAGGCAAGTGTACTTACTGCAGAGATGAGGTGTAGCCAGCTGCTTGGCTTTTGAAACTGAAAAATATTGTTTCTGTAATCTCATCAAACACAAACAGCAAGTTTCTGATTAACATTCAGCGTTCAATGTTCTGTCCTTAAAGCTGAGAGGGCTTTACACTTGTGGAAAACAAATTATAAATTAGAAGAGAGAGGTCTGGTAGGAAAGTTAACACGTGATATAAATTGACTTGCATTTTTGTCTAAAGATATGAATATCCAACATGCATAGAGAAGATTTTTACTTTGGGATTAAAGTTTCTTCAGAAAGCAAGGAAATTCAGCTTCTGATCCTTTTCCCTTCATGTTTGAATTGGAGAGAGGTCATATGGATTACTTTGTTATTACACTGACCAATGGAAAATTGTGTATTCAATATTTCAACCACATTGTGTGGAAAAAAGAGTCACACGTCGAAAAGCCTGGCAAGCATCCTTCGTTTGGAAGATTCTTGGTCCTAACATCTTGCTAAATTGTCATTTCCGATCCTACAATTCTAATGCCCAGATACCTGTGAAGATTGTTTGAAATGAGAGAGATGGGTTTCTATGAAGTCTCAGGCAATAAATGCTTGGTGACCATGTCAATGAATTGATACAGTGCCCACATTCAGCACACACAAACCAGGAAACTTGTGGTTAAATTAGGCCTCAGGCCTTGGATCACATCTGCCTAAACTAGTAGCTGGAGAGCCTGCAGCAACAAATGACTTTTTATCAAAGGCCAAAAAGCCACCTGCCTCCCGGCAGTTTGGAGATGGGATTAGGACAGTGGCAGTGGGATCAGGTTTTATTCAGGAAAGTATCTCTAGTTGGCGGACCTTACTTAGGCCATAGAGCTGGATGCTGAAAGAAACACGAGCTGGGTAGCCCCAATATCTGCTATTTTAGTTTAGGGATGGCACGTTAAGCTTTCTCTGGAAAGTGATAATGGCAAGTGATCTCTAAGCATGAAACATCTGCGCACGTACATAGAGCTGGATGCTGAAAGAAACACGAGCTGGGTAGCCCCAATGTCTGCTATTGTGAGGTCACCTAGAACAGGCATTAGCCCTCTGTTAAGGCAAAATACTGTGGATTCTGGAAATCTGAAACAGAGAACATTGGAGAAACTCAGCAGGCCTGGCAGCATCTGCAGAGAAAGATATACAAAACTTGAAACATTAACTTTGTTTCTCTATCTACAGATGCTGAGTTTCTCCAGGATTCTCTATGTTTCTTTCATTCACTGTCTGTTGATATTTGCAAGGAACATAACTTTATTTAAGTTAATTTCAACTTAATTCAGGTTAACATCTGGCAAAATATTATTCCTTGGAATGCGGCAAGTTGGTGTCTGAAATTGAACATTTTATGCCCATTTTAAGCCAGCTAAATGGCAGCAAACAGTGCTTACTCCACTATTTTTTAGTTTAGGGATGGCACGTTAAGCTTTCTCTGGAAAGTGATAATGGCAAGTGATCTCTAAGCATGAAACATCTGCGCACGTACAAACAAAATCCATTTAGTTCTCCATCAATCCTGGGGACAGTGCTTGAAATTACAAGTGAAGGGAATCACCCAACATGGTTGTGGTTTGATAAGAATAGATGAGAACCCGTTAGTTCAGATGAGGCTTTGATGCCTCTAAACCTGAAGTGAGTCCAAAAAGACAGCATATTTTCTCAAACAGTGGTTCATTCTTAACTCTTACTCATTGCCTGATGCTAGACTGGGTGAATAGAAGTGCAAATGCCAAATATGTTGGTATGATGTTCCTAACCCCTTCCTTTCTGCCAGGATTAAAGGCAGGGGAGTGGGACTAGCTGAGATATAATTACAGAGAGCTTGCACAGATGCAGAGGACTGAATAGCCGTCTCCTGTGATGTAGCTGATCTATGATTCCCTAACTAGTGGAGAACTGATTCATTCAAATAGATGGGTTAACCTTCTGTAGTGAGGTCAGCCAGGTGGGCCTCATAGAACTGAGGAAGGATCACTCAGCCCGAAAACGTTAACTCTGACTTCTCTCCACAGATGCTGCCACACCTGCTGAGCTTTTCCAGCAATTTCTATTTTTGTCTCGAATATGAGTTCCCTGACTGGGACTGTTGACCTGATCCAATTAGGGAATCCTGGCTGACAGATATAAACAGGAGTGTCAGAGGTACTGTTCACTGTGAGAAGAAAGTGAGGTCTGCAGATGCTGGAGATCAGAGCTGAAAATGTGTTGCTGGAAAAGCGCAGCATGTCAGGCAACATCCAGGGAACAGGAGAATCGACGTTTCGGGCATAAGCCCTTCTTCAGGAAAGGCATTCCTGAAGAAGGGCTTATGCCCGAAACGTCGATTCTCCTGTTCCCTGGATGCTGCCTGACCTGCTGCGCTTTTCCAGCAACACATTTTCAGCTCTGTTCACTGTGAGAGCTGGTTCTGAGGGAGCTAGATCAATGTTAAGGATTCTCTGCATGTTAATAAAGGGTGAGTTGGTGACAGGATACCAGTCTCAATAGAGTCTTTTTTAATTCATTCACAAGGATGCTGCTGGCTGGACCAGAACTTATTGTCCAACCTAATTGCCTAGAGGGCAGTTTAAGAACTACTCATATTGTTGTTGGTCTGGAGTCACATGTAGTCAAGATTAGGGTGGTGCTGGAAAAGCACAGCAGGTCAGGCAGCTTCCGAGGAGCAGGAAAATCGACATTTCGGGCAAAAGCCCTTCATCAGGAATGTTCAAATCTCGCATGGCAGATGTTGGAATTTGGATTCAATGAAAACAAATCTGGAATGAAAAGACCAATGATGGTCTTGAAACCATTGCTGATTGTTGGGAAAACCCATCTAGCTCACTAATATTTTTTTGGGGAAGGAAATCTGTCATCCTTACCTGGTCTGCTTACATGTGACTCCAGGTGGAATTCATTGACAAATGAAGGGATGAAAGAGCTTCACGCAAATGGGAAAACCCACACAAAGTGAATACACGCGGTAAGGAAATGCTGGTGGGGAGTTGTCGATACTCAACTTTTCCTTTCCTGAACAAAGCTTTCACATGATTGGGGTCCAGCTGCAGCACAGCGTTACTGGAAGCAATCACCTCATCTCGGAGATCCAACTTCAGCTGAGCAGCCGCCAAGTTGTTCAGACACTTCAGTCCGTCTTCCTGCAATTCTTCTGCTTCCTGAGCGCTGGGATTAGCTGAAATTTGAAAACAGCAGAGATATTAAAAGACTAGAAATAGAAAGAAGCGTCATAGTGATGTGTCCCATAAGGAAAAGCCAGTAAAATGTGCAAATCTGATATCCGACTGGATTTGTATACCTCCAAATGGAGGTTCAGTGCGACCATTACATTTATTTTCAACTATTGCTGTTTTCTTTCCTTCTGGCTTGCTGCTACTCAGACCTATGGCACTCTGTAGTTAACAAACTGTGTTTTCTATTGTAATGGTTTCTGTCAGATTTTTGTGTCAGCTTTTCCCATCCTAATTTCCTATGGGCACATTTAAAATTGAAGCTGTCTATGTCATATTGTAATAGCAGTGTGTCGTGGGATTTCCATTTGTCATTTCTCAGTTCTGCTAATTAGAGTTCAGTAGAAGCAATGTTGCTTTTCTTCCTCCCACCCCCCCCTCCCCCAAATTTCTGTAAGTTGTGTGGCTTTTCTACTTTCTCTTTCTGAAATGTTGTCTGAAATCAAGTTTTCAATTTTCAGGATCCGTTGTTGGGTTCATGTGGGAGTCCTGGGCTCACTCACATCACCCCTGTACCCCATGTCACAGTCTGAAGGCTGCCTAATTGTGGCCCCAGACTTGGAATGCAAGAAGCTTGCATTGATGCCAGGACCCATCAGGAGAAGTAGGTACTGCTGAGGCAGGTAAGAGGCTGTGATGGTGTCTCAGTATGCAATGCTCTCATCTATCTGCATTCATATCATCAAATAAAGAGATCTGAAGCCAAAAGCGCCATTGGGAATGGAGGCGAAATTACAGAGACAGGAGGTTATGCACTTTCCTCCTCTGGCTGTGTCATTAAGACATGGAGTCTTTGCCTCCAATGGCCCTGGTCTGCCTCATTAGAGCTGGTGGCCTCCATATGAGTCAGCGGACCTATCCAAAATTGAATGAACGCTGATGTCATGGTCCCTAAGCAGGGTCTCATTTGCCACAATTGTCTATATCTGTTGAGTGGGCAGAACCCAGTTTGTTGCCTGACCTGGAGGCAGTAACACATTGTAGAACTATCCTAGAGTGGCTCCTCCCTGGTCATGACAGCCTTCTCCAACCCTGTGTCACCAGAACTGGGAAGATTCAGCTCCAAGTATCACCTTGGTGCAGTGGTAGTACCCTTACCACCCATGGATTCATGTTAAAACATTGCAGATCTAAAACATGTACTGAAGGCTGACATGTCTGCATCATACAGAATGCTGGATGATCAGAGGTGCTGATTCTTTGACAATACATTAAACCGTTGGTTATGTTTAAATAGCTGTTAAAGATCATTTAAATCATATGAAAAGCAATACAGTTCACCGGGTGATGTGATCAAAATTTATCCTGGAAAGCAACATCACCAAAACCAATTTAGTTTGTCATTTCTCTCACAATTGTGTGCAGATAACTGCAATGATTGACCACATACCAATCCTAACTACTTTTCAAACGTATTCATTAGATTTGGGTGTCTCATGGACTTAAAAGTGCCACGTAATTGCAATTCATTTTCTATCCCGTAGTATCATTTTACTAGTTTGTATTCATGTCCCTTTGTGTTGCAGTCTTGTCTAGGATTAGGATTAGCTCAGGATTACCTTTTTCTATTCCACATAGTATTTTAAGTACAGTCAAGGGTTTCTTAATGATCCCACTTCACAGCTGAAGTGTTCCAGTCTTAGGGGGAAACCACTGTTTCTCACCACTTCCAAAGTTTGAGTGCCTCTCCCTCACGACTTGTTGATCAGAACCAAAAGCACTTTCTGGCTGTATGTTTAGCAAATCTTTATGCAGCTTGAGTATGTAATATCAGAGTAACACACTGCAGATTCAGCAAGACTCCTCAGCATTAAGAATACAAACTCATCTGACTGCGCCATATTCTCACCTACTTGGGAAACCTTTCACTCCCTTTCTTAGCAAGAATCCATTCGATTCTGTCTTAAATATATTCAAAACCACTGCTTCCACCAGCTTTGGGGAAAGTGAGCTTAAAAACCTCAACTTTCTGTGAGAAAATATTTCCCCTCATCTCTGTCTTAAATGGATAACACTTGTGTGTTTTAACAAATTGATTGCATTGTGTAACATAAATGAGGTGAAGCAAAGTTTGTTTTAACTGGCACCTAATGAATCAACATATTTAATAATTATAATAACCTCAAATACCACAAGATTTACTGTATTATTCTGCCCAATTATTACAGTTTCTAAAATGTATTTACTGCAATGTGTTGTTCAATCAAATGGCCACACGAAATGTCAACAGCTGATTCGATTTCGAGTCAATGATCTACCACAATGTTTGAGTAGCCAGTTGAGGGTGTGAGTGCGAAGACTCTGATGCTAAGTTTTATTTATGCTGTGGGTGAAGTGATGTTTGAATCCCCTGCATTACATTTCTATTATTTGGTGTGTGTTTTTACATTGATATGTGGATCTCTTGATTCTCTACAATATTTGAGCAATTGGTACACTCCTGGTCCCATAGGTGCTGGATGTTAAAAAGTGTACTGTACATGGATTCTGTTTAATTGAAGATCTCTGGTGGTCTTATTTTAAACTAATGCATACGGTAGAGAATCCATAGCCATGGCTTGTGCCTTTAATGCTGCAGTGCAGCGATCCTACGTCCTGTCGTCATGTGACAACATCTGGGTATTTGAAGCATTTCCAAGTTGATCTTTCAAAGGGACATCACTCCAAAATTGATAATAGAATGTATTTTTTTCCAAAGACATCTCTTGAATGCTACAAGCGAAAGCACATAAGCTTTGGGTAACAGCAGTTATATTCAGATAGGCATTGTAAAATTAACACATATGGAAGTCAAAGAGTCCATATGTCATTTTGATGGTCTGTCATACAAATGAGGAATGTGGAGGATCTCTGGTGGTTTTAATTACAGCTAAACTAATATATATAACACAGAGTAATCTCCAGACACAGCTTGTGCCCTAGGTACTACAGTGCAGAGGGATTGTAGTCTGTGACAACATCTGGGTACTTGGCTTATTTATATGTTAAGTTCCTAAAAAGGATATCACTCCAAAGCTGATAGCACAACCGTCTTATTTTTAAACTATGACTCCTGGTTCTAGATTCTTCCACAAGAATTCTTTCTACATTTATTGTATAAAGACCTCTTGGTATCTTACATATTTCAGTTAAGTTGCCTCTTACTCTTCAACCTTTCCTGATCTGGATATTAAGATTTGCTCCTTCGCGATCCTTAGCTGAACTCCCACCAAGTCTGAATTGCATTATCATACTGGGTCATGCTTCAGGCACTCCTCATGTTAACCTTTTCACACCCTTACACCCTTGAACAACAAAGGTGAGTGGTTGAATGCATGAGTGTGTGGCACAGTGGGGCTGGGTTTGGGATGAGTCGGGTCGCTGGGTTAGTTGGGTGGGTGGAATAGGGTAGTCAGTCAGTGGGTGTTTGGGTCAGGCCAAAGGAGTCGTCAGATGTTGGAGGGGGGAGGATGTTGTAGCCAGGCAGGTCGGAGTTTGATGGGTCTAAGGGTTGTCAGGACAACGTTCTTGGTTTGCTGCTCTGTTTAGTAACACTGGCTAACCATGGAGTTAAGTATAAACCAGTGCGCCCCCTCCTAGATAAATATCCAGCTGCGTGCCTGACCCAAGTCTTCAGCTTGGGCTCAGTATTAGAAGAATTCTGGGTACTGGAAGTCAGTTAAAACTTCCCAGGCAACTTCATTTCTCCGTGTGTCAGGATATCCCCAAGGTCCTGATGGGCTTCTCCCAACTTACTTATATTTTGAAAATCCATAGACTGGAAGATTTGGATGATCTACTTTTCTCTACCTGACTGACTGATCATTTCCACCGTTTTCTGTTTAAGTCTGCTCAGTGGGTGATGTTTCTTTTATAAGTTCTTTCCTGCAATGGTAACTGTCAATTGAGGCATTCAAGAGTGCATTGGATAATTATTTGGATGGAAATAGAGTACAAGGGGATGGGGAAAAGGTAGAAGATTGTCACTACATGATAGAACCATCGAAATGATACAGCACAGAAGGTGGCTGTTCAGCCCATCTTGTCCATGCTGACCCAAATGTGCTTTCTAATTGTTATGGTGCTCCTTTGAAGAGCTGGTGGAGGCATGATGGCCAAATGACCTCATTTTACGCTGTAACCATTCCCAAATTCTGTGTAAAGTTTATTAATCACTCCCAGAACTCCTCAATCTCTGCCTTTTCAATTCCATCCATTCAGCAGATTCCTACACTCCTTCCAATGAATTACATAAAATAGCAGTGGAAATGATGTTGTCAGTTCTGAAGGACCTGATCTACCCTGGCAATGGTTAACAGCATTCAGTGTTGAGTGAAGATGGGATGTGAGGAATGACAGTTAATGATCTCTGAAGCCTTGGAACAGCTGAGTCCAGCAGCTGGGAAAACTCAGTTTGAATCCTGGCAAATTTATTTCCCAGTTGCATCCAGATTTGCAAGGTCTATGTAAGTATCATTAATACGAACTTTAGCACAGGGTAAAAATAACTATTGAGCTCTTGCAGTGCCCCTACCTCTGGGCCAGAAGATCTGGGTTCGACTCCCACATGTTCTTTAAACTTTCTAAACTTACCAGGATGGAATCAGTTGGGAATAGAGGTCAGGTGGGCATGTAGACTGGAGGCTGTTGCGGGGAGGTGCATCCCTGGTATGAATTGGAAACAAGTCCCTGGACTGGAGGTGAGTCCCTGGACTAGAGGCAAGTCCCCGGGATGGAGGTGGGGGACTGGAGGCCATTGAGAGGAGGCGTATCCCTGGTGTGAATTGGAGGGAAGTCTCTGGACTGGAGGTGAGCCTCTGGACTGGAGGCAAGTCCCTGGGCTGGAAACAGGGGACTGGAGATTGTCACGAGGAGGTGAGGCCTCAAGTTTCAAAGCCCAGTGTGGTCTGGAGATTTGGCCTAGTGTGGGCTGGAGGCGAGGTGCACAGACTGGAGTGGAAGGACTGTAACTGAGTATCATTTTTAAAGTTTTTCCTTTTATTATTATCTGAGACTCCTTTTTTTTCTAATTTATACCAAATAATTTAGTATCTTGTACCTAAGTATCTTCTACCTAAGCTGATGCCATAAGTGGCAACTTGTAAACTTTTCACTGTACTAATTCGAGTACATGTGATAATAAAGCAAATTCATTAATTAATTCATGTCCAGGCATGTGTCATAACAGTTTGAATAAAAATATCTGAAAGGGAATATTGGGAACAAAATCCACCAACATACACGTGAGATTTTTGCTAGGCCTCATCATTCATTTGTCTTTATAATAACGGTTCCATATCTCCTCTGATTGAATCAGTCAGCAGTAGCTGCAACAAGTTAAACACATCAGTCACACATAATGGGCAGGGGGCCATAGAAAACAGAAATGCCTCACTGAGGTTGTCAGACTAGTTAACAGGCTTCAATATCACCTCAAAGGTGGACGAACTTAAACTCTTCCAACAAAAACTACTCACGATTAACTTTCCCACAGTTACTTTCCCTGTGCTGACAAGTAACAGCTAAGAACAATATGAAAGGGGAAAAAGCATTAAAGTTATATAAGCTCTAAGTATTTATCAAGTGAAACATAGAGAGATGAACAGCCTAATCAGGCACTGTTGGCATTTGCAAGGGACTGCAGGTTTAATAATCTCATCCACGCTCCCCTGATTTTATTTCTGCAGTGATTGTAACAAGGTCAGCCAGGTCGACCCCATAGAATATGTGTTTGCGGCTGTTAATCTGGTCTAATCAGGGGTCCCTGGCTGACAGATATAAACAGGAGTAAGTGTCACTGGCCACTTGTGTGTCTCTTTTCTTCCTGGAGGTGGAAACTGAATAAAGATTAAAAAAAAATAAACAGGAGTAAGCCCAGGTGTCCCTAGAGAAGGAGCACTCAGTGTCTACCAATACACTCGAGGTTTTCAGGGAGAAGTGGGCACCATGAGGTGTGGACTGTTTTAGTTCCCCCTCCAACTCTATTTTGATTTAGTTCCTGCCCTCCCTTTTCACTTTTCGATCACGCAGAATTGCTCTTTGTTGAGAAGAGTTCTGTTTGCCACTGGCCCACATGAGTGTTTCCATTCTCCCTGGTGGTGGAATATAAATAAAGATTTATGTACTTGTTGTTTTTCGCTGTGTCCTACACCTGCACACACACACACGATATGGGTACTGGGGAAAAATAAGCGCTATCGCTGTTAGGTGGTAGTATGAGGAAAAAAGGGGAAAAAACAGACAGGAGTGTCAGAGGTTCTGTTCACTCCGAGAGTTGGCTCTGAGGGAGCTGGGTCAGTGTCATGGACTCTCCATGTGAAAATAAAGGGTGACTTGATGATGGGATACTGGTCATTGTGGAATTATTTCAGGCTCTGTTAATGTAAAGTCAGCAGGTGCCCACATCGGAGGAGAGTGATTCTAGATATGCTCAGAAGTCCAGATGTGAATGCTGCCTTCTGCCAAGTTAGACTCAGACACCTCTATGTGCCTTAACCATGGCAAGAGGTTGTTTGGCAAATCAACACTGGATCCTGTTGCTCAGAATGTGGGTGAGCTCACTGTGCTCTGTATGAGGGGGTGGGCCCACTGTGGTCTGTATGGGGGTGGGCCCACTGTGCTCTGTATGGGGGTATGCTCACTGTGCTCTGTATGGGGGGGGGGC
>NC_057745.1:26722115-26749042 GCF_004010195.1 Chiloscyllium plagiosum | reverse complement strand
TCAGTATGGGGGTGGGGTCACTGTTCTGTATGGGGGGGTGGGGTCACTGTGCTCAATATGGGGGTGGGGGTCACAGTGTTCTGTGTGGGGTTGGGACTCCTACCCCTGATCTTAGGCTGGGTCCTGGGTCCTGGGTCCTGGGTCTAGTCCAGAAGCAGATGGGAGCCTGTGGTTTCCATCACTAGTCCTGCTGAGTCTGACCCTTTACCCTGTGCTGCTGACCTGGCTAACACAGCTTCCTTCTGATTAGGCCTGCTTACAGGACACACCTGCCTCTGCTGATCCCAGCTTTATATTCACCTCAAGGGTAAGTGTCATTTCCTAATCTGAGTAAGTGTCACATCAAGTGTGGGAACTTAGCATCACTGCAGTGTTGTTGCTGTCTCTGTGTCACTCTGTCTCCCCTCCCTGGGGCTCCTGGAGCAGAACAGGCTGCAGGTCGTAAGTGTCTGATAGAAGGAACTCAGATGGGATTGTTAGTGTGAGGTGAGAGAGTTGGAAGGGGGAGCTGGAGATCTATAGTCAAAGTATGGATAGTTATGGACCATGAGGCTACCAGACCTGTGATCGTAGACAACGTTCCCCACTGCAGGGCTCAGGAAATGGAGGGCTCTGTGCCCCTTCTCTGGTTCTGCTCTGCTCCGCTCCCTTTTCTTTGTGTGGAACCTTGTCCTGCAGGTGTGAGGTACAGAATGCCATTGTGTCGGGTTGAAGTGAAATACCTGCTGATTTGGTGTAAGTCCTGAGTGCTGGGCAGTGTTCCTGGGTGAGTGGTGGGGATGTATTAGATTGAGCAGTATGAACAGTCAGTGTTAAAATGGGTAGCAATCATTGTGTGAAAGGTGCATTCTCTCACATTGACCATTGGCAGGAGGTCATTCCCCCTCTTATACCTCTGCTGCCAGGTCGTCGGTACCTGTCTCCAGGAACTGACCTCCCTGGTCACCTGCCTTCTCAGGGTGGACCCTGACAGTCTCTTAACCCTGACTAAGCGACCATAGCATCTCCCTTCATGTTCGTCTATAAGGCCAAGATTCCTAGTGCCATATCCGTCAGTACACTCTGACCTTAGTTCCCAGGATAATCCATTTCAGCCACCTTTGTGGTTAGCTTCTCTCTAAAAGTGCACAACACTCTTGAGACATTCTGCTGCATGCAGAAGCTCACTGGCAGAACTGAGAGGCAGAGAGCTGTTGATTAGGCTGATTAGAAAATATATATTTAAAAACATATGTAAAGCAACTATTTTGTCTCATTGACATAGAAGTATATTGGTAGGAGGACTTGCATTTATTTAGCATCTCTTTAATATTACCAGTCCTTAGAAGGCATTTTACTATCAATGAAATCCTTTTGAGGTGTCGTCGCTGTTGTAATGAGGGAACCAGTGCAGCAATATAGAGTCTTCGGTCCAACACATCCATGCCGACCAGATATCCTAAATTAATCTAGTCCCATTTTCCAGCATTTGGCCCACAACCCTCTAAACCCTTCCTAATCATATACCCATCCAGATGCCTTTTAAATGTTGCAATTGTACCAGCCTGCACCACATCCTCTGGCAGCTCATTCCATACACGCACCATGAAAAGTTGCCCTTTAGGTCCCTTATAAACCTTACCCCTTTCACCCTAAACGTATACCCTTTAGTTTTGGACTCCCCTACCCTGGGCAAGAGACCTTGTCCATTTACCCTATCCATGCCCCTCATGATTTTATAAACCTCTATAAGGTCACCCCCCAGCCTCCGACGCTCCAGGGAAAACAGCACCAGCCTATTCAGTCCCTTCCTATAGCTCAAACCCTTCAACCCTGACAACATCCTTGTAAATATTTTCTGAACACTTTCAAGTTTAACAACATCTCTCCGAGAGTAGGGAGACCAGAATTACATGCAGTATTCCAAAAGTGGCCTCGCCAATGTCCTGTATAGCCGCAACATGACATCCCAAATCCAATACTCAATGCACTGACTGATAAAGGAAAGCACACTGAACATCTCCTTCACCACCCTGTCTACCTGCTCAACAAACAATGATGTGATAATGACCAGATCACCTGTTTCATTTTTTGTGAAGGGAATTATAGATATTTGCGAATCAATAATTTCAGGTATTATTACACACTTCTGATGCAGGTGGGATTTGAGCCCATGCCGAGAGCTAGGGGCATTACCACTGCAAAGAGCCCTCTTTCAACAGAATTGTATGTTTATGCTAAATATGGCAACTGGATTACATATGAAACAAGCTATATCATAGTGATGTCAAATGACAGGGAACTATAGCCTGAGTCCAGGGGCTCCAAGTTGAATGTTCTGTTTTACTGTCCTCTGTATATTGTTATATTGTGTAGAGACTGTTGATGTTCACTCACAAGACGGTAAAGCTCACACTGCTGCCTTTTCTCTGATGTTATCTGAGGGTGAAATATTGGCTGGCTCACCAATGAAAGACAGACCACTCTGTAGCAAATTCAGGAGGATTCTTTTCAAACCAAAAGTACTACAAATCTGAAATGCTCTTCCTCAAGATTCTGCATTTTCTGGGAGAAGTGCTGCTGTCAATGGCAAAAATTAACAGATTTTTTTGTCAGATAAAAGTTATCAAGGGATAAGTATTCAATGTGATTAAATGAGGAGCAAGAGCAAGGAGCTAGTTGAATGACAAAGTCGGTTGAAGGGCTTAATGGCCTTCTCCTAACCCTACTTACATTGCTCCTGTGGTATTTCTGTTGAAGGCAAGACAAATCCCCTGGAAACTTTACCTCAATGTCTGCAACTCCAGCTTTTTAACAGCAAGTGCATTCAATACCAACCTAGTCTGGCCAGCTTTCAGCCAAAGTGTTAAAATTAACTGAGTGCTCACAAGTCTGAACTAAAACCTTGTTTTCATATTCTGAGTCAGTGTGATTTCAATATGAGAAAGCTATGATTACGACATTCAATTTTCATTCACGATGCATTAGTGATTTTGCTGAAACACAAGACAGGTTGTCTTTTGTGCTGAAGCTGTCATAGAAAGTGAAGCAACTCACTCTTATCAAAGATCGAACAGTTCCAGGCATGTCTTAATTCTTATTCCAATGATATTGCCTACTATTCCAGTAACTGAACTGCACTCAGTTACACTTTCACAGAATTATTACAACACACAGGAAGGTCATTTGGCTCAGTTCTATGACCTAGTGTCAATTTCCTGTCTTTTCCCCAAATTCCTGCTATCCAAAAAACAAATCCAATTACCTCTTGAATGCCTCAGTGGAACCTGCTTCCATCACATTTTCAGGCAGTTCACTCCATACTCTAACTACTTGCTCTGCGCAATTTTTTTTCCCACATCATCCTTGCTTTGTATGCACTACAAGGGGCAGCATGGTGGGTCAGTGGTTAGCACTGCTGTCTCACAGCGCCATGGTCCCAGGTTCAATTCCAGCCTTGGGCGACTGTCTGTGCAGAGTTTGTGCATTCTCCCTGTGTCTGTGCAGGCCAGGTGAATTGGCTATGCTAAATTGCCCATAGTGTTAGGTGCATTAGTCAGAGGGAAATGGATCTTGGTGGGTTACTCTTCATAGGATTGGTTGGGCTGAAGGGAATCTAATCTACATTTTAAATCTATGACTTTTCATTCTTGTATCCATTACAAATCGAAACAGCTTCTCTCTCACTACACTGTCCAGCTAACTCATGATATCGAAACCTCTATCTGATCACCTCTTAGCTTTCCTCTCTCTAGGGAGAACAATCTTTCCTTATAACTAGTAAATTGCTTCTTCACTCTCTCTCTCCAATGCATTCACATTGTTCCTACATGTGGCGCCCACAACTGTCCACAAACACCAATGAAATTCAACATCAACTCCCTGCTTTATTCCCTAATTAATAAAGTGGAGGACAGTGCATGCTTTATTAACTGCTATCTCTACCTGTCCTGCTACCTTCATTGACCTGTGCACAAATACAGCAGAAGTGGATACTGCAGATCCTGGAGATTAGAGTCAAGATTAGAGTAGTGCTGGAAAAGTACAGCAGGTCAGACAGCATCCGAGGAGCAGGAAAATCGATGTTTCAGGCAAAAGCCCTTCATTAGTTTCCTGATGAAGAGCTTTTGCCCGAAACATCAATTTTCCTGCTCCTCGGATGCTGCCTGACCTGCTGTGCTTTTCCAGCCCCACTCTAATCTTGACTGAGCACAAATACGCCCAAATTCCTCTGTAATACACCCCCATTTGGAATTGTACCCTCCCTTTTATATTGTCTTTCAGTGTTCTTCCAACTAAAACACATTATTTCACACTTGTTTGCATTTCTTTGCATTTTTGCTCCATTGTTTAGTGTTTTTGTCAAACTTCACTTTGACAGTGTCACTATGTTTGAATGAACGATGAGGGATTATCTGTCATCATTTTGTGATTTATAAACAAAAGATTATATGAGGATCCATGCTGGTCACTAGTTCTTGCTGAAAGCATTGTGATTGTTTATTCCAAGGTTATAAACAGACCAGAAACTTTTCACTGTCAAGTTCCTTTATCAAAACAAATGCTGCAGATCTCAAATAAAAACAGAAAACTCTGGAATTATTTGTCTGGATCTGGCAGGATCTGTGGAGAGAGTTAATGTTTCAGGTCACAGGCCTTTCTTCAGAACTTTTCTGTTCTGAGAGAAACTTGTTAATTTGAAACATTAACTGTGTTTCCACAGATGCTGCCAGACCCATTGTGATTTCCCAGCATTTTCTATTATTTCAGCCTCCTTTGTGTTTCCAGATGACAAGAGACTTGCATCTCCACGACATGTAGGCCCAGGGTTGTCATGGGAATGAGGCAGAAGAGGGTTACTCTTGTGTCCTGGGGTACCTATGCCTCCAGAGTCCCATGAGCCTGGCTGAATATCTTTGCCTCTCAACTCCCCTCAGGTTAGTGAGTCTGAGGGGGTCAATCAACAACATTGTGAGGATAGTGGCCTTCTAATGAGTTGGCGACTGGATTGTCTGTTTTTCAATTATGCTGGTGGAAGGATAAATAAGAAACCGGGCAGAACACCCAAGCTATTCCCTGAAATAGTGCTCTGTGATCATTTACCTCCACCTGAGGGCCAATAGATAGCCTTGGTTTCTTGTGTCGTCCAAAAGACTGTACCTCCACCTGCACCAGAGAAGCATCTTAGCTATTATACTCACACCTCAGAAGTGGGAAATTAACGCACAGCGTTCTGGCGCAGGGACAAGATTGTCACTGGCTAAGGTGATTGTATTCAAAAATAAGTCATTTTTACAGGACTCGACCCGAGAGATCCTGGAGGGATGTTTCTCCTGGTGGGATGGGTGTTGTCTAGAGACAAACGAAACAGTCTCAAATAAAGGACAACTCAATTAAGTCTGAAATGAGGAGGAATCTCTTCACCTGTAGGATAGTGAGCTTTTGGAATTGTGCACCCAGTGGACTGCAGAAGCTCAGTCACTAAGTATGTTCATAGCAGAGATGACTTGCATTCTACATATTAAATCTATTATGATAATAGTGTTAAAGCAAAAGATCAGCCATTGAGACGTACAGCACGGAAACAGACCCTTTGGTCCACCTCATCCATGCCAACCAGATATCCGAAATTAATCTAGTCCCATTTGCCAGCATTTGGCCCATATCCCTCTAAACCCTTCCCATTCATATACCCAGCATAGATACCTTTTAAATGTTGTAATTGTACCAGCCTCCACCATTTCCTCTGGCAGCTCATTCCATACACACACCACCCTCTGTGTGAAAACATTGCCCCTTAGATCCCTTTTAAATCTTTGCCCTCTCACCTTAAATCTATATCCTCCCACACTTCTGGGAAAAGAACTTGGCTATTTACCGTATCCATGCCCCTCATGATTACTTTAGCAATTATCTTTACCCCTTCTGTTATATCTTCTTTGATGCATTTCTCAAATGTCACATATAGAACCTTAGTCATGTTCTCACTGGACAGCAGAGCAAGCACAGAGGGGTGAATAGCCTCCCACAGCTCCCATATCTTAAGCTCTTATGACACCTTACAAACTTGGATGGACAAAAAAAAAATCAGCAAAAAACAGATTAAACAAACAAAAGGCAAACATTTTGATATATAGTGCAGTTCATCACATCTGAATACTCCCATGTGCTATTACAGCCAACAACGTAATCTTTGAACTGTGGTCACCTGTAGGAATATGGTGAATAACTTGTGCAAAGCAAGTCCCCACAATCAACAGTATTATGATGACCACATTATGTGTTTCATTGAGAGGTGGATATTGGCCACATTACTGGGGAGAATACCATCTGCTCTTCTTTCAATGATAATTAATCCACTCAATTCACTAAGCCAGATATTCCTACAATACCAGTCAGAGGACTGGCGAAAGGGGTTTTATAATTATTGAGTTGTGTCTTACAGTCTGAGGAAATATTCAGGACATCCAAAGCCAAGTTGTATGATTTCACAGCACTGTGGTAGTCTTCCCTCTGGAAGTGGTAATTTCCACGCTCCCGTTTCTGTTTACAGATCCGAATGCAGTCCGAAACCGTCAGCGTTTTCAGGTCAGGAGCATTTCTGACATTGAGAAGCTGGACCTCGTATATTACTGTTGCATCTGCAGGGACATCAGGCTCTCTGACATGGAAGAGGAAAGAAAACATCATTGGTCATTCATCATCAACTATACCTGCGGTAAAGCGAATGTTTAACACCAGCTGTTTTACCAACATTGTCAGTTCTGTACAATGGAAATATTAAATGTAAGCAGTTGAGTGGGATAGCAGGGAGTACAGGCCAGTGACATTTTGGTATGAACCTGAGGCAAGAAAAGCCAGAGGTTACAGTGAATCCCAGGAACTCAATAGCCTGTGAAATCTTCTCTGGAAGCAAAGAGTATTAGGTGGCACGGTGGCTCAGTGGTTAGCACTGCTGCCTCACAGCACCAGGGACCCGGGTTCAATTCCCACCTTGGGCAACTGTCTGTGTGGAGTTTATACATTCTCCCTGCGCCTGTGTGGGTTTCTTCCAGGTGCTCTGGTTTCCTCCCACAGGTCATGTGAATTGGCCATGCTAAATTGCCTGTAGTGTTAGGTGCATTAGTCAGGGATGAATTTAGGGGAATTGGTCTGGGTGGGTTGCTCTTCGGAGGGATGGTGTAGATTTGTCAGGCCGAAGGGCCTATTTCCACACTGTAGTGTAGTGATTCTAGTGACAAAACGTGAATCTAGTCCTAGGGACATTGCACATCTTTAGCTTTACATTTTCAAATATTCAGGTAGAAATCAGGCTTCATTGTATCCCTTCTGCAAGTGTAAGATAAAAAGCAACAATTTCACAGCAATGTCCAAAGTTTGCCACAAAGTGCCCAATCCTATACAGGCTTGGTCATTTTAACAGCGGCCCTACTTCAACCTAACAAAGGCTTTAGGCTCCATTCATAGGTAAATGATTTGACTTGGTGGCTGCATATGCCCCTTGAAATTGGAAAGGCATGATACTTCAGGCATTATACTGACTTTTCTCAGGATTCTTCGCTGGTCGGTGAGTTTATTTATCAGTGCTCTGACGTCAGGAGAAGCAGAAACATTCTCTAGACTCTACAGCCCAGGTCATGAGCTTGCCTCCCAGTCTTTGCCACCAGGGTATACCCTAAACCACTGCTGCTGAAGCAAGAAGCCTGATACTCGTTTCCTTAAAATTGTTGAGCTGTCAGTGAAGACATGACAGATGCTGGGCTTCACCAATTACCAGTCACAAACACACAACCTGATTTCCAACCAGCTTCAGACCTCCCAGTTGCTTTGTGGGGTCCAGATCAGACCCTAATGTCGGCCAAATTGAATTTCAATTCAGTTCCTTTAATTTGAATGTTTTGTTTTCCCAGTGAATTTTATTTTGACAATCCAAGGCCTGTTATTGAAAAAATTGAGCTCTTTATTTGTTCAAGTGCACAATGTAACTTAAAGCCAACTGTAGTAAAATTCATGGAAAGCACTTTTTGATCATTCCAGCAGTTTGCCGAAGGATATTTATCACTCCTACTGTACAGCTCTGACATCTTTTCTGTTCCCTGTACACCATCCTGACTGCCCCTCTGATGGAGGTTTCTAAGTCTATACCAATTTTTACCAATTCGCAGCACCTTTGTCTTTCAGACATGCTCTCTTTGATATATGACTGAGACTGCCCAAGGTTATTTTATAGTTGCGCTTACAGTCAGTTGGAAATAAGGGCTTTTACCCCCCGCAGTATGATGGTCTCAGGGAGTGAAAGGGAACTAGATGCTTGACTATCTCAATGGCATTTTCTGAAGAAGTCTCTCAGGTACTAACATATTTAATGGACCAGCTGTCTGTGGTACTTTTAGGACTGAATACGGGCACTAAAATCTGCTAACAAATATAATAAAGATAATCTCTTACTCATAAACGGGGGTTAGGAATGACATCTAATTCCCCGAAACAGGCCCTGCTGTTTTACCAACATTGTCAGTTCTGTACAATGGAAATATTAAATGACTTTTGTCATTTATGTATAATAGTGCAGATGTTAATATTTTACATCTCTTTTGAAAAACACTTGTCAGATAAGGAATGATAAATTAAATGTATTTTAGCATTGCATGCACTTGGAATTGTCCTTTATTGAAATTGTTGCAGAATAAATACCAGTAGTAAAAAATATTTGCAAGTGATGTTTATGGAAAATGTGGAGATAGTTTGGAGTCACTTTGTACACAGTGACAACATCTGACAGTCAAGAGTCTGTGCTTAGCTTCATTTACTATTGAATGGCTTTCTTGAAATCCAAATCTGCTTTGGACTATAATAAATATGACTAAAACACATCATATCATTTCAACAAAAAAAATCTGTCCCTCATGATTTCTGACTTTAAATCACCTCAGTCTAATTTCTCCACTAACCTATAAGATCATTCTTAAGATTATCTATAGATTTCCCTGGATGCTGAACACTTCTGTCAACTCTTTCTCTTTTAATGATATTTTGTTTTTGATTAAAGTAATTGTCAAAGGCTTTAAACAATTCTTTAGAAGTATCTAAAATTACTTTCACAACCTTGGTAAGCTACAGCATTTTCAGTTTGTTCAACCTCTAACTTTGTATCCATATTGCAAATTATTTTGTATCTTAAGTGCTGTTTTCTCCAAGATGTCCAACTCTGTTTTATTTGGCCCATCTCTGAACATATCTATTAACATATGAATGAGGAGCAGAGGTAGACATTTGGGCTCCTCAAACTCACTCCACCACTTAGCAAGATCATAGCTTATCTGATAATGTCACATTCCCACCTGCTCCTATTAACCTGTCACCTGCTTACTTATCAAGAATCTATTTATCTCTGTTATAAAAATATTCAAGGAGTTTGCTTGAATGAGGAAGAAAATTGCAAAGACCCATGAGGCTCTATGAAAAAGAATTCTCCCCAAATCTGTCATAAATGAGTGCTAACTTATTTTTAAACAGCATTCCCAGTTCTAGATTTTCCCACACGAGGAAATGTCTTCCTACATGCACCATATCAAGATCTGTCAGGATCAATCAAATTAATTCTTACTCTTCTAAACTCACACAGATACAAGCCCAATCTTTCCACAGAAGCCAACCCACCCATTCTGAGCACTAGTCGAGAGTGTGGTGCTGGAAAAGCACAGCAGGTCAGGCCGCATCTGAGGAGCAGGAAATTCCACATTTTGGATAGGTTTTTGCCCGAAACATCGATTCTCCTGCTCCTCGGATGCTGCCTGACCTCCTGTGCTTTTCCAGCGCCACACTCCCGACACTAGTCTCCAGCATCTGCAGGCCTCACTTTCGCCTGGGTATTAGTCCAGTAGACCTTCATTGAACTGCTTCTAAGCTGAACTGATTTACATCTTTGGTTAAAAAAAGGACTAATACTGTATACTCCGTGTGTGGTCTCGCCAGCACTCTGTATAGCTGAAACATAGCCTTCAATTACACAAGTAAACTGGAGAGTTGCAACCTTTTCTCACATCTCCCATTATTTTCCACCTAAATAAACGATAGCCATTTTCTCAGCGGCTTTACTGAGTGAATCTTACTGCCTGTAGCTTTAATAATAGCTTATGTTTCCTTCACAGCTTTCTCTGAATGATTCCCGCTGCCTGTGGTTTTGAAGAGTGTTTCCTGTCTCTAGCATAATTTTAATAATGGATCTCTTGCCTTTTCTATGGCTTTGATAAAGTCTTCTAACTTTCTTCTTCCACCATCTGCTTAGCTTTCAAATATGCCCCTTTGTCCCTTTAACTGTTTCTTTACAATGTCCACAAGTCTGTAACTACAGTTTAAATCGGTTTTGCTGTAGATGTGCCTCATGGTATCCATCCACTCTGGGGGAGGGGGAGGGGAGGCTCAATTTGAGCTGAAAGCACTTTTTCTTCAGTTCTAGTTTTCCCAGTCTGTAACTTAAAGCATTTCTAAAAACTATCCCTGACCCACCAGATGCTCTAACTGTACTCACACAACCTCTGATATATGTTCTTGACTGCAACCTGACTTGGGTCAGCTCCTACAGAGCACTGGCACCTGATGCAATTAGTAACTGCCTTGGAGTGACAAAGTCGAAAACTGTGGCATGTGACCCACATTTCCCATGGCTAACCCACCTAGCCTGCACACCATAGGTAATTTAGCATGGCCAATCCACCCTAACCTGGACATCTTTGTATTGTGGGCGAAAACCAGAGCAGCTGAAAGAAACCCATGCAGACACGGGGAGGATGTGCAAATGCCACACAGACGAACATTCCTGATGAAGGACTTATGCCCGAAACGTCGCTTCTCCTACTCCTCGGATGCTGCCTGATCCACTGCGCTTTTCCAGCACCACACATTTTGACTTTGATCTCCAGCATCTGCAGTCTTCACTTTCTCCTGCCTTGGAGTAACCAATACATCAGCTCCAGAGAGCACCTAAATCCCATGTTGACCTCAGCACTGACCACCGGGAGACAGCTAGATTGAATCCACATTGCTCCCCATTGACCACAGTATTGTCGGAGATTATTGTTTACAATGGGCATGGTTTGCATCCACCATCCACTTTGAGGGTAAAGATCTATAGGGCCCTCTTGATCTGGGTGTGAGGAAAAGTATTTGTTACTCTAATGAAAGGAAGCTGTTGTCTTAGAATCATACAATCCCTATGGTACTGAAACAGACTGTGTGAGTTCACACTAACCTTCCAAAGAGCAAACCACCCAGACCCACCACGTCCCACCATTCCCTTGGCTAACCCACCTAGCCTGCACACCATGAGCAATTTAGCATGGCCAATCCATCCTAACCTGCACATCGTTGGACTGTGGGAGGAAACCAGAGCGCCTGTAAGAAACCCACACAGACACGGGGAGAATATGCAAGCTCCACATGGACACCCAAGCCTGGAATCAAACCTGGGTCCCTGGAGCTGTGAGGCAGCAGTGCTAACCACTGAGCCACTGTGCCACCCACTTAAGCAAGATGTAGTTTATTGTAGGTTAGCAACTAATTACAGGTTAAATAGATACAACATACATTGAATGGTTTCAAGGAGTCAGATTTAGTTCTCAGGGTTAAAGAGTATGAGGTGAAAGTGGGAGCAGGGTACTGAGATGGATGATCAGCCATGATCATATTGAATGGGGGAGCAGGCTCAAAGGGCCGAATTGCCTACTCCTGCTCCTGTTTCTACAGTGTTACAGAAACTATGAAGAGAACCTGGTGGTGGCTCTTACTTTTTATAGATCCGAAATTGTTCTTCCCCCACCTTGTCAAATAGCATCACCATAATGCTTAAAGCATTCCTCAGTATTAATTTCTTAAGACCTTTCAACTCTGACACAACTGACATCTTTTTATCCTCTTATTCTCTTCTTACTGAGAGCCCACCATTAAACATTTTTGTAAAGAAAATGTTGCTGTTTTGATGAGGCAATGGATGACAAGACTGGCATTATTGTCCATCCCCAACTCCTGTTGAGAATGTAGCAGGTGAGCCTTCTCCTTGTCTCAGTACTGTACACGTGGTGAAGCTCTACCAAAATGCTTCTCTCCTAATTTCCTTCTAGGAAAGGTGAGCATCATTGGCAAGGCAGTATTTATTGTCCATCCTTAATTGCTGTTGACAGCAATTAAAAGTCAACCACATAGCTGTACCCATAAGGAAGAAACGGAGTCACTTCTACAAGGCACCATGGTTTGACATTTATTCAATGTCACTGCAACATTGTGAGCTTGACTTGAAGTGCTTCACTGGTAAGGTTCAAGTGAAAGGGCATCGTTCAGATTGGAATTGCAGGAGAAGCTCAACAGGTTTGGCAGCATCTGTGGAGAGAAAGCAGAGTCAGAGTTGAATCCAAACACCCTCTTCAGAATTTTCTGCAGAAGGGTTACTGGAGCTGAACCGTAAACTCTGCATTCTCTCCACAGATGCTGCCAGACCTGCTGAGTGTCTACAGCAATTTCTGCTTTCGTTTCGGATTTCCAACATCCGCAGTTCTTTGTTTTGGCCTTTCAGATTGGATTTCTCCAAACTCTTATTCACGGTAACCAAGACCCTTTATCTGAAATCGTGTGGTTTCAATGAAATGGATTGGCTGTCTCTCTCTTAGAAAAAGGTTTCTCGGGGATTCCTAATGTTGCAATGGTAACGTTAGTCTAGTCATCTGTGACTTGATTGCAAATATTACTCCAATTTCATCAAGTTTGTATAAACAATGAACTAATTCAACAAAATATGCAGGTAGGCATATGTGTGTGTGTTTGTTAATAACAATGGCACAGGTCATAAAACGTTCATTGTAAGTTAATAGGCTGTATAAGGTTCAGTTACTTAACTTCTTTATAAACTACTGATTCTGGAAAGATCTTAATTTGCATTCTTTGCCTAATACCAAGTTGAGGGTATTTGCTGTTGTTTATGTTTTCTTATCTTTCACAAGGCTGTGAGAGTATAGAACATAATCCATATTCGGAATGCTGCCAAAAAGGCTGGAGAAATGCCGAAAGCATTGTTGATCTATTGACTGGAAAAGAGTAATATTCCACTCCATTATGACATGCCAAATGTTGGGTTTTGCTTCCAGGAAATTTGCAGACCCCTGCTACTTTGCCAACAGCAACCATTTCCACTTGCCACGCTGGACAGAGAATATCAACATTGTGCATCAACCTCACTTTGAGGAACAGCTCCTCATCTTTCAACTCAGCACTTCATAGCCATCTGGGCTCAACATTGAGATAAAGAAAAATAGATCATAACCCAAGTCCCTGCTTTGTTTTGTGTTTCTATGGTCATTTTCTCCCCCTTTTTCTCTCTGCTTCTGGAGAGAAGTTATTTTCCCGTTCACACCAGCTCCCGACATATCCTTTGTTTCTATTACTATTCCATCCAGTTTCTGTAACTTGAACCACGTTGCTATTTAATCTCTCCTGCCTACGCCCTATCACAGATCTTCCCTTTCATCCTTTTTCGCACCCTCATCTCCTTACACTTGCTTAAAGCCTATTACATTTACAATTACATCTTTAACTTACCCAAATTCTTATTAAAAATCACTGACCTGAAGTATTAACTCTATTTCTTTCTACACTCATGCTGCCCGATCCACTGTTTTTATCTCAGATTTTCAGCATCAGCAGTATTTTTCTGTTTTTAATCATTTGTGGGATGTGAGCATCACTGGCTGGGCCAGCATTTACTGCCCATCCCCCTGGTTGTCCTTGAGAAGGTGGGGTTGGTGAGCGGCCTTCTTGGACTGCTGCAGTCCGCATACTGTAGGTTGACCCTCAATGCCCTGAGGGAGGGAATTCCAGGATTTTGACCCAGCGACAGCAAAGGAATGGCAATATATTTCCACGTCAGGATGGTGAGTGGCTTGGAGGGGAATGTGCAGGGGGTGGTATCTACCTTCTAGATGGAAAAGGGATGGCATGGTGGCTCAGTGGTTAGCACTGCTGCCTCACAGCACCAGGGACCCAGGTTCAATTCCAACCTTGGGTGACTGTCTGTGTGGAGTTTACCCATTCTTCCCGGATCTGCGTGGGTTTTCTCTGGGTGCTCTGGTTTCCTCCCACAATCCAAAGATGTGCAGGTCAGGTGAATTGGCCATGCTAAATTGCCCATAGTGGTAGATGCATTAGTCAGAGGGAAATGGGTCTGGGTGGGTTACTCTTCAGAGGATCGGTGTGCACTTGTTGGGCCAAATGGCCTGTTTCCACACTGTAGAGAATCTAATCTCAAGTGGTCTTGGGTTTGGAAAGTGCTATCTAAGGACCTTTGGTGAATTTCTGCAATGGATCTTGTAGATAGTACACACTGCTGCTGCTGTTTGTTGATATCACATGGAGCAAATTGAATTGGCCAAAGACAAGGTGTTAGTAATGCTGGGGACCATTGGAAGAAGCCGAGATGGATCATCCACTTGTACCTTATGGCTGAAGATTGCAGCGAATGCTTCAGCCTTATCGTTTGCATTGATGTGCTGGGGTCTTCTGTTATTGAGCTTGGGGATATTTGTGGACACTTCTCCTCCAGTATGTTGTTTTACTGTTCCCCCACCATTCATGACTGGATGTGGCAGGACTGAAGAGCTTAGATCTGATCTGTTGGTTGTGGGATTGCATAGTTCTGTGTATCATTTGCAGCTAATGCTGTTTGGTATGCGATTAGTCCTGTTTGGTGGCTTCACCAGGCTGACACCTCATTTTCAGAAATGCCTGGTGCTGCTAATGGCATACCCTCCTGCACTCTCCATTGAACCAGGGTTAATCCCTTGGCTTGTCTGTAATGATTGAGTGAGGAGCTATGCCGGGCTATGAGGTTGCAGGTTGTGCTGGAGTACTGTCTTGCTGGCAGGACAGGGCACATCCAGGGATGGTGATGGTAGTGTCTGGGACATTGTCTGTAAGGTATGATTCTGTGAGTATGGCTGTGTCAGGCTGTTGTTTGACTAATCTGTGAAACAGCTCTCCCAATGTAGGCACAAGTCCCCAGATGTTAGTACGCAGGACTTTGCAGGGTCGACAGGGCCGTTTCTGTCATTGTCTTTTGCGGTGCATAGATCAATGCCAGGTGGTCATCTTGTTTTGTTTCTTTGATGAGACTTTGTAACGATTGGTTCCACACGTCGGCGCAACATCGAGGGCTGAAGGGCCTGTACTGTGCTGTGATGTTCTATGTTCTATTAATAGAACTGAGTGGCTTACTAGGCCATTTCATTGTGCAGTCGAGAGTCAACCACATTGTTGTGGGTCTGAAGTCACATGTAGGTCAGAAGTTGAGTCCATTTTGAGGGTACTTCAGAGCTCCACATCAGTGGTAGCTGTGCTCACACACCGATGGGGAAATTGAAGCCAAACGTTGTATTGGTTCAGGGATTAATGGTTCAGGGATCAGTGAACATCCACTGGAAATATATAGAATGGCAAAATTAGAATGATTGGCATTCAACAGTGATTTGACACCAGTGCTAAATAGTCGCTCAGAGCTCTAACAGTTGAATGTGAGTTCAGCAGCAGTAATAAATCTTTCATTTACATGCTATCTAAAACAATCATCAATTACTTCCAGGTTAGTTGCTGATTGATTTTTGCTGTACATGACTCTGCATGTGATTGATTTGTGTACAGTTGTTTTTAATTGTGGAATGTCTACAGCGTAGCAGGTGCTGAAGACTTTTGTTTCTGACTTCAAAGCCTTCAGCACAAACCAGTTGTCCCCAGATATGGTTCACTATTAGCAATTCCCTTTGAATTACTGTGCAGCTGGGAGGATCAGCAAGTGCGGAACTATTACTTGCAAATTTAAAGACACAAAGCAGTTGCTTCCAGGTTTGGGTGGTCTGTCAAGATTCCAGTGGGCATCGAGTGTGTCGAAAAGAGGCCATAACGAGAGGTCAAGTTGCTGAAACAGGGAGTGGGAGTCGGGCTCTTGTGTGGAGGCCATATCCACAAAGGGTCCTCAGGAGAGCAATTCCACAACATGGATCTGAGTGAGAAGCAATGTGTGAGATCTCGGTTCGATCAGCCTCAGTGTGAAATCTGCCACTCAGTGCCAACACAACTGCTACCTCCCAACAGGGTGAGGGCTACATTGCCCATGACACTGGAGACAACAATGGGATATTGTCGTGGCTGGAGATATTTGCAACGTCTTATAGTTTGATGTCCAGCTGTTGCATACAGCGCATCATCAAGGCTCTCTATTCACAGACAATTAACCACAATTCATTCTCTGTTAGAGAGAGAACCAGGTAGAGCTAGCAAGTGGCTTCACTAGGATTGTAGCTTTCCTATAGTGCAGGGTATTAATGATTGAGTCCAATGTGCAGGCTGCTGTTAACCCCTTCCTATATCAGATGTGCATATCCCTCAATATTATCTGGTATGTGACCGCAAGCAGTGTATCTTTGCCTGTTATCCTGGTAGCATTCGTGGTGCTTTCATTCTGCATCACAAAGCATTCTGAGGAATCACTTTGATGTCTCCAAATGCTAATGCTATCCCTTTGATTTCACTTCTGCACACACTGCTACACATCCCCAACTTTCAACTCTTTCAAAATCCCACCGAGCTCAAACAACTCACCCCTAAACCTTCTACATTCCTGGGAACACAAGCCTAGTTTATGTAATCTCTCCTCACAACTTACAAGAATAATAGAGAGGAGGAAAAAACACACAGTTCTGGCTAGACCACATTTGGAGTACTGTATACTCATACCAGCCAATGCACATTCTAAAAGATTTGAAGAAATTGCAGCACAGATTCACTAGAATGTTACTCAGATTCAAGAGGGTCAGTTAGCTCAGTTGGCTGGATAGCTGGCTTGCAATGCAGCAAAGGTTCAATTCGTCCTGAGGTTTCCATGAAAGGTTATCCTTCTCACCCTCTCCCCTCAC
Organism: Chiloscyllium plagiosum; assembly: GCF_004010195.1. Lineage (NCBI taxonomy): Eukaryota > Metazoa > Chordata > Chondrichthyes > Orectolobiformes > Hemiscylliidae > Chiloscyllium > Chiloscyllium plagiosum. Next base: position 26,732,111 of record NC_057745.1, on the reverse strand, counting down.
ATACTGCCCCCCCCCGCCCAGGTTAAACCATCACCAGTCATCCCTCTTTAATAATAGAGTGGTCCTATGCTCTGCTAGGGTTATGGCAACTTTACCTTTTACTCAGGTTCCAAGAGTATTGAGGACATTAGAAATTTGTAGTTTTAATTCACCACAGTTTCCCTTTCCCAGATAACGCAGAACAGGGTGCGAGGGGAGGTGACTGCAGGCTATAACAGGAATCAAATTTTCAGAATTCTAATTCAACTAGAAGAATGCAGATGTAAGTTAAAATTGATGAGGTTGAGCTAAAAGAGGGAAACTCTTGCTCTACAAAGCACTGAGGTTCTCTGGTTGTGTGTTTATACCTTACACTAGAAAGGTGTCATTTTGGATTTTATGTGCCTCACTGAACTTATTTTAGCAGGGTGGGTGGTGGTATGTAACGTAGTCAACCATTTACACACCCATCCATGAGCTGAGCCCATAGTATACTGGGCACTGAAACTGACCGTATAAATGTCAACAATGCTTGTTAACAAACCCGCCATTCAGGATCAAATGCTACCATTGCTTCTGTCCGACTGCCTTGGTGGGAGTGAGTAAGCTGAGACAGAGTGGGAAAGAGTGGCTCGACACCTCTTTAGCAGTTTACATCAGGAACATACCCAGGGCAAAAATGTCATGCCTCCTTCCTTCTGGGCTGCTTGTCCTCCACCACCTGATGCCACCTTCACCACCTCACTCCCTCCCCATTTCCCTCCCCCACACTGGACTCTCGTAATACCCGCTCACTCTAAAACCTTGGGATGTAATGGCTGAGGGCTGCCCTGATCACATTTGTCACTTGCCCTACAGTCCTGGCAGTAGCCTCCAGCTCTGGCACTGCTGAGAGTGCTACAGCAGCCAACAATCAGACTGGTCACTGAAGGGTGGGAATCCCATCCCACCCACCCTCAGCCACTTTCATCTGGTCGCTGGGTGTTATGGCTGTGGGTGAGTTCCTTCCAGTGGAGTCAACTTCCAGCCAACTGAGGTGGGGCTGGGGTAAGGTTGATGTGAGTTATCCAACTCCAACTTCTATAAAATGCATCCTGTTTCATCTGATCTCGTCTTCAGGATGCTACCTGACTCACTGTATATTTCAAAATTTATCTGCCACAGTTAATCTTTTCATCATTTGTGTATTTTGCCTTTTTGCTTCATTTATTTTTACGTCATTCTTCTCAGTGACATAATCCACTGGAATCTTTTTAATCTAATCGATCTAAAAGGAAGAGGTAGATTCCTTTCAATGCTGTTAGATACTGGCAATAGAGATTCCTATCCATTGACTTGCAGAATAACATTGGACAGAGAGTACAAGTAGGTGTCAAACCTGAAAGCACATTGATTTTGACTGAACCCACTTGTGGGGACAATGTCAATAATGGCGACACATTAATCTTGAATAAATACATCCAAGTCTACTTTAACCTAGTTAATTGTCATGTGATGGTTTATTTATGGCTACATTAAAATAGTTCATAATTAGAATTATTTATCAAGAGTTTTTAAAACAGCAGGTACCTTTTATTGAGAAATAAGACAACTATGGCCCAGTGTTTGTTACAAGTTTTAGAGTAGAGGCAGACAGCATGATATTTACTGGCAAAGGGCAGATATAAATGAATACTTATAATCTCCCAAAAAATCAGGTCAGAAGGTATCATTGACAACTGATGCCATTAGAAATTTGAAATACAGGCACTCATTGTCTGAAGCAAGAAATTATGTAAGCATACATATTGAGGGCAATGATTTTGGCACAGTGACTTTGAGAGATAAAAGATCTTTCTTGTCGTGACATATTTATCACATTAATGTAGGTATATTACCCATCAAAGAGAAAATAAAAAGGCATGGACTGACCTTTGCAGTGTGATGGCCAAACAATGCAAACTCACTCAGAACAATACGTTGGAAACTGAGAGGTGTGAACCATAGTTCAGCAATCAAAGAAACATTCATTGAAGTGGATTTACCTGAACAGACTCTACTGACCCCCATCGCAGCAGACTCCGAAAAAAATTACCTGGGAAATTGAAGATTCCCAACTGCCTCACATCTGGAATGTCTGAAAGTCTCTATTTGAATCTGATGAAATTAGATAAATAGTTACTCAGGAAAGTTAAAAATCACACGACAGCAGGTTATAGTCCAACAGGTTCATTTGGAAGCACTAGCTTTCGGAGAGCTGCTCCTTCATCAGGTGGTTGTGGAGAGTAAGATCATAGGACACAGAATTTATATGAAAAGTTTACAGTGTGATGCAACTCAAATGATTTATTGAAAAATACCTGGATTGTTTGTTAAGTCTCTCATCTTTTAGAATGACCGTGTTGATTTCAGTTCTTTCATATGTTAAATTGTTAAAATTCACTTGAGAATGTAACTTGAAAAAAGGTTCTGGGATTTACATATTAAAGAACTGAAACTAACATGGTCACTCTAAAAGATGAGAGACTGAACAAACAATCCAGGTCTTTTTCAAATTATAATTTCAGTTACATCACACTGTAAACTTTTGCTATAAATTCTGTGTCTTACGATCATATACTTCACAACCACCTGATGAAGGAGCAGTGCTCCAAAAGCTAGTGCTTCCAAATAAAACTGTTGGACTATAACCTGGTGTTGTGTGATTATTAACTTTTTACACCCTAGTCCAACACCTGCACCTCCAAATCATGAAAAGTTACACCATTAAAACCCCAATCTTAGTCCAGTGTAACTATTCAACTGACCCCATGCACACATCAGACACTAGCAACTACACTTACCCCAGACCCCTGACATGCACACCACCCCCACCCCCCAGAATGTGAACTGACCCTGCCAGAATACAAAATTCACAGCCCGCACCAGACACCCACCTTCTCCCCCACTACCTTCAGCATCTGCTCCGGATCCAACCCAACAAGGAACTAACACCCTTTCACCCCCCTCAGCCCCAGATCCAACCTGGGACTTGAGCACCCTGTTCCTTCTCTGGTTCATAACCTCTTCATCTTCAGGAGCTGATGTCCTTTTCATCCACTCCCAGCTCACCACCCACTTCCCTCATCCTCCCCATGCCCTACTCCTAACATGGCCCTCACATCCCCTCACTGCTACATCCACCTCCCTCCTCCTTGGGCCTGTGTCCCAACTTTCTCCACCTCTGCAGGGCTCAATTTCCCTCATCCTCCCCAACTTAAACACTTTCCTGGCCCCCTTGCAACCTTACACCTGGTGTCATACCCACCTAATACCAGAGAGATTCAGTGTGGTTTTGGAAAGGATTGAGGAACTACTGATATGGTAGTTGCAGTTAGCTCTAAGAGACATGCCAAGAACAAGTTGAGCAGACACATTCTACACCATGTTTGTTGACATGACTAAAGCTTGAGACACAGTGGGCCAGGAGGCCTCTGGAAATTTAGCTGTTGAGGTTGTGCAGGGCATGGTCGAAGACTCTTCTGGAGAACTGTGTCCAGTTCTGGTCTCCCTGTTATAGGAAGGATATTATTCAGTCTCCCCATGACAACCATCCTGGCATCAGAATCAGATATCACATTGACCAGAGACTACTCAATCTGTGATAATTCCAGACAAAGACCATGGTCTCCAAGGACATACAACACAATTTCCAATTTGCTGATGACTGTGAACTAGTTGTGGGTTCAGAGCTGAACACGCAACACAGTGTGGACTTGTCTTTCAAAGCTTTATAATCAACATGAAGAAAACTGATATAAGGTACCAGCCCTTCTCCAGGAGAGTCCTATCTTGAATCCAAAGTTTCAGTCCATGACCAGAACCTGTTAGAGATGGATAAACTTAAATATTTCAGGAGGGCACTCTCTCAAACTGTCTGTATTGACAATAAGACATGACCTGGGACTAATATAGCAAGTTTAAGGTTTGGCAGCCTTCAAACAGCAGTTTGGGAAGGAAGATGAGCAAGTCAGCCAACAATCTGAAAGTCTATGCAGCAATAGAACTACCCAATCTGCCTGATACATGGAAGATGTGGACTGTGTAGCCATGTTACTCCCAGAAGCTTAACCCCTTTTATCTGAGCTCTTTGGAAGCTTCCAACAATCAGATGGTTAGACAGAATACCAGTCACTGAGGTGCCAGTCTGAGATAGTCACAACTGAGTTGGACTGGTCATGTCAGCAAAATGCCTGACCTTGCTGAAGTGTACCTTCCATCCAGTCTGAGGTAGGCACTTCTGAAGGTCAAAGGAAGCTCTACATGGTCACTGTCTGAAGGTTTCACTTAGGAGCTTTGATAATTAGTGCTAGAAGCTGCTTGCCCAGGATCTCTGCAGCTGTGCAACCAATAAAAACAAACTCCTTTGAAAGCCAGTGCATATTGGAAGCAGTGATGAGAGGAGACCCTGAGAAAGCAACTTATCCAAAACTCAATACTCGAGTATCCTGTCCTACTGGCATCAGAACCTTCCAGGCACTGATTGATTGATTGATTGATTGATTGATTGATTGCTTTGTTTTATTGTCGTGTGTACCAAAGTACAGTGAAAAGTATTGTTTGTGAGCAGTACAGGCAGATCATAGTAAGCAAGGACATACTGATCATAAAGTGAAAAAAGTTTGGACAGTGGAAGGCATACAGATTACACTGCACAGGGCATACACTAGGCAAGATCCACACTAGCATTATTTGAAGTTAGAGAGTCCGTTTAGCGGTCTAATCCTGGCAGGGAAGAGAGTCTTCCCAAACCTGTTGGTGCGTGTGTTCTGTATCTTCCTGCACAATGGAAGAGGTTGTAGGAGAGCATTACCAGTGTCTTTAATGATGTTGGCAACCTTTCCATGGCAACGAGACATGTAAATGGAGTCTATGGCTGGGAAGTTGACTTCTGCGACGGTCTGGCCTGTGCACATAACCTTCTTAACATTTTTACGGTCCTGGGCAGAGCAGTTGCCATACCAGGCCATTATGTACCTGGATAGTATGCTCTCAATGGTGCATCAGTACGGACATATTCAATTTCCTGAGCTGAAAATGTGTTGCTGGTGAAGCACAGCAGGTCAGGCAGCATCCAAGGAACAGGAGAATCGACGTTTCGGGCATAAGCCTGATGAAGGGCTTATGCCCGAAACGTCGATTCTCCTGTTCCTTGGATGCCGCCTGACCTGCTGTGCTTTACCAGCAACACATTTTCAGCTCTGATCTCCAGCATCTGCAGACCTCACTTTCTCCTCGACAATTTCCTGAGCTACCTGACAAAGAAGAGATGTTGCTGTGCCTTCTTGACCGTTGCATCTACGTGGGAAGACCAGGACAGGTTGTTGGTTTCCATCACTCCTGGGAACTTAATGCTCTCCACCCTCTCAATCTTTGCTCCATTGATGTAGATGGGGGCGCTTTCTCCTTCCTGTAGTAAGTGATCAGTTCTGTAGTTTTGCCGACATTGAGAGAGAGGTTGTTCTCATTGCATCACGTCACCAAGCCCTCTGTCTCCTTTCTGTATCCTGACTCATTGTTGTTTGATATCCATCCTACTGCGGTGATGTCATCAGCAAACTTCAGAATTTGGCAGCACAGTCATGGGTGTCCAGGGAGTACAGCAGGGGGATGAGAACTCATCCTTAAGAAGCTCCAATGTTGAGTGTTATTGTGGAGGAGGTGCAGTTGTCAGCCTTCACTGATTGTGGTCTGTGGGTCAGAAAGCTGAGGATCCAGATGCAGACAGAAGAGTTGAGACCTAGGTCTGAAAGGAATGATGGTGTTGAAGACGGAGCTGTAGTCGACGAGCAGAAGTCTGACATTGGTGGCCTTGTTATCCAGATGTTAAGGTTAGGGTTAGGGAAATGGTGTCCACTGTGGACCTGTTACATCAGTAGGCAAATTGCAGGGGATCGAGGCAGGCTGGGAGACTAAAGTTGATGTGGACCATGACCAGCCTCTCAAAGCATTTTATGATTATGGAGGTCAGAGCCACAGTGTGGTAGTCATTAAGGCACGTTGCATTTGCTTCCTTAGGGACGGGGATGATGGTGGTCTTCTTGAAGCAGGTGGGCACTTTGGCTTGTAGGTGGGAGAGGCTGAAGATGTCGGTGAATGCCTCTGCCAACTGGTCCACACGGGATCTAAGCACACAGCCAGGGCTCCGTCCGGGCCTGGTCACTTTCCTTGGGTTGTCTCCCCCAGGAAGACCAATCTGACGTCTGTGGCGGTGGCTGAGGGAACAGGTGTGTCCAGGGCTCGCCGCAACTGCTGGCATTCAGCTCGAACCGAGCATAGAAAGCATTAAGCACAGCAGGAGGGATGTGTCTCTATCTGCTCTCTTACTCGGCTTCATTTTGTATCCCATTATGTTGTTTAGGCCTTGCCACAGGCAGTGAGAGTCTGTTTGGTTGGTTTGGCCCTGGAACTTGTCAGGTACAGCCTCTTGACATCCTTAATGACTTTGTAGAGGTCATACCTGGGTTTTCTGTCTAGCTCTGGGTCATCCGACTTGAATATGCACGCCTGGTCTTCAACAGGGAGTGGATTTCTCGGTTCATTCAAGGTTTCTAGTTGGGGAGCACTCAGATTGAATTTTTTGGCAAGCAGTCCTCCATGCATTTGCTAATGAGGTCGATGATGTTGGTAGCATACTCATCCAGGTTTTCCATTGAGTATTCAAATACAATCCAGTCCACCGATTCCAAGCAGTCTTTATAGTTAACTATGCAGTCACAGAACCCACTCAAATAGCTCTGATGATGAACGTGGTCACCTTAATCTCAACGGATGACGAAGAAAGAAAAGAGAAAGAGATGCAGAGAGAGAGGGAGAGAGTGAGAGTGAGAGAGAGAGAGATGGAAAACAGGAGAGGCTTAGAAAGAACATCACAGTGTTTAAGCTCTAGGCATCCAAAGGTATGGCCACCAAGAGATGAGGGAAGTCAGGGATTGGCGCTAAAGTCCAAATGTTGAGGAATTATGAGATCTCAGAGGGTTATAGGGTTGAAGGAAGTTACTGTTAAATGAAGAGACAAAGGGATGGAGAAATCTGATGATAATTTTAAGTTCAAGATCAGCCAACAGGAAGCCAATGTAGGTCAATGAGCTCAGAAGTGATAGAGAAACAAGATTTAGTCTGAATTAGGGTACAAGCAACAGAGTTTTAGTTAATTTACCTCTCCCTCTTTAAAGAGGTTCCCAAACATTAAAATTATACACATGCCATTGTAAATCTGGACGCCCGGGAGGGACCTCTCGGTTCCACGATTGGTCAAATAAACACTGATTCAGCAAGATTTAACATATTATATAGATGCCGGACATAGGTTAAAGAGCAACACAGGGGTTAAGCACCTCTGTGTACTCTGGAAAAGCTGTGCATTTTAGTTTAAAACACAAGCAACTTTTACAGGTCTCTTAACAAACAGAACAGCCATAATAGCAAAATTAATCCAATAAAATGAAATTAAATGATAAATAGACATAAAATTAAGCCAATGATATTTCCTGGAAATTGACTTGTTTTGCATGTCTTTATCTCTAGGGACAACCAGTTTCCAAGGTCAATTTAGGATACTTTAATAATGTCATCTCTTACTTAGTTAATTCATAGTATGAACAGGGCATTGTTTGCTAATTCCTTTCAATTAGTTCAGGAATGCAGTTTTTTAGCAGAGTTAGATCCCATTATAAACAAAATTGTTAATTTGCTCCTAGAAGCCATTTTGTTATGTTACTTTATGTTACTTATATTAAGAAGCCATTTTGTCGTTAGTAAAGGCATGCATTAAATGGTTGCTCCTGACAACAGCCTAAATCCAGATTTTAGATCCTCACCATTGCAATATCATTCCAACATTTTAAAATGGTGTTCCTTCAACATGCAATGGTCTTTTTTGATCTGGTAGCCGAATCTAATTTTTCAACTCGTATCATGTAGTCAACATGTTGAAGCAGACATTGGTTAGATTTCACTCCCTGCAGATGGATTTTGTGACAAAGTGAATTGAAGTTTTTATATTGTCAGCAACATGCTAGTACCAGCAATATCTACTGAATTCAAATGATAATATTGCTGCTTTTATATTCAGTGCTCTGAACTGTAAATTCAAATTAGACTAATTATGTTGAGAAGCGTAAAATTAAACAAAATGTGACATATTCCAGCTATTGACCAAAGTCTGTGTTAGCAGGCCTTACAACTTCAAACAAACTCCAGAGTTGTGACACTCTGCACTAAAGTCGCTCTTATCTCCTGGTGTAACTTTCCTTTTTACATTTCTCCTCTTTGATTTTGATCAGGCCCACTCAGGTCGACGGTAGCAATGACTTTATATGAGAAGAAGGAAGAAATATTCCAGTGTTTTGAGTGAAAAATTCCCCTCAAACAGCACCACCAAAAGCAGACTAACTGATTGCTTGTTCAACTGCCATTTTTAGGATCTTCCTTGACACAAACATGGCTGCCATCTGGCAGGAATGACAACAGTGATCCATTTTCAGAGCATTTTGGGATATCCTGAGGAAATGAAAGACACTTTCTTCATTTTATTTCTTTCCTTCAGCTCAGGCATAATTCTTCCTCACAATCACATTGACACAGAAAGACAAACACATCCTCAGGGACACTCATTCAAACAGACGGATGTTGAATTTGCTTCACAGTCTTGGGCACCTGAAAAATCACTGCAAAGGCAAGGAGATACCAAGAATGACATCGCCTGCACAAATCCAGCCAAGCGTGACTTCTCTTGCCTCTCATTGGGGTTCACAACGACAATGACCAATGTGGAAATGGGTTAATCACCGTGGTGGTGAACATCTCAGGATGCTATTGTGTTCCTTGGAGACATTGATCCATGTTTCTACATTCTGTTCCAAATGGGAACATAAATTAATATCTCCCGAACCCCATCCCTACTCCATCTCAGCCCCCCGTGGTAGTTTTTGTGTTGTGGCATTGATACCAAGCAATAAGGTTCGGATTGTATAAGACTGACAGCCAGAGAAAACATTACCTGAAGCAATATTTTGCAGGTGGAAATCACTCCCAGAAATAAAGCAGCTAGGCCAAAGGTTCAGGACGGCAAAAGTCTTGATTTCTACTACGATGCTTGCTCATTATTACTGTGGGGTTGGAGCCTTGGAAACTCATTCCCTTTGACATATTGAAACATGTTGGTTGTGTTACTATCTCCTACTAATGGAATCCAACTAACAAACAATAATAATTGGCATCACAGGAATCACTCCAGTAATGATTACTTATCTGCCATAGGCCAGTTAGCTATGCTCCACTTTGAAAGAACACCTCTGGCCATTGTGCAAGCATGACCCACCCTTCCCTTAGCCAGTCATTTTAACACAGCATCCTGCTCACATGCCCACTTGTCACGGCATGCTGCAGGGTTCCAGAGAACCACAGTTCAAACTGGAGGAATAACATCTCATCTTCAGACTAGGCACTGGACAGGTTTCTGATATTGAGTTCAACACCTTCAGATTGTGAACCCATTCCCATTCCTTCCCTTTCTTTTAGCTTGACTTGTTACATTCCCTGTCACCATGTCCCCTTTCCCCACCCCAATGGGGCTGTCTGTTCTTTCCAGTCTGGCAGTTAGACCCACCATTGTTCTGCCATTCTCACATTCCAGTCATCAATGTGGACTTCACCAGTTTCCTCATTTCCTCTCCTCCCACCTTACCTTAGTTCCAACCTTCCAGCTCAGCACTGTCCTCATGACCTGTCCTACCTGCCAATCTCCCTTCCCACCTATCCACTCCACCCTCCCCTCTGACCTATCACCTCCATCCCAACATTTTTTCTCCCTCAGCATCTACACGGCACCACTCCCCACCTCTTCCTCCGCTACATTGATGACTGCATCGGCGCCACCTCATGCTCCCGTGAGGAGGTTGAGCAGTTCATCAACTTCACCAACATATTCCACCCTGACCTTAAATTCACCTGGACCATCTCTGACACCTCCCTCCCCTTCCTGGACCTCTCCATCTT